>NW_027315812.1:14134513-14392013 GCF_026437365.1 Eucyclogobius newberryi
TATTTATCATTACCAAGCTCTTTATCATTTAGTCAATAAAAAGGCCTCTCACTTTCTCACTCTGGCGGTCTGGGAGTCAGATATCTGTATTAGTCGCCCCTCCTCTCTGCCTCGGGGCGAGCGGTGTCAAAAGCTAAATCATGATCAGCTATGGCTTTCTGGCTAAATTGTGTATGAAGGCCCCGGGCACAAAAAGGTGCACATGCTCATTATTGGAGACACAGAGAGAAAGAGTGAAGTTTGCACACAGTCGCTGCGCTCACACAAACAACCAAACAACGCAGTAATGTCGCAGTGAAAGGGGAGGTCACAAACATCTGCACAGGGGAGTCATGGCTTTGAATTTGTACGCAATTCCCCTTCTGATGATCTCAAACAGAGGCTTAAAAACGTTTTTCTACATATTTTCTCCCACAGTAAATGAGCCATCCCTTATGTGCAGCAATACCAATTTTAATTTTATATTAGATGTGACCCTAATGTAGCCTTCATGAATAAACTTCTACCATGTTTCCCTTAAGTTATATGAAGCTCTTGACTACTAGATGGGAGGAGCTTCATACAACCTAAGAGAAAACACAATCTTCAATCTTAGTCATTTTCTAAACAAAATTATTCTATAGATTTCAAATGAGTGAGAAGTTCACATGTTTGACAGACGGAAGTGTTTCTTCCTTTGTCAGTGTTTCCTTTGGGCAGTTTTTCCCATCGACCCAAAACATGCAAAATACGTCAATCCTCCAGTTATTGTCCAGACCAAGTTCAAGATTAGGAGATGTGTCCCCGGGCCCTGCACTGTAGCGGCTCCTCAGGCTTCCCCAGAGGCAATGATGGGTCAAATGCACAGAATGAATTTCCCTCACAAGGATTAATAAAGAATCCTTTAACCTTCATTTAGTCAGGCAGTCTGTCACAACTGGTCCGCCCGTGTTTGCTTACAACATGTTTAATGAAACAACTAATAATATCAAGTTACACAGTAACACATTATAATGCTTTGAAATATGTCTTTTTAAAGTTTGAACTTTGTCCAAACACATCCTCCCCGTATCCTCCGAGGGAAATAGGTCCCTGGTTTGTACAGTACATTTAAAGCTGCAGTGCATCCTGGGTGTATTGAGTGGAGGACTTGGTCTCCCCTTCAGGACATGATCACCTTGTACGCTCCTCTGAGGGCCCTTTGTCCCCTGTGGGCTAACGCTTCCTGCTAGCGCTAATTAATTAAGAGGGCAGCTTGGCCACAGCGGAGAGCGGCCCACAGCCTTTTCATCTGCTGCAGACAGGCTGCCGGGAGACTTACGGCTTCCTTTTCCCTGCGCTGCAACTGCAGGCTTCGAGACCCAACTGAGATTTAGTGTGTATATAAATATAACCGGGCTGCATATCAAATCTGTAGAACGAGGTATATGAAATATTGTAATAATGTCCTTTTCTAGGCCTCTTTATGCACTCACATTTTTAAAATATCTTAACATGTTGTCTTTGTGCTGGTCTGAGTCCTGCGTGAGTGTCAAGAAGAGAACCCAAGGCCATATCAATATTTCAAAAACATTTCCAAACATTTCCTACCTGAGAAAATATTTAGCCTAAGTCTAAACCACATCTAAAAAAGGACCACACTATTGCCACAATAGTTATGACCCAATGTAGGGCAAACATTTTTAGAAAAAAGACTCTTCCTTTCTACATTTTTTCATCCAAAGATCATAAATTGGCCTAAATAATATAACTATAAAAATATAATAGGGCACTGCTGAAGTACTTAACGTTGACACCACCATCTGTGAGAATACAACTAAAATACCTACAATGAGCAAAACTATGACACCAACAAACCAGCCTGTTGTTCCAGACCTCTCCCTAACACGGCACAGGTCCCTCCATCATAAGATTTCACTTGGTTATTGTAAAAAATGAAAACGTGTCAGAGGTAAATAGAGCTGAGAAGAGAGTGTGGGAAACAACAGGAGCACATTTAATGAAAGGTTAAATTTTCATTTACTCACTATTGACTGAGCTGAAAGGGCCATTATTTATTGTATTGGCATGATGTGGCCCATTAGGGCTGTATTGGAATTGGTTTGGCTTCTTTTCTCTTCCCCCTTTTCTCACTGACTCCGTGTTATTGTGAGATCGCTCCGAGCTAAAGTGTGAGCTAGACTGCTTTGTGTGTGTGTGTGTGAACATGGGTAGGTGCCTCAAACTTTGCCTGTGAATATATTTTGTATTTATTTATACATTGTGCATCTTCACATAAAAGGCTGTGACCATTGATCTGTTGTCTCACAGACACATCAATGACAATCGAATTCCATCCAACTCATTTTATTGGCCGCTGTCTTCACAAAGGGACAAGACACATTGCAGCGGAGCGTAACCTAATAAAAGTGTGCTCTGCTCAATCCAGATTAAGTCACGAGACGCGGCTCCAGATTCACACGGCACATTCATTTAGTGGTGCTTTCTAATTGGACTGGGACACAGGAGAGAGAGTGCGTCCACTGCTTTGTTGCAAGTCATAAAAACCAACGGCCATTTAGTCATTTATTTATTAGCATCCGGGTGTACATAAGGCATTACAGCAATAATGAGGCAACATCTACATAATTCAGTGCTTAACAAAAGGGCCCCGGGGCTAAACTTAGCGTGAATACTCAAACACAAGACCAGGTCAATATAGCTGTGAGGTTAATTGGGTTAGATACTTGGCCTTGTTTTGATTTTGTGTAAAGAAACAATGTAGTTTAACAGAATGAACACAATGATTGGAGGGTCAGGAGCTTTGGCCTGAGTGTAAACACTGTGCGCCGTCACTGTCTGCTCTGGCCTCTGCTGCTCTTTGAACCAACAGTTTGTCCATATGTTTGCAGATGAGGCTGAGCAGATCAGACTCAGAAGTGTAAAACTGAAGTGTTGCTTTATGATTGTTCTTTTGTGTCTGGAACAAAGTAGAGCAGATGGCCTGTGGCAGAGAAGATCTCATTCATGAACACTGCTCAGACTCAGTCACAGTCTGTGCAGTTGAGGGACACTGGGGCCATCTGGACCCTGTGGTCAAGGTCATACCTCCACCAGCGCTGACCTGCACATTCACAGAGCAGTGTTCAGGCAAAGGGGTTTGTGTCCCCGTCCACAGCCCTCCTTCTGCTCTAACTTCCACTACATGTTCATCAAACGCTACGACTCAAATTCCCCCTCTCCTAAAGTTGACATAACCAGCGTGGGGCTTTACGGCCTTGTTTTGTGTCTGTGGCCACGCTGTGCCAGCATCCGACACCAGCTCTCTGCTCTCTCTCACTTTCACAGGCTGTAAACATCTGGGCAGGGCCTTTCATCTGGTCAATGTGGCGAGGGGACCCAGGGGCCCGGGATTAGCACCACGATAAAAACACACTCTGCATTTGCTTTAGCAGCCTCATGCCACTCTGAAACATTTACGGGCCAGAAACACAAATTAATAGTTTCCTCTAGAAGGCAAAGCTGTTCCAAAATAAGCTCATTAATTTAGAAATAGGCTCAGACCGTCCAAGGCTTTGTGTTGCAGTGTGTTTATTCTCCAGTACGTTCTTATGGGTTATTAAGGGTTCTTGACATTATTATTTCACATATTTTGCACATACTGTTGCATTGCGTGTGTATTTGTAGCTTATCCAACTGCGTGTAAACCTTTGCTTTGCTGGCACTGGATAATTAAAGAGAACATCAGACGAAAGTACAGACAAGAACCTTTGATTTGATCCATTATTGAGATAAAATCCAAGTTTGTCCGTCCGCTGCGCAGAGGAGAAGATATCACTCATTTCTTCACATAATGGATAAGTACATGTCCACTGTGAGTTTTACCTCCGTGAAGGGCCAAGTTGTTTTCTTTCATTACAGTGTCAAGGTGGAGACGGGCTGCAGTTCAACAACATTAATATTTGATAAAGCTTCGCAGACGCTCTCACCTCCATCCATTATTTGAATCCTTCTGACACCATAACTGCTGCCCTTGGTCGGCGCGCAGACAGGGCCAAATCTTAAACTATATTGAAATAGGGAAGATGTTCTGCGCTCCCCTTCCCAGTGGGCTCTGTGTGAGACGCATCTTCAGCCTGTTGGGGACATGTCTGGAAATATGCCGTAATTCATGTACATCGAGAATAAAAATGATATAATTTGTGTTGCTCGGTTGACTTACCTGCTCCTATAATCAGTTATTATGTGTGTGCATGGAGTCACAAGGGAAATCTGTGTGGGCGTCTTATTCAATCTACTCACCACTAATTTAAAATGATGCTTCTATAACCGTGCCTGTATTGGACTATATTCCACCGCCTCTAATGGATATAAATGTACATTTCTTGGGCTCTAAGGGCAATGGAAAAACCTGTGCTAACATCGAGAAGGACCACCTACCATCTATTCTATGCAACACAACACATTACCTATAGATGCTGGGGGGACCTTTAATTCATCCCTAAAGACCCCAACAAAACAAGACTACAAGATGGCGGGGTGAATCAAGAAGTGACCTGCAGCACTTACAGGCGGAACAACGTTATATCCACATTGTTGTTTGTGGAAAATACTTTGCTACGGGTGAAACATGGCGTTGGTTATGCAGGCCGCTGCTCGCCCGGGCACCGTGACACTCGTACGTCAAACTCGCCCTGTCAGTCTCTTTATTGAGAGGGAAAACAAAGGGTTGAGCCTGGCTGAAATCACTCGTTTTCTAAAGGACAATTTTTCAAAAACAGCACCAAAAGCTGTTGTGTTGGGGTTTGAGTGTGGCCGTGAGAAGTGAGGAGGAGAGGCAGTGGGATGGATGAAGGCCGGAGTGATAGATTTCTTTCATTGAAGGGAAAAAAGAAAGTAAGATGCACATAAGGTGGTTTGTTTGAAGAGACTTATGGGCGATGTTGTGGAAGCATTAAAGAGAGAGAAGTACATTTGACGAAACGCTCATGAATTATTTTTATTATTGGTTCAAATCATTTAACAAGAAAATAAGAAGACAGAACATGACCAGAGAGAAAAACGACAAAAAACAAAACATGACATCTAAATAAAAATAAGACACTCAAACTGCAAAACAATAAATGTGGGTAAAATTTGTCCAAATTCAATCTTTAATCTCAATTTTCCTTATTTCAGGTAAAATGTCTGTCCAGTTCCTGATCGTTGGTGCAAATTGAGTCTTCCAGTCATCCATCCTTTTCTGATTCTGATTCTGATTCTGATTCCCTGTGAAAACTGGCCACTTAGACACATGTTATGAAGAATTGTGTGTCGCACATTTCCAACAGAATTCCCTCCAAACGTGTGATTTTGTGGTTTACAACTGTACATATATTTTCCCATTCTTGATCAGTCAAAACAAAATTACCCTTTTTCCCATTTATTTTTAATGTAATTAGTAGAGTGGCTGACAACATTGTTAATACATTTATTTATTTTAGATATTATTCCCCTTGAAAATTCTGATTTATAAGCTTAATAAATGTATCAGTCAAAGGGTTACGGAGGTTGTTGATTCTTTAAATTTCTTGGTTATAATAACTCCTTATTTGTAAATACCTATAAAAGCCCTGTTTCTCCAAGCCAAAGTATCATCTAAATAATTTTAACTGGACCAATTTAAAAACTGGACCAATTTGCCGCACATTGAAACAAATGGGGCAGACACAAAAGCGAACATGCCTGACTGACTTCTTCTCTTTTTCTTTTTACCTTTTTGCTCTCTCTTGCTCTGTTAATTCTGTATTTTGTTTTTGTTTTGTATCATAAAAAAGACAGCACCATGTCAATAAATGAGTGATTGGTGCTGGTTGAAGGGGCCATAGGTGCAGATTGGCAGTCACACTTCAGTCAGTCTTCCTGGGGCAGCTGTGGCCCCAGAAGTAGCTTAGCATCATTGTGTAAATGAATAATGCACGGAACTGTAAAGCATCTGGAAATAACACTTAGGCTGATGCGTAATTATTCCAACAATTTTTCTCTCTTTCCATTTTATCAATTAAGATTCCACGTTAATAAATACCAAACATTCACAAACTATCAATTCTAAACAATAAAGAAATCACTGTGTTTGTCAATATGAGGCTCAGACTTTAATAATGAACCTTTAAACAATGTGTTTAGTAAATTGATCTGTGAAGAAACACGCAATCACCAGCCCACACTAATGAGTTCCCATTTGTCTTGGAGAGCGAGAGGAGACTGAGAAGCCATTTGTTCTTTATTTGTTGTCTGTTTACTGGCCATTCCTCAAACTCTGTCCGAGTGCACATCTGCTGCTGCCACTTCCTCGCCTCCTCCTCGCCTCCTCGCCTCCTCCTCGCCTCCTCGTCTCCTCCTCCTCGCCTCCTCTGCTAAAGGTGACAGAACTCATGACTGTCCTGCCCAGCGCGATGATACATAACAGCTCGGCCCCGGATGACAAATCCAGCCGATGCCCGGCCGTGAAGAGACATATTGATTTTTCAATGATTAATAAGTGAAAAATAATTGTGTTTCATTAAGATGGATGGACTTTCATTTAGTGCTGTCTCCTCTTCTTCACTTCAGCGCTGGGCAGGCAATAAAAATGGTGGTGTGTTACAAAGCCGTTAGCCCGCTGAGGTAACGGGCCCGGCCACATGTGAGGGTCCACGGTGTCGGCTCAGTGAAGATGAGTTTAGCTCTCGAGAGGCAGAGGATATTGGACAGAGCCACAAACACACACAGCAAGAGTGACAACTGTGCTGTGACTTTTATTATGGCTTAATCAGCTTTACATAACGTTTCTTTCAATGTGTCAATAAAGAAAACATATCATGCTTTTTCATATTCTTCTATTGAACTGTAATATAAGTTAGTAGTAGTTTAGTATTTTCATATATTCATTGAAAACAGATATTGATCTTAAACTGTGACTCACATTTAATAAATGAAATGTATGAAAAAGTGTTATTGTCTCTTGTCAATGTGTCCAGGTCATTCCACATGTTTTTTCCTAAAATGAATGATTCCAAGTATTTATATTCAAAATGATCCATCCCAAACCACTCTGCCACCTACATGCATTACTCAGTGTATTCATTTTTCAAATTATCTTAACTTCTTGCCTCAGTGGAAAAGGTGAAAGGTGAAAAAAAGACGATACAGAATGACTCAAACATGCAAGTTAGTACCATATAAGCCTTATACGGTACTAACTTGCATGTTTGAGTAATTCTGTATCATAAGGTAATGATGATGGAACACTGTTGATATGGATAAAAGAGCATTTAATATGATTTTGCATAATATGTCCCCATTAAGATCCTTGCAGTGGTGATTGTTCAGGGCTTTTCTTATGCTTTGATGGATGAGGCCTTCCATATTTGATGCAACATTGACTTGTGTTTGACCATTGACCATGTTATTATGCTGTACCTCTATGAAAATGTTTCTGTAATCCTGCATTTCATCCTCTCCCGCTGAAAACGCAAGCCTGCTTCACTCTTATGCATCATTCTCTTTTTATATCTCCTCCAAACTTGTCCTTCTCTGATGATGTCAGTGCTCAAAATATCTCAGTGAATCAGCAGAGGAAGTGCAGCATTAGCAGGCTTTGTTTTTTCCTCCTTTTAGCTACTTTCAATTTCAATACGTGTCCACATGCACGATCAGCTCCATTTGCTGGCTCTTTCTGCAGACATTTTGTAGTCTGTTATGCTAAACTGTACAAATAGTCAATAGCAATCAAAGTGGTTTAAAAAATACCCAAAAATGCACAATATATGACCTCAAAGTGGGAATCCAAAAATGTGGCCCCTCACTGACAGTGACCAGTAACTCACATTATACATCCTTACATGTCTCATACGGTGTCATAGTATAGATTCTGTGACATGCAAAATAGTGTTTGTCCTAATTAATAATTTCTGTTGGGGGTAAATTAAAATCAAGACCCAAATGTGCACAAGCAATGCATAGTGTTATGTTTTAACTGTTGTTTTCCAGCACTTAGCAGGTGGTAAATGAAAACTGGTCCCCAGCCAAAAAATGTGTCAGTGATAACACAGCATTAGCAGCCATTGGCTCTGGTAGTGTTCCAACAACAATACACAACAATTAAACACTATGAAAGTTAAATCACATTTATTCATCCTGATGCGTCATGTTTCCCTCGTGTTGTTTCTCTACAGCTGTGTAAATATGATCAGAATTCTACACATAATGAAAAGTAAACTAAAAGTCACATTATTGCATGACAAGTCAGCTAATTCACAAACAGAATCCTTACTATATATATAATATCCTAGTAGTAATAATTCTGGGGGATCAAGGCGCGTGATCGAGGGTCTTGTCCTAAATGAATTCATCAGGGAGCAGGGGGAGGGTCCGGGCACCCTGGTCCTCCACGCCGGCTCCCTGTATCACTTTAATGTTCATATAATGACATCCCTCCAAGTTTGTGTCATGGACCATCAACAATCATAATTGTAAAGTGATTCATTGACTGATGTTGTCAACAGGGCCAGTGTCAAGAGGAACTGATACCTACCCAAAGAGAATAGGCCCTTAATGAATATATCAATAACCAGTGACAGGTGAAGGAGTGCCACCCTGCGACTTCACATCAGCACTAACACCTCTCCTCCAAGACACATCGCCTATGTTGTGCTGGATTCTGTCTAAAACTCTCTGTAGACGTTGATATTATTATCATTTTGTTATTCATTGTTTTATGTTACACGTTAACGCCAAGACAAGTTCCTACGTTTGTGACCTGTGTTCAATGACAATAAACCTTTTCTGATTCTCATTCTAAAAGAACAAAAGATACAAAAAATGTTATTATAGACAGTTTGTGTTTTAGTTTAATTTACAGTATTGCTTCAATTTATTATCACTAATGGTTTCAAATCCAAACAAAATATAATATGAATGTTAGTTATGATAATTAAAAGGTGTTTTTTTTTAACCACAGTTTTTCATGGCTTGAGACTAACTGAGCATCTTTAGGTCAGTAGCTTCCTCTATTATAACCAAAACTACAACCCTTTGTTCTATTTGATAGTGAAAATAGACCTGTTTAAGTTGTTATTATCTAGCTTTTATTGCTGTTATGATGCTCCTATGCTGCAGACCAAGACGTTTAAATGTTTTACACTTTATGGTTTGATCAAAACTTGCTCATGCATAATGACTGTTAAGACATGGAAAGGGTGAATCCTTTCCAACTGAGCATTTGTACTTTGCACAGTTTGGTTGTTGAGCGGTTAAAGTTTTGCTCTGAAGCTTATTTGAAACTTAAATATTGCTTTATTGATGTGGAGGCTTTCTGTGCTTTTATCAAAATATGTAAAGTTAGAGGGAAAAAGTATGAGCCACGATCAGACATTTGAAAATATATGGACTATTTAAAAATGCATGTAGAAGAATGAGTGAAGAATAAAGTTGAGTGAAGAGTGAACGGCAGAAAATTGAAGACCTAAAGTTTCCCCCCAAAAAGCGAGTACACTTTTTCCGATTTTGTCCCCAACTTGGAGCCGTCAGATTCCCAGCTGTGTTTCCTGTTGAGTGTTTGTGTTTGTCTTTCTGTCTGTGTGTAATCACCTCCACTCTTCCTAACGCAACAGCCGCCATACATCACCCAAATGAGGTCCAGCCCTGGCCTGATCCATCACTGGCGTCTGGGCTAACAGCAGAGGTAATGAGAAGCGAGCCTATGCAACATTGATGTGCTGCTTTGGACAATGGCATCGGCAGAGAAAAGGATGGCTGTTGGGGTTACTATTGCTTGAAAATATCATGACGTTTATATGTACAGTCCCAATTCTCAAGTGGTCTGATAATGATCACTTTCATTCTTGTTTTCACACATTTTAGTGTCGTTTCTGCTCTTACGGACACACTTTTGTCCGATTAGGTTTGGATCTGACTGGCTTTCATGATGACATATGCTGCTTTTTATCCGGCCTACTGCTGGCAACCATGATGAGGAGGAATTACCTTTTGTTTTCCAATTTATGTTGATAATCTAAACTTATAAAATGTGAATATGATATGGTGTTTTGTAAAATGCACACCAAAGCCTGTCACGATAACACTGGTGGAAAAAATACTGAAAATGTATTCAATGAATTAATCACTTGGTACAGTACTAGTTCATTTTTTAAAGCAGAACTAAGTCAGCATCCAACAAGTACAATTACTCAAACAATCTACTCAATCACAATAATTTGGGTATTTGTATTTAGTTACATTCTACCGCTCATACAATTTAGTACTACATAAAATGCATAATAGACATACGCTAGCCCTAAAGAGTCCAGGTAAACTCTTTTCGAAATTCAAAATGTTTTTTTTTATAAAACATTAGCTACAAAAAATAAATAACTATGCAGTTAGTTAGTGTTTGTAATGAGCTGTAGTTGCAGATTCAGCCCAAAACCTATAAAAGAAAATTAAATTCTCCACTTGTAAAAAGAAAAGCTATGCACAATGATCAAGTTGATATAGTATAATAGTAGTAGTATATAGACCTATGCACTGGACCTACATTTAAAAGCCTCCTCTTGTGCTCCCCTGTCCTGCTGGCCAGATCCAGGGAGTAAAGCTCAATCTGAAATGCAATTAAATGAGCTCTGTGTGCCCCATTGTCACAGCGCACCAGGACGGCCCCTTTCTGCCGCCTGCATTAATAGAGTTTCAATTGCCTGCGCCTGCTTCTTAATGGCTGATTTATTTCATTTTAATACCCCTGTCAGGAGGTGGACCTGGACCAGGGCGACCATAATGGCTGGCCATATTCCTTGTTTTTTCAAAGGGAATCTAAGGCTCCCCTTTTGTGAACCCCAAGACTATTGACAGACTCAATGGGTGCCAAGGGGACATACACGGGGGTTTGTAAGGAACTATGGCAGATGAGAATGGAGTATATTATTTTATTGGTGTATTTCATAGTTTATGTTGAACGCCGTCAGAATTACAGACACGTGGTTAGAGTTATTTACACGTAGCCAGAAAAATGGAGATATAAAAAGCAATCGTCGGAGCTATATTGAGCAATGCGCCTGCCATATGTGTTCAGTGATGCAAAAATGCTGCAAAGGTTGTTTCCTTCATCAGCGTCATCCCTCTCAAAGTGTAGGACAACGGCCGCCCCCGAGAGAAGCTCAATTGACTGGAACCTGTGTCATTTAACACACTATTAATTGACTAATGTGCATTGCATGGCGCTGCGGCATAGGTGGATGACGATCACGGGGCCTTATCACAGTGGATTATGGGAAATTAGCTGGAGCGCTTGCGACTACACAGGCTCGTCCCTGCTTCTCCTCAGCTTCAGATGAGAGCACAATCGGCTGTGACAGAGCGGATGTTTCTGTTTTGAGATTACTTGCACAAAGGCGATTATTTTAATCACTTAATTCCGGTATTATGGGGTATCTGCTGTAGTAAGCCCCATATTCTGTATTTCCCTAGACGGCCGTGCGTGCAAATCATCAATATCATTACTCACTACATTGTTTTCCTTTTGATTAATGAATAGGCAAAAGACAGTGAGCTGCCGTAATTCTCACTAATCAATTTCTCATGCTAAAGAGGCCCGTATTGCAACGCCGCCATTATAGTTAATCATAGACTTGAATGGGCACTTGAAGTCACTTGACAGCACGTGGGAGTGTTAGTGTACTTAAATACTGTATACAGGGAGGCTCCTAGTGCATTGTTGGCTCTACTGTAAACTGTAGTCTGTCGGACGTGACCATGAAATTGCATTATGCCTGTTACATGTTGCTTTTCCTGGAGATCACACTGAAAAGACATGTGAAGACTATAGCCTTCACATACGTGTGCTTTACACGGTGTACAACTGCGAGCCGTAAGGATAAGAAGCTTTGGATGGATGGATGTTGGCGCTGGCACCGTTATCAAAGGGACAGTGGTGGAGGTAATGGTGAAAAAAAACTGTAATTTGTGGGGAATTACATGTAAAGATGGCAGACAATTAGTGTGGCATTCACATTTCTGTAGTGGCCTCTTTGATTTATGAATTATTCTATTTTGATCTGCATAAAATGTACTTCAAATGTTTCAGTTAAAGCTGGGTTAGCTGACCTTTTGTGTAAATTAGTAGATGTTGTGTTTCCCCCAAATAATGTATTGCAAGAGCAGGACTTTGTGACAGAAAGTAGGCTGATGCACGCTCTCTGTAATCATAAATAGTATAATCTCTTGTCTAGCCGAATGTAATAGCTGAAAGCAGCGCTCTGATTTGCTGTGCTTGGGTGGTCCACCTCAGTTTCCCTACAACATCTGAAAAAAGCTCTTCTAAAACTGTGCACACACCTAAAATGAATGCATTTGACTGTTTACAATGCAGAACAAGTACTCCAGGAAATATTCAGACCGTAAAAGATGACAAAATGCACTTATTTAAAGACAATATTACTTATTTTGAGAGTACATAATTGTTCTCACTGGGACAATCTGTTTATATTCTATCCCATAAACTGCATGATTTATCCAAACATTGCGATACATTTTATTCGTAACGATAAAAAATGATAACCCTCTAAACCAACTGCAATGTAAACCAGAATTGAATGGCTTGTAACTATGGCAGACCAAACATTGTATTAAAAAGATAGAGACTCATCTAAACTGTCAATACAATCCCCAGCTCCATTATGCTCCCGGAGGTGTAAAATCGGCTCTATCCTGATTACTGAGCTGGGAAACATCCATCTGGACTCACGGCTCATTGTAAAGAGGCTAATTAGCTTTCTGTCTATAAGCTAATCTTTCATTCATCAATCGATTGATTCCCTGTCTTCATTATTACTGGCCGGCGCGATGCTGCTGAGGTGGTGGAGAGCGGGGCCTGTTACTGAGCCAAAGGTTAAATGTGTTAGAGGGTTTGGAGCGCGCCGGAGTTTGACAGGTGTAAATGAACGCGTCATGTCCACTTCTCCATCAGACGAGGCGTTAATACTTAATGTGCAGATGAAATGACGGATTTACCTTATAGCGAGTGGCTGCGTAATACAGCAGGAAAGCCTCAATGAAGGATGTGTTAGTGAACATTCTTCTTGCTGAATACACTTTCACTTTTGTACGTTTTGTGGATTTCAGCTTGATGATTCATTGTCTTGCCCTGCTACACACTTGATGTACTGTAATAATTATTATGGCAGCAAAAAAAATCAAATTCTGGTGTAAAAATACACCAGAATCTATTTTCAGCCAAGACCTGGTTCCATGATTGTCCCTATTATATTAATATCTGGAGCCACAGTAAAAAAAAATAAAAAAACTCCACTTCCCATATCATTATATATGGGAAGTATGGAAAAATATTAAAGATATATACGTAGGTTAAAGTGTATATGACAGGATCTCATGTTTTTATTTAATTATTATCACTTTTTAATTATTACTTTGTTTGGTGGGTTTTTCCCTGTGGTAAATATTTAACATAGTTTTACATCAGCGAAGTGGCAGTTTATGAAGAACTATTAAAAAGTAGAGTTATACAACAGTTGTAAAACAGAATCCCTCTGTGATGTCATTAATAAGCGCCGTTCTATCACGAAATGCAGGGGAAATTTACACACAACTGACACATTTTTCTGACAGTTTAAACAATCTTAAAAAAAAATAAAGGTGTTATCAGGTATTGTTATTATTTGTCATATCTAATTATTGTGTAATTATAAGGAGTTTGGCCCTTGTTTACAGTATGGTTGCTAGGTAACAGTTGTGGTCACAATGGCTGCTCATGTCCAACTGGGAAGTACAAACTTATTAACTTCACCAAATTATCAAACTGAGGAAAAATAGGCAACATTATTAGTAAAATCTAGTAAAAAAAAAGAATTATGCTCAGTACATTTGAGTGAAATTGTGCAATATAAACTGTCATGACAACATTTTTTAGACTGGCTTTTAACACTCTGTAGTGACACATTGATTGATTGATAAAATTCCACGTATTTGAATGCATCAACATGAGGGTAACCAATGATCACGTTTGTCTCAAAACTCATGGCATTCTGAAAATAAATGCTTCATTTTTAAGTCTCAAAGTCCCTTTCTGACATGTACATATAAAAACGCCAGGCGGAGCTCCAAACCAGTAATGCTTTACATTTACACGACCTTGTTCACCTCACAAAACCCGTCCTGTTTCTGTAAATTACCATCTTTTTTTCTATCTGCGGATATCCCAGCATCCCGCCACGCTCCACCCATTCGGCACGGCTCGGACGTCGCCAGTCACGGTTCACAGCGGAGATTACCTTGGTTTTATTTAGAAGAAACGGAGAAACTTTGGGTACTGTACTGTCCTGGAGGTGGCCGCTGCGCCTGTCAAACGAGAAGATAAGCAGATGCAGATTTCTTGTTTATGGCTGTTCCCGAATGATGGATTACAGAACACAGATAGCATAATTATCGGAAAACCATTAACATTCCGACACTATCCATACCCTGTGGATCATACTTTGGACGTGGGATTTCTGTGATGCTGGAAACATATGCGCGGCGCTAAAATCCACTTGCATGCCCTTAGGTAATCTTTATTCTCTATTTATTTTTATCCCGATTTCCAATGCCATTTTCTCCGCACTAAGGTGTATGGCGGTACAGTAATTCCGAGATTGTCCTTCTCTGACAGCAATTCAATGGATAATCTCTGAGTGTCTTTGGATTCAGTTCAATCTATTAACCATAATGGCATATATTTAGTGCTTTCTAACTTTGCCTTGGGCTCCTGTCAAACGTACACAGCATCCGAAGTGGCAGCATGTAAAAGCCGATTGAAAAGCGCCGCAATTCTCCGTTTATGAGAAGTGAAAAGCGTTTTGTTTACATGGGAAAGGAGACAATTTGTTTTTTATCATTTTCTGCAATGGGGAGACAAAGCCGGGTGCTGGGGTTTGTAGGTGGATGGTGAGAGAAACGAATGGATGGAGTTGACAGAACTGCTTTCAATGCAACGGCGACAAAAGAGGGCCGGTGTAGTGGAATGTGGTGAAATTCAAAGAGTGCGCGAATATCCAGGGAAACACCAGATTATGGCAGAAAAATCACTTCAACCTGAATAATTTAACCCTCATATTATGGCATGTTCTGTTCTGTAAAGAAACATAAGCAAAGGCACAATTACCAGTAAGTGTGGAGGCGCATACCTGCAATTTATTTATTTTTTGAGAGTGAATTTAGTTATGATCTCCTTAAACACTAACATTGTCCAAGTAAATTTTTCTGGACGATTTAGTTTTACTTCAGCAACAAATACATTTAATTTTGCCAATTGAATCTTGTGACTTTTAAATTTGGGAAGATAAATAATTGGTTTATGTATTGGGTACCACTTTATAATAATTACACCTAAGTTTGCCTTAATCAAGCTTAATTTAATCAACAATGTGTTCATGAATTTAAGAATTAAGAGTGATTCAGGC
This sequence comes from Eucyclogobius newberryi, assembly GCF_026437365.1. NCBI lineage: Eukaryota > Metazoa > Chordata > Actinopteri > Gobiiformes > Gobiidae > Eucyclogobius > Eucyclogobius newberryi. The sequence continues at coordinate 14,149,939 of NW_027315812.1, forward strand.
TTGCTTACTTCTTAATTAAGAGGTTAAGAGTTAGGCAATTAATAAAGTGGTTATTATTCCTGAATCATTCTTAAAAAAATGATATGTTCATTGTGAATTAAGTCTTTAAGGCACGTTTTATTAAGGCTGTTAAAGTACTTATAATAAAGTGTTACCGAATTGCTCTCGATAAGATAATATGAGCGACGCTTAATTTGTCTCACAATGGGGAAATTACAGTGAATAGTGTATTATATTGGCAGTGGAATAAAAAGTATAAAACCAATTGTGGTCACATTTTACAGCTAAAAGTTTAAACATTTTCTATTTTGGTAAGAAATCATTAGATAATGTGAGGTTCTACATCATCAGCCATCACCCACATAAACAAGAATAGTGTTCTGGACTGGTTGTGATGTATACACTATAAAGTTAAAAAAAGTTATTAAATTCAGAATTGCATCTATGAACAGGTGCGTGAAACAAAGAAGAAGGAAAAAAACAAAAACAATCACCATAAGACATATTTTGAAAGTGATTAAGAGAGTCAGTCTGGAGAACAAACATGAATGTGGAGCACTAATCTAATAATAACATGTGCATCTGGTTTGAACTCAAGATTTATGACAATGACTTCAAAAAGTTCAACCAAAGAACACACATTTACTGTAATTACTGCTACAGTACGCACCGTTTCATGGGGCGACTTTACAGTAAATGGCCCTAATCTGCTTTTAGTAAGCAGTCTATTAAAATCCAAAGCTTAAAAAAACACTGACTTCGAAATCGCCTGTGTTTCTGTACATTTTGGTGACTTGTTATAGAATTGATTAGTTAATATGGTTTGTTTTAAACATGGTGACATTTTACAGCTAAACCTTCTGATAGAGACACACAAGTTCTCAGTCGCTAGATGTTTTTGATATGAAAACATTACTATTACATGGTAGGGAAAGTTTATTTTACATGTTATTGCCTTGATATGGAATCCAACAATAAGAATGTATCTGTTTTTCTTTTGCATGTATTCACAAAAACATATGAATGCCACAAATAACACTTAAAAAAGGCCTTTTGTTAGTCTGTATTTTTGTGTCCATTTACTTTACCAACACTCAAAGACCTTGCTATTTTAGGTAAAAGCACATTTCTAACATTTCGCCTCTGTATTTCTGGCCTCCTCTTCATGCTAATTGCAGATTCGTCACATGATTAGTGGCAACTATTTACAGTAGAGACGTTTTCTAATCAGCCTTCATGCTGCAAGTCTGGGAGCAATTATGTCACACACACACACACACACACACACACATGCATTTACGACTACACACTCACCTATGTAGCACCAGTTAGGAACACATCAATTACCAGAGCCAACCTTTTACATTTTATCTTCTTATTGGAGGCTTGTTAATGTTAACCACTTCCTTCCCCTGCAGTTTATTTTGCTTAAGCGCATTGGCCTCTGCTCTTACACGGACTGGACCATCAATAACAAGTTCAGGGGGAAGGAGATTACTTCAAAACACCATTGGATTACGTCTCCTGAATCGACGTTTCTAAATGATTCCCCCTGCGATGACGGAACGGCGTGAGACAATGCGAGCGTCCGAGCACAATCTGAGTTTGTGGAAGAGCGTTCCTCTTCCGGAGCTGTCTGCAGTTGAGGCGGTGATCTCACGGCGTAAACATGGCAGAAGAAGAGGATTATTTTCCATTGTGAGTCAGTGGAAAAAGGACAAATGCGATGTGTGAAGCTGTCGTGGCGGCCGGCCCACATTTGGAACACGGCACTTCCAGATCTTACGGCTTCAAAGTTGTGGCTGACAGCAGAGAGGCACGTTCTGTGTCGTTAGACGGTGCGATCATAAACAGGCAAATAAAAGGCTGGATGAAACTTAAGAATAATAGTAATCAGTCGCTTCATATTGCACTATTCAATCTCTCTCCAAACTCATTGATGCGGTTGCCACAAATGCCCTGGGGCTGTGGACTGTCATGCCAACATAATCAAACAAATGTAGGCTCCTCAACGACATTATTCATTAAAGTTGAACTGTAAAAAGTACAGTAAGACCTACAAATTCATAACACAGCCCCATGTTTGTGCTGGTTTTTAACTTGAATTGGAGTCAGAAAGGGCGTACAAATATATTCTACAACAACATGAACTAAAATAATGAAAACATGTTTAAAGGGTAAATTACTTCAGAGTAAAAGTATGTATTTTTGGTTATTTTTCAGGTACTTACAGATAAGGAATTATCAAAACTCCAAAAATAAACAAAGCAACGCTGTCCACTAATTGAAATCTTTATTAAGGCATATAAATCACAACTTTCGAGGGGAATAATGTCTAAATTGAATAAATGCATTCATAATCTGAACAGCCATTCTACTAAATCCATTAAAAGTAAGTGGGAAATAGGTTAAGCGGATCATTTTGTTTTGATGAAGAATGGGAACATGAATATACTTCATACTTATCAACACAGAACCACAAAATCATATGTTTGAACAGAATCCTCATTGAAAAAATATGTCACCTTTTGGCCAAAGTTGCACTCTTCACAGGGAAACACTAGTTGCTGGAGAAATCAGGTTTTGGGACGGTTTAATTATCCTTAAATACTGAAGATGTCACAAAAATCCTGCCATGGACGCAATGACCGGCATTCAAGGACTGGACTGACAATATAAATTAAAAACTGTACATAAAGTTAATCTTTTTTAAACTTTATTAAGTAAATGTTTACCTTTTTACAAATTAAGTCTGGACAATATGCGCTTTAATGTTCTTTGGATGGCTTTTGCTGCATTTTTTAAATCATATTTTTACTTCCTGTTCTCTTTCTGGTTGTGTTCTGTTTCTTGTCCTTCTGTGTTAGACACTTAAAAACTAAGAAAAGAAAAACAGAAAAAAGTATGAGACTTCCAGTAAAGCTGAACAGGAAAAAGTACAGTAAGACCAACAAATCCACGATACAATCCCATTCATATTATTATTATTCGCGCTAGTTCTAAGCTTGAATTAAGGGTTGTGTCGGAAAAGGCTTAACAATCTATATTCCACAACAATAAACTGAAATGGTGGAAAACGACTTAAAGGTGAAAGTATTATGCTAGTTCTAGTGCCTCTCCCATAAACATTCCCACCGTTTGTCAGAGAGCGTTCAGTCCTGCCTTCTCACTCCGCACAGCGCCTCAACATTTCCCTTTACTAATTACGTAATCAATGGCCTTTAAAGGTACAAGCAAATCACAGCCGGGCCGCGCCGCTGACCCTCCTCGCCAACCTTTGAGGCTTATAAAAACGAGATTTGTACCAATCAGGGAGAGCGGACGCTTGACTTGGAGCTGTGGACAGGAGTCAGGACCCCTCATTAGGACCCTAACCCTTCTCTGACAGACAGATTTGTTCTTGCCTCGGCCGCTGTTTGCCCAAGTTCTGCTGGGACTGCCCCCATCACCAGATATGCATCAAGAACTACCAGCGCTCCTCCAATGGGCTCCATTAATAGACCTATTCAAACAAAACAAAATCAAACCCCCGAAAGAGGCTGCACCGCTCAATCCAAACAGCAGAAATAATTGGTCTTTTCCTTTTAGTTTCATCCCCAAAAGTCTCAAGAATCGGCCTCATGTGAGAAATAAGAACCAAAAGAAGGCTAAACCAGTGGTATCCCTTTAAAGCTGGTACCAACATTAGAGTAGATTAGTAGATTTTGTGCTTTCCACCAAATATCTTGTAAAAATAAGCTCTCAGTGACAAGAAATGTGTGTTGTTTTCGGCTAATGATACAATATTTTACATAAAGGCTGAAAGAAGCGCTCTGATTGGCTGTGCTTTGGCGGTCCACCCCAGTTTCCGAAAAAAATGCATGTGAATATTAATGAGGCACCAAAAAAGGGTTCGTGAGAGAAAATGACGAGTTACACAAATTCTCAAATATCGTAATTGCTCATGACTCCATCTATTGGTACGAAGTGGAAGTACATGGCCTTGGCTCAGGTAGATCTGTCAAAACATGCAAGAGACGTTTATCGATTTTTCCCGGTGTTGCCATAGTACCAGTATACACTATTTGCACAAACATTTCAATAAGCTTTAACTCCAGATGCTCCTCCAAATGTAACCATGCATTTATCTTCGCTGGGTCTGGCACTGTCTTTGTGCAGCTTATTCAAAGGGAAGTCACCAGTTTGTGGCGAGTGGTTTTAAATATATAGTAATTAGTTTATATGGTGTGTATTAGTGATGGCAGTTTAAAGAGTGATTCCAGTACTTCCTATTTGGCATCTCTGGTATTTTCCAAACAGCTGTCTTTGATTATTACCACAAGGGTTACCACAATGCAGCCATGAGATAGCATCAGCTGCCTCCGACGGTGCAGGCAGGGACAGGGACAGCGAGTGAGGGCAGGATGCACACACACACACACACACACACACACACTGAGACACACACACGCAGACGCACACACCCACACACAAACAGGGGCCAGGCAGAGACAAAGGCCAAGTGGCACAGAGGAGCGGCAGAATGGCCCGCAGTGGCTCTTCGGGGCTTCCTGTCGCTCTTCTGTCCCTCAGGGCTAAAGAAGAGACTTCCCGTGGCTGGTCACGCTCCTCCAGACTAATGCACAGAGCAGACACCAATATGGACGTCACATAAAGAATTCAACTCATCCTTCATTTTTAGCTTTTCTTGTGTTAATAGAAAATAATACGGGCTTAGTAGAATTTGCAAAGCTCATGTGTTTGAACTTTCAGAGCCAAAAATGTGTTGTGTATATATATTTACCAGCCATACAATACAACTGAGTAAGAATGTAAGGGCAAAATGTACTTGAGTAAATGTGTCATTGGATACTTTTACTTTATTACATTTGAGAGCAGGTATCTGTACTTTTTACAGTTTACAGTGTATGATGACTTGAAGTTTTTTACTCTTTTTTAGTCCCAAATTTGAGCAAACCAATATATATATATATAGTATAGTCTTGAGAAAAATGCCCAGGAAAATAAACTTATCAATTCAGTCACCTCTATAAGTACTTGAGTAAATGTGTCATTGGATACTTTTACTTTATTACATTTGAGAGCAGGTATCTGTACTTTTTACAGTTTACAGTGTATGATGACAAGTTTTTTACTCTTTTTTAGTCCCAAATTTGAGCAAACCAATATAGTCTAAAGAAAAATGCCCAGGAAATTTAACTTAACCTCTATTACACTGGAAATCAGCGCAATTCTTTATCAACATCACTACAATAGACAACATCTGTGTGAAAGATTTTACTTTTTACTCCTAAAGTAGTAGTAGTAGTAAGTATAATCTGTGATAGCATTGACTGTTCTGTTCCGTGCTGTTGACCCTCTCTCCGCTCAGACTTGTGGGTGCAGGTGCATTGTGGAGAGTGCCCCCTAAACCCCGCCCCTTTACCCGCTGACATTTAGCAGACACACACACGCTCAGATCCCCCGCTGCCTCGCTGACAAATACTGAGAGGCAACGAACATGAAGAGAACGTATTTACTTAGCGTTCAGCAACGACAGCAGCAGCGCGCAGGAGGCAGGAAGTGACAGGCAGGAGGTTAAGAGGAGAAATGTGTGCAAACATCCATCCACGTTAACTCTGACCTATATTTTACAGATTTGGTGTGATATCAAATGCAGAGGCCCGGGTGTGGAGGAGCATCTGGTGTACAAACGCTGACAGAGATGTATTTGCTTTATGCTTCAAGTTTACTGTGAAAATATGTAGTTAACTTAAATGTTTGCTTTTTGCTTTTCCCTTTTGCTGTAACAAATCTGCCAGTTTGTTGTCAATTTCTCCAGGCTTGGGACTAACACAAATATCACATTGTGTCTTTCAACTTTTCAGTATCTACAGATGCTCGGCAGACATCCGACACTGCATGTTTTCGTAGAATATTTGACTTAGAAAATAACTCAACTTTAAAAAAAAGCTTGCACTAAAGGGACTGTAATTAAGCTTTTTCACTTCAACAAAATTGTGGCTTTCTTCAAGGCAATTAATACTTTGTTATTGGTCTTAAACACAGCCTAATCAGACTATGACCTCCACCAAGCACCCTTTTTCTACCTCTAAAATAAACAGGAAAAATCACTTTAATTGCGTTGCTCTTTTTTGCGTTGGGACAATTTGGGAGGTGCTAGTGAGAGGTAATTGTGTTAAAAATGAATCCTCAGGGGAATCAGGCCTGGAAAAACACACACACACACACACACAAAAAAACACACACACACACACACAAAAACACACACACACACACACACACACACACACAAAAACACACACACATTCAAATACTAGCCATTTCAAGCCTTCTCAATACAAAACTGCACAAAATTAGTGATCTGACATTTGCGCTAAGCAGAAGCCGAGTGGTAGAAAAAACAAATGAGGACAAATTGAAACAAAAGTTGTAAATGAAGTTAAGATGGCTGGTGAGAAAAGTGAGGGCTGAGATTAGTGGTAAAGTCGACTTGTTTATTTTTCCCCAGTGCACTTGTATGTGGGTGTGTATTCATCACATTGTGGGGACTGGAATCTGTACACATTCACTTTATGGGGACCTTGTACTTTGTGGAGACCAAAAGAATCGGTTCTTCATAAAGTAAATCCTTCAAAATTTGATTAACAACATGGTTTAAAGTTAAAATGTGGGTTCATTTTGGTTAAGGTTATGGTTTAGGTTAAGGTTAGGCAATTATATATGTTTAAAGTGCATATAAGACAGGTTCTGATGTGTTTTCTAATTATTACTTGGTTGATGGGTTAGTACCTGTGTTAAATATTTATCATCGCTTTACATCAAACCAGTTTATGAAGAAAAATACAAAAATAATAGTGGAAAATTACAGGAAGTAGAGCTGAGTTCTAAAACAATCTCTCTGTCTATGTCATCAATGAGCGACATTTCAACAATTTGACCATTTTAACACAACTGACACAAGTTTCTTACAATTTAAACACTAATTTCACAAAATACAGGTGTCATCGGGTATTACAATTGTCAAATGATAACTAATGTGTAATTTATATTAATTTTGACCCCTGTTTATCGTACGGTTGCTAAGTGACACTTGTGAAATCTCATGTCCAACCAGGAAGTACAATTATAAACGTCGCCAAAATGGTCAAACTGGGGAAGAATATGCAAAACGTTGCGTCAAATCTTAACTATAATCACGTTCACTAGGTTTTAGTGAAATGTGTACTCCTAAAGGTGATGCACTTTGAGGTTATCAGTCTCCAGGAAATGAATGTAAGTCAATGTAATGCCCCCACAAAGCAAGTGTGTGTGTGTGTGTGTGTGTGTGTGCGTGTTTAAAATCAACAGCCTGTGATGAACAACCTGTTTCTTGGTGGAAATACATTTGGTGAAACACAACAGTGGCGTGTAGAGAAGCACTGACTGGGGACTATTGAGTTACAGCTATACGCCCGGGCTCCAGACAGCTCCAAAACGCACTCTAACTCACAGCGCCTTGTTCGGGAGATGTCACTTTGATCCACAAATCCTCCACGCAAAAAAAGAAAAATACAGACTTTTTATCTCCAAGAGCTGCTGAATGAGCTGAAAAGTACAGCCGTATTGTGACAGGTTTTCACAGTTTTACACGAGCGACGGTACAGTGGGATTTATAGAGGTTTTTAAAAATCTCTTTGGCTGGGTTTTTCCGTTTAGGTATTTTCAGTGTGGTTAATACAAAAGTGTGGGGATTTTGGTGGATTTTATATCATTCTTAATATCATATTAAGAAAATAAAATGATCAACTTATTGAAAAAAAACACGATATAATAATATTGTCTGTACTATACACGTAATGTGTCAAGTTATTCATGGTTTTGTACTTTTTTTCTCATAAAGTCTGCTGAGATCTATAAAATAGACACATGTTTCGAATCAATAAATGCATTTTTTTGATATACAAAATACTAATTATTCTGATTCAAAACTCTCTTTCCATTTTGGGATCACATTGTTTTTGCATGCATATGAAAGAAGCCGTTCACTGACGCTGAAGTAATTATCTTCGACAATAGATGGCAGTATTTCCCAGAATATGCCACTTTCCCAGCTCTGCTTATCCAACCTCCTGTGCAGAGTCTGGATGGGGAGGAAAAAAACACAACTCTTTTGAGAACTTGTAAAGGAATATCTAAGGAGCATATTAATCTCCTCTTTTTTTGTTTCATCCCGATTCTCCTCTTTGTAATATGTATACGTCCCAGCTGATTCCAACAATGCCCTGGGTTCCCTGTGTTCCACATAAAAGAGCTGTAAATGTTGACAAAGTGATTAGTTATTTACTGGGAATTGTGTTTACTGTCCACACTACATATGTCTAATATTGTTCCAGCATTTATTGTGAGTGAAAGATTATTTCTTGCCAACACAGTGACATGAATTGTTTTCTGAATCATGTTTGAACACTTTGAATAATGCAAAGAAATAGAAAATAACCAAAATGAACACAGCTTTGGCTAGAATAACAGTAAATTAATGAAAGGAAATGAAAATAAAAGGCACTGATCCTGAAGATAAAGATTTCTGACCAAAACAGGAAAAATGCTCTTGATGCAGAACTGAAAATTATAAAATGTTGCTTCTATGTATTTATATTGATATATGAGCTGCATTTTAAAGCTCAAAAGCTGAATTTTAACACAAAACTAGCCTCAGCACAAGAGGCATTATGTTTACAGGAAACATGTGAAATACAATAATGCTCCTATAGGTTTTTGTGAGGCAAATCAACTTTCTAGTGTAAAAATGCCCATCCCCAACATAGTTACTGTACAGCGTCACATAAAGGCGCCTGCTCCTCAGCTCAGTGCATATCTGAACATCTCTCTGTGTTGTAAGCGTGTGCACAGGGTCTGTAGCCCGGGCCTTTTGTAATGAGCTGCCTCTCTCTTCTCTCTCATGGTTCAGCTGCTGCTCTCCCTTATTTCACGCTGCGCTGCTCTCCCGGCTCCTGCGTCGCCCCGTACACTCCACCTCTGACTGACTGCAGACCCCTTTTTAAGCTACACTATTATACACGTTCATATGCGTTTTACCTTTGCAACGTCTCTACGGTCTGGATGAGCCGTACCAGGGTTAGCATAGGAGGACTAGGGAGCTAAGGGAGCATGCATGAGCGGTTACTGCTGCTCCATACCGTTCATTCCACTTGCAAAAAAAAGGATTGACCTCTCCGGCGTACAGTGTTTCGCAACCATAGCGACCAATAAAAGCTTTGATTCTTTTGACTTTGAATGTTATTGATTTTGAAGTTCCCCAGTATTCATTCATTGTCCACTTATTCTTGACTGCAAGTATTTACATGACAATAAATTACCTTGTCTAATTACCTGGTGGGAGGATTGGGGTTTGGTAAGTTAAGGTTAAAAAAAAAAGGTGTGTGGTGGAATTTAAAGAATTTTGAGTGACATTTTGGGCTGACTTCTGAACTATTTTCTAGCATGTTTTTAGTGCGTCTTTGTGGGAAAAATGTTCAAACTGATATAGAAGTTAAATTCCTGCCACAAATGGAATACAGATACTTACATTTACTTGAGCCACTTTGTGAAGAATTTGTACTTCTCAGGGTACTTTTAACTTTTACACCTACTTATAGGTGTACTCTTACTTGAATAAAAGTTGGGGTTACTCCTCCCACTGTGAGCAAGTCAACAAGTAACAAAAAATGTATGATAATATAATTTTTTCCTTGTATATCCTTTGAAAATACACAATTTAGTGCATAATTGTCCTTCCAATTACATTAACTTCAAAGAAACATATTTCCCCAAATCCTTTTTTATTCTTACTTGGGTCATTATTGAGTAACTGCTTCGTTCTTCTTCTTAAGTAATATTATTTTGAAGTAACACTCGTACTTAGGCACCATATTATCTACTTTACCCACCTTTGGATATACAATGGGTAAAATCTTAATGTATAAAATATATCTAAACATATCAACATTTAAACTCAGCTAAAATGACAGTGATTATGTGTGAGTGAAACATAACTCAAAATCTTTAAATGTGGTATTACATATTATGCCCTATAGGAAATATCAAAGAATGTGTGCTGAAAAAAAATAAAAATGACAAAAATAAAGCGGAATTTAAAATTATATCACAATCTAGCACATGAAATAAAGCTGTTATCCAGGCAGAGTATCCCCCCAGATGATGCCTGCTTTACGCTCACAGTTGAGGTCTTGTCTTGGCCGTGTACTCGATATTTGTCCCGTAAACCTCCAGCTCCAGCACGACTCGGCCAACAGGAACCTCGGCTCACATACTTGACGTACACTTTTATTGCAACAGGAAACATTTAGTCCAAACGCTCCCATGTACAGAGGTGACTTGTGGTTTTCTCGTGTGGGCATTCCTCCCCGGCCCGCGCAGCCCGGGATGGACGCAGAGTTAGACTGTTAAATGAGGTCATAATCGTAGCCCCCCCCCCCCTTCCCGCTGACCCTGTCCTGGTCCCCTGCATAGCATTTCCTGTTAGGACCGCAACCAGACAGACTTTATTTACCCTGGGCTCGTTTCCCTACATTAAAACCCGTGGCCCACATCTATGGCTCGGGATGTTTCTGAGGGGAAGCTAATAAAAGTTTGTTAAGTACAGAGCAATTTGTTGCACTGGCCACAGCGTCAACAACATTTATTCAAAGCCGCTGTAAAAATGTCGGTGGGCATTTCTGAAGAGTCAAACTTAATTTAAAATGCAGGTCAAGTGTCAGTGAAATGTAGTTTCTAACAATTATATCGATCTGAACTTTATTCCCAAAACTCTCTACACTTGGCGTTGTAGGCAGGATATTGTACATGAATCTAATAACAAGTTTTTGTATGACAATAAATGAGTCTTTTTAACATGAAATAACCAAATTAACTAATAAATATTAAACAAAATAATTTACGCAATAATAAATAAATACATCTAAATCAAATTTGAAGTGAACAGTACAAATGTTTGACTTAATTCTTTTATTGCAGTCGTCATTACAACCTTCATAATAAAACATATACCGGGGTGTAAAAGGTAAGATTTTCTGCTTCCTGCTTCGTGAGCTGAAAGTGCTTCATCCTTTTTATGAGCTGGTTATCTTCTTAACACACTCCAAATCTAATTCTTCTTTGGGCAAGCATTTAAATGCCTAATGACTGATAAGTGTAGCTCGGGCGTTGTGTGCGTGTGGTTCTTCCTTAAGCTGCAATGAGATAAGAAACTTAGCTTGGAAACATTTATTCCTTTCCGTCGGGCGGCAGCGATAACTCCGGAGTTTGTCATTGGCTGCTTATTTGGCATCATTATGTGTAATCGTCCTAATAGAATATGGCAGGGGTAATACTTAAGGCTTTGGCACGGAGCAGCTACTTTTGTTCATTTGTAAAGGTAGCCATCGCAGAAAGACACCTACAGCTGATGAATCTTTTCGAGTAAATAGCCGGTTTCGTGTTGCGAAATGAGCGTATTGATGCCATCCTAACATGCCCCGTAGCCAGAGCGGGGAAGAGAAATGGTGAGAACACAGAGCGACGAGAATCAGGCAGCAGCGGTGTAGAATATCCAGGGAAAATACTAGTGCTACAGCTAAGCCAGGAATAATGACTTTATTGAATTTGACTGCGGCGCATTACACTCTTGCATTCTTGAATGATTGACTTTTCTCTTTGAATGTTTTCTTTTCTTCTCCCCGCCCCTCTAGACATTCATCTTTGGACATAGAAATAACGTTCCTTCATAGGCCATAAGCTATCGACCTTAGGCTTTCTATGCTATGCTTCACTTTCAACAGAAATTGTACTCCTTTAATTGTGTATAAAAGTACTTTGAACTCAGTTGGGAACTTTAACTTGATTTTTGCCTAAAACTGATCCCCCCCAATGGTGCGCCTCAGTGATTTTTTCAATATACAGTTGAGTTTTGTTTGGTTGTTTCATGTCTCCTACACAAGTACAGTAGCTCATCAAAACCCCGTCCAGCTCCGAAGGCAGCGCCGCAGTTTGCACAGAAGTGGCACAATATTCAATTTACAAGGTGTTTTTGCACACGCATCAGCTTACTATTATATATATATATATATATATATATATATATATATATATATATATATATATATATATGAGTTCAGTGCCTCAAAGTCAGAGAAGTAAAACACCGCACGGCAAATAGTAACAACAAGCGTTTAATTGTCTTGTTTTACTTTTTCTGTTTATAGTCTAGTTACCTGTTCTGACACATTTTGGTCACTCACAGCTATATTTAATGACACACAAGGTAAACACAAACATAAACTCACAATAGATATTAAAACATGGTATAATATTCATAAAAAAACATGAGGAAAATGGTTTGAATGTTGGAAAGGCAATAAGAACAGTGACAAACAAATCATTCAACATATCTAAGTATGATTCAAAAGGAAAAATACTTACTTACTGTACACACGTCGACCTAATACACTTTTATCCCTCGACACAGAGACACAGAGTCACAGAGTCACAGAGTCACAGACAGAGACACAGAGACACAGAGACACAGAGACACAGAGACACAGAGTCACAGAGTCACAGAGACACAGAGTCACAGACAGAGACACAGAGTGACAGACAGAGACACAGAGTCACAGAGACACAGAGACAGAGTCACAGAGACACAGAGACACAGAGTCACAGACAGAGACACAGAGAGACAGAGAGACAAAGACACAGAGACACAGAGACACAGAGTCACAGAGACACAGACAGAGACACAGAGACACAGAGACACAGAGTCACAGAGACACAGAGACACAGAGACACAGAGTGACAGACAGAGACACAGAGTCACAGAGACACAGAGACACAGAGTCACAGAGACACAGAGACACAGAGTCACAGACAGAGACACAGAGAGACAGAGAGACAGAGACACAGAGACACAGAGTCACAGAGACACAGACAGAGACACAGAGACACAGAGACACAGAGTCACAGAGACACAGAGACACAGAGACACAGAGTGACAGACAGAGACACAGAGTCACAGAGACACAGAGACACAGAGTCACAGAGACACAGAGACACAGAGTCACAGACAGAGACACAGAGAGACAGAGAGACAGAGAGACAGAGACACAGAGACACAGAGACACAGAGTCACAGAGACACAGAGACACAGAGACATAGACAGAGAGACAGAGTCACAGACAGAGACACAGAGACAGAGTCACAGACAGAGACACAGAGAGACAGAGACACAGAGTCACAGAGACACAGAGTCACAGAGACACAGAGTGACAGACAGAGACACAGAGTCACAGAGACACAGAGTCACAGAGACACAGAGACACAGAGTCACAGACAGAGACACAGAGAGACAGAGAGACAGAGACACAGAGACACAGAGTCACAGAGACACAGACAGAGACACAGAGACACAGAGACACAGAGTCACAGAGACACAGAGTCACAGAGACACAGAGTGACAGACAGAGACAGAGTCACAGAGACACAGAGAGACAGAGATCCCTAAACCGTGACATCCAGGACTGTGGCGTAATTACAAGAGGCCTAAACACATGGCGCTCCCTCCCTCTCCTCCTCTCTTTCTCCCTCCCTCTCCTCCTCTCTCTCTCTCCCTCCCTCTCCTCCTCTCTCTCTCTCCCTCCCTCTCCTCCTCTCTCCCTCCCTCTCCTCCTCTCTCTCTCCCTCCCTCTCCTCCTCTCTCTCCCTCCCTCCCTCTCCTCTCTCTCCCTCCCTCTCCTCCTCTCTCTCTCTCCCTCCCTCTCCTCCTCTCTCTCCCTCCCTCCCTCTCCTCCTCTCTCCCTCCCTCTCCTCCTCTCTCTCTCCCTCCCTCTCCTCCTCTCTCTCTCTCCCTCCCTCCCTCTCCTCCTCTCTCTCTCTCCCTCTCCTCCTCTCTCTCCCTCCCTCTCCTCCTCTCTCTCCCTCCCTCTCCTCCTCTCTCTACCTCCCTCTCCTCCTCTCTCCCTCCCTCTCCTCCTCTCTCTCTCCCTCCCTCTCCTCCTCTCTCTCTCTCTCTCCTCCTCTCTCTCTCTCCCTCCCTCTCCTCCTCTCTCTCTCCCTCCCTCTCCTCCTCTCTCTCTCTCCCTCCCTCTCCTCCTCTCTCTCTCCCTCCCTCTCCTCCTCTCTTTCTCCCTCCCTCCCTCTCCTCTATCTCCCTCCCTCTCCTCCTCTCTCTCTCTCCCTCCCTCTCCTCCTCTCTCTCTCTCCCTCCCTCTCCTCCTCTCTCTCTCTCCCTCCCTCTCCTCCTCTCTCCCTCCCTCTCCTCCTCTCTCTCCCTCCCTCTCCTCCTCTCTCTCTCTCCCTCCCTCTCCTCCTCTCCCTCCCTCTCCTCCTCTCTCTCTCCCTCCCTCTCCTCCTCTCTCTCTCTCCCTCCCTCTCCTCCTCTCTCTCTCTCCCTCCCTCTCCTCCTCTCTCTCTCTCCCTCCCTCTCCTCCTCTCTCTCCCTCCCTCTCCTCCTCTCTCCCTCCCTCTCCTCCTCTCTCTACCTCCCTCTCCTCCTCTCTCCCTCCCTCTCCTCCTCTCTCTCTCCCTCCCTCTCCTCTCTCTCTCTCTCTCTCCTCCTCTCTCTCTCTCCCTCCCTCTCCTCCTCTCTCTCTCCCTCCCTCTCCTCCTCTCTCTCTGCCTCCCTCTCCTCCTCTCTCTCTCCCTCCCTCTCCTCCTCTCTCTCTCCCTCCCTCTCCTCCTCTCTCTCTCTCTCTCTCCTCCTCTCTCTCTCTCCCTCCCTCTCCTCCTCTCTCTCTCCCTCCCTCTCCTCCTCTCTCTCTCCCTCCCTCTCCTCCTCCCTCTCTCCCTCCCTCTCAGAAGGGGCAGAGGTAAATGATCTTTGGGGCAGGAGAGCCGGCCCGGCACAGGCAGGTTCACCACAGCCCTGACCTTGGAGAACTTTTCCAGGAACACTGGGAAGACCAGTAAAACTGTGAAGACTGTCCCCGTCTCGGAGCCGTGTGGATGTGTGGTTTGTTGCTTCACCAGTGTGCACACGTGCGGGATTGTGAGAGCGTGATGCGTTCAAAGGCAGACGTGTCCTTAGGGGAGGAAAACCCTAGAAATTGGTTATTGTATCACTGAGGCTATTTACCTATTTTGGGGATTAACATATTTAATTCCCCTTCTTAATCCCGTCGGAGTTAATGCCCTCACATTTCCAATTATCTGACTAAGTGTAACACATAGGCAGAGGGGCTGCTGCTTCTTGCCTGTAACCGAGTTTAGCACGCAGGTCACAGAGCCCGGCTGGAGTGTGTGGCGTCTTCAAAGACAACTTGTTTACGCAATGCTTTAATTGACTTACCACTCTGATTCACTTTTTATTATATTGAAACTTTTTTTAACCTGGCAAAAAGACTAATAAGGATTAATGTGTTCCTATCTACCATGAGCACATTCAATGGATGGCGGTGCTATGATACAATATGTATCATTTGGGTTAAAAACATCTCTCTCATTCTCTGCCTTCAGAAGTCATTTATTTGCTTTCTAATTTGCAGTAATACATATTTTTTTGCTGTTTTTACGGTTGATGCCCAACTTGGTGATATTCTCTGTTACTTTCTTTGATCTTGGAACTACAACAAATTTGATCCAGTGTGTTTGTATAATTTGTGTTTGTGTTTGTGACAATTGTCTAACCAAATCTAGACATCGTAGTAAATGACATGGTTTGTGCATTGCCAAAGTTGCATGTACATTTTTGGTGGATCTTTGCGTTGTCTGGAATCCACAGGATCAATTAAACATATTTATTTTGCATGTATTCAAATGCAGCTCTTTTCATTGTGCAAAAATACCTTTAAATAAATCCTTACTGTGGGCTGGGATCACCTTTTCACAGATCTGACCTGTGACTTGACCTCAATCAAAATAATGGAGATACCTTTAAGTTAATTCATACCTTATCTACCTTTTTTTTCTTCTTGCTGTAATGAAAAGACCATCTCTTTTTAAGAATACAAATAATGTCGCTTCACTGGTTTGCTTTTCGATCTTTGCTCTTTCTTTTTTCTTCACTTCTTGAAGTCAGTTCACTGAGTTGTCTTCTACTCCACTGAAATATCTGTATGGACATGTTTGTAAAGCTTATTCATGACATGTATGTTACGCAGTCAGGATGTGTGTTGAAGCATATTGGCTCCGCTCGTCTCTACGTTGGCCTTTCACATCACGTTAAAAGAGCTGGACCCATGTAAAGTGCTGCCTAAATGTACAGTCTGTTCACTCTGCATGCGTCAGTGTGCAGAGTGCATTCTTTAATAATCCAATAATGACTTAAAGGCTGCACACGGCGTCGTGGTGAACCTCTCAGATGTGCTGTGCATGCCCTCGCTCATTCCACATAATTGCCCTGTGCCAGTTGCTGCACGCTGACTGAACGTGGACATGATTGTGCATCTGTCAAATCCCATTACTCCAAATCGTCTCTATCTTTTAGGGTTTTGATGAAAATAGCATGCGCAAAAGTGAAATGTCAAGTTTGATCTGCGGCACGCTCAAACTGTTTTCAAGCCGTGTTTTTTACCATGCAAATCTTTGAAGCCGTTTGATTTAGTGTCCCTTCATCTCAGCCAATATCAAAAGGCTATTCAGCATCCCAGCTATTAGCCATAAACCCCCTATTGTAGATGAAGACACTCCCTGTCACAAGATCAGTGTGCAGCAGTTCCATCAGAGAACCACAATGTGTAACAAAGCACTGATGAATGAATTAATCCACCATATGACATACCACAAAGAGGCATTTGGAAGTACCCTCCATGGCACTTGATTTTATTTTGTTTTTTAATACGGTATAGCATAAAACACGTACTTTGAAGATGCACAACTACAGTAGGTGGCGGTGAATGCATCTTTTCAGTGGGCTGTCAACCGCCATATAAAGTAACACAGCATCGTTAGAACAGAGTTTAGTTTTGATTTAAAGAGCTTATATTTGGCCTTTTGTATTTCCTGTAACCTAAAATGATGATGACTATGCCTCGAAGTCAAAGCCGTCCTGAAAAGTGTCCATACACCAGCAGAGGGCAAGGGCACTGCATCTTCTGTTACGTTGAAAAGTGAATATGACTCATTGCAAATTGTTTGAAAGTTGAAAGAGAAAAGCAGTCAAGAGATTGGGATTTTGGGATTCACACTAATACCAACTGATATTTGTTTTCAACCTTTACAGTGCAGTGGAAAGGTCAGGGTCAGTGCATTGTGGTGATTAATATGTAAAAGCAATTAAGGTCTCATAAAGCAGAGGTCGGGGCAGGAGCTAATAACAGTAATTGACTGGGTTTGGATGCATTTAGTGCAGAGTAAATCTAAGACACAGGGATGTCACAATATCACATTTTAGAGTCACAATTTCACAAATATTCACGATTGCGAAGTTTGCGACCAACATAACAAAACATAACTTTCTGAATGAAGTTAATGAGACAATTAAATTACAAAAAATGCAGTAATGTGTATTTTTGGACTGTATAGATTGAACATTTTGCTGTAAAGATTCTTCTTTTCTTTGGTTCTTACGATCATATTGTGACTTGAATAACCACTTAATCGATTATCTTTATGATCTTGATATATCTCTTTTAATAAATCATCTGCACTCTTTGGTCTTCATATTATAGTACAATGACTAACACAAAGGTTAAAGGTGCACTGTGTGACTTTTCTGGTGAAAAATACACTCTGGAGATGGAATATTCCACAGTATGACATTAAACATATCTTACTCCATGGAGACAAGCAGGTGTCGCCACCAGGGTTAGTTATAGATCAGATCTGCGGAGAGGCGAGACGTGCTAGATAGGTCACTTTAATAACACTTGTCTGATGATTAAACCTCAACTATTAGGTTTAAAGACATGTTTTAATACATTCCTGTTGGACTGACATAATAGTAGAAAACTCCATACATGCATTTTTATCAATATTTCCCAACCCTACTCAAACGTACTGAAGTGTTCTAAATATACGCTCTCCACCTGTCAGAAAGAGCAAGAGTGAGTTTAGATTGTGCTTCTGAAGAGGCCCCATAATATCGTGAGTGGGGGAGACATGGAGCCAATTGCCTGGACAAACCCTCCTGCCCCCTGCACATAAAGGCCTCTTTCTCTGGCCTCTTGTAGTGACAGCGCACAAGCTCTCATCTCCATCAGCGCTTCACCACTTCAGACCACTCCTCCTCCTTCACCCCGCTCTGTCCTACAATCAAATCATTATACCATCTTCGGCCTGTCTGCCCGCTCCCCCCGTCTCCGTGTGCTGCCCTGTCACCCCTCCCCTCCACGCCGGCCCACTATGAACTATATTACTTTGACCCCGGCCCATCAATCTGCTTCAATTGGATAATGATCTGTAATCACGTTCTTTCAGGGGAGTCTATAAAACGTGTCGGGGGCCTCAGAACCCCTCCTGAGAGAGCTCCTTCTGTTCCCTCGCTCCCCTCCCCGGCCGCTCTCCCACATCTGATCTCCTCCTTTCAGCTCTCCGGCCCATACTAAATACCCTCGCACATGGGCAGTCGCTCCAGCCGGCTTGTAAAGGGACATAGCGGGGAGGGGGCCTGTTGATTTTTCACGGCCCCCGCTCTCGAATGCAAAAAAAAAAGAAAGAAGAAGAAGGTGGGACGCCCCCGCTCCCCGATCCTGGCACTCGCATTAAAGCTGACCCATTAGGCCGTTTTGTCTGACAGGCTTGTAATCGATAGAGCCTTCTTACGGAGCAGGCGGGAGGCAAGAGGGGTGGGACCGGGCGGATTTGGGGTGAGCGTTGGGGCAGCATGGGTGTCAAGGAAAGAGTGGGAGGGGAAGGATAAAGAGAGATTAGGATAAGGATGAGGAACAGGCAATGAATGATTTAGTGACTGAGCGAGGCCTCTCCTCAGTTCCCACCCAGTTTAAGCCTCTGAAAACAGACCAAGCCAAACTTAGATCAAATCAGAAATCAGCTTTAGAGATCACACTCAGAAGCAAAAGAGCTGCCTAGTAACAATATCATAGCAAATTTCACTTAGCATTTTTGTCGCTCCGTGGGTTTGTTTGTAAAGGGAAATGACTTAATGTGTGTTACTGTACGGGATCTTAAGTGGTGTTATCACATGCACTGATAAGATCTGATGTAGGAGCGCTAAAAAGCCCTGTTTTTACTGCACGATCCAAGGCGAAACGGGATCACCTCTTCCTCAGAAAAAGACACATCCAGGGAAGTTCAGGGAGGTGCGAGAAGCAGCTTGAACACAATTTAAAACATCATCAGTCTAGCAGGGGCATCGGTTAACTCCAGCCTCTTCAGCGAAAAAGCCATACAATCAGTTGATGAATGGGACGTGTTCATTACAGCGAGGGGCCCGTCTTGTATATCATTATTGCCGCCGCCTATTCTCTTGCATGTTTGAGGCTCTTACATGTGCAGCATATGCCTTTTGAAAGAGTGGCACCACGCGAGGCAGGCACAGATGGAGTCACCGTAGCCGCCAATGGGCGCACAATGGAAAATGGAAATGCAAGTTAAAGGGGTGCATCCAGCTCCATTTAGCCCACACAAAAGGTGCTTGTAGGAGGCCGGGCCGCGTGGGACGAGGGGAGGGGAGCGGGGTGTGAGCGGACATGTCCCGAGCAGCAAGAGACCGTCCTCAGCTGGCCTCTCCATCAAGGCGGTAGAGACGTGGTGACAGTGCTAGACGCCCCGTTTATGTTTCGCACTGGCAAAGAGTGATAATTGAATCCTTGTATTTGTTTTACCACGTTACAGTGTTAAATACAAGTGTATCGAAAAAGCGAGGGCCCAGCTGGCTCACAGAAGTGTGGAGCGAGCTGTAGAGCTGTGGACAGACGCAGTGTGAGTTCTCATAAATGTGTGTGTTCATAACATATGTGCGTTTGCCAAACAGACTGGGAGCAACTCACTTTCTAGTTAAGTGTGTTACTGAATTTTCTCCAATTTATCAATAGTAATGAGAATTATTATGCATTTAGTAAGTGCACCCATCTGCTGCCAACAAGCTCGTTTCAGTATGTAATGTAAATAAGAACGTAAATGAAGATTAACCAGAACATGATCCAAACTTTAAAGAGACGCAAAGAAACTCTCTGAAAAAAGTCACTAACTGTAAAAGCACTTGTTAGAATACAGAGTGAAATATAAATCTTGGTGCGTTTAACTCGTTTTTTGCCAGTTGTCTCTGTGTTATCAGAAAAACATCCCAGAGAAATGCATTGTGGGGAATGTAATAATGATTCTAATTATCTCTGTATATTTATTGCGATATTTCTAAGCTATGCTATTTTGTTTCTTTCAGATACCTTGACGAGTCTTTGGTACGTATACTACGAGGTCATATTCCAAAGCCTTGAACTATATCAAAAATAGATCCTCATTTTATATATTTTTTTCCGTATAAACTGCAATATAGATCTAAAATGGCTAAATAATAAAATCGGGACCTTTAAGCTTAACTAACACAACTGCAGAAAGCATAAGCCTCTTCTTAGTGACATTTTGCCTTTTACGTTTTATTTATTTTATTGTGACAAAATTATACAAAATACAATTTAAATAAACAAATCATGAGGGAACAATGTTTTAACAAGCTCATTAAAGTGGATTTTGCATATTATGTCCCCTTTAAAATAAATGAGGGCTAAAAAAATAGTCTACACGTCTGCACTGAAATGGAGCAAAGGATCATGGTCCCTCTGTTTCTGTGACATCATAATACTTTGGTTATTGTTAAATCCAGAATATACTGATTCAGACGAGCCAAAAGTGTGTGATGAAGTGACATGCTTCAGCCCAATAGTGCCAACTGTAAGTGTGAGTTTTAGGCCTGGACCTGTCATAATGTGGTGTCCCTGACGACCTGAGCCTAAACAGACTTTAACAGAGGAAGTGGAATAACGTGCAGGAGGAAGTGTGCCTGCGTGTCTCCCGTGGCGGCGTTGGATGTTTGCTGTAAACATAGCTCTGATGTGACCAGTAAAACAGTAGGAGCAGCTTTAAGAGACAGTGACTTCACTCCCATTAAACATAACTATAGACTGTACTGCGCCCAGTCTGTGACACCCCTGCACTTAACGGCACACTTATGTCCGCATTCAGGCTGGAAAACTTTTATCAGACATGAAGGCGGCCTGGCAGGTGAACCTATTCTTCCAATCGCCATGGTGTCATTTTCTCATCTCCTCTGCAGAAACCCCCGAACGCATTGTTTTAAAACGTCAATGAGTCCTTTATGCGTGCAGACAGTGGGGTGCTGGCGTCTGCTGAGGCTGAAAGATGGCAACCCAGAGTGAACTTTGAGCTGACTTCTGACCTTTTACCCCCGACAACATCGCCAGCTGAAGGCGCCCACAGAGAGGCCGCCTGTGTGGCAGGGTATCACCATATTTCTGCAAATGTGACTCTTATAGTTTAGTACATGTTATAATATCTACACTTTTAATAGTCTGAACCAATAATGAATGCATCATGAACTTAAGTGTATTAAGAGTCAGGCTTTGTGACTACCTAAAACCTTAACCCCAACTCCCAATCTTAAACCCCTGAGTGTATGATATGGTATGTTTTTATTTGTACAGGGACAAATGACGTTACATTGACCAAATCAGTGACCACGCCTAGAACCAGGTTTCCACCTAATCCCTGGGAAGGTTGTGGAAATCTAGAAAAGTTTAATCTTAATGTCTTTTATTTTATATAATTTCACGTATTTAATTTAATATCAATGAAAACAAATAATCCCATCCTTTTGGCAAACAAAAATAACTTACACAACACCATCCTGTCATACAAACACACTCTTTCCTCTTCATTGAATTAGTTATGAAGCCTTAATCCTTCAACTATTTGTTCACTATGAATTAAGTCTTTGTTCATGCTTCATTAAGGCTGATTAAGGTGTAGTGATTATAAAGTAGAAGCTATAATCACTATTGTTTTAAAGTCCAATCACTAAAGTCCAAACTTTATTAAAGACAGCAACACAAAAAGCTAACCCTAACCCAGATTGAATATTAAAATGACAGGGTCAGGAAAGAGTCAAGAAGACCTTAATGCTTACATTGTATTCATTTTACAAATAATTTCCTTTATATTCTAGACCGTATGCACTTTTCCTTCTACAGTATTTGATATTCTACAGTTGGGCTAACTGTTTATAGGCCTGTTAGATTCTGCCCTCAGACGGCCTGTTGTTTATGTATAAAGTGGTCATCCAGGGGCCTGACATGGCTCCTGATGTGTAACGGCCCTGACATAATGCTGCTGTCAATCTACAGTATCTATGAAGCATGAATAACTCATGACTGCAGCGTTAGTGTGATCAGACGAGACCGGATTCACTCTGCATATTTCTAACCTCATTTACAAGTCAATACATAAATAAAGAACTAGTCCACATCGGTAAATATGAACTGTGCATATTTCAAGACAATGACCCACTGCATTGTCTTTTAAAAGCTAAGATATTTCACACTTCTCTTTCCAGTTCACAAATGATTTCAGTGTCGCCTCTGCTTCTTAATCCTGCCAAGAACCACATCCAAGCCCCAACCCCACGACACACGGCCTAAGTGGGTCTAATGTTGACTTCACAGATTCACAGATTCACAGATTCACAGAATAACAGTATAACCATATAATATACCAGAATTATCCTAGAGGCAAGTTTCAATCTGTAGTCCTTCCCACATATACAGAAGACACCCTGGGGAGAGGGATTATATTTAAAATACAATGTAGAGAACATATCAGTAAAATTAGTAGAATTAGGGTTCGTAGAATGCATCATATTACTGTGTGAAGCGAGGAGTGCAGACTGCTACACGGGGCCTTGCTGTGGTATTTCTAAACACATTTGTGACATATTTGTGATTCTGTGCTTGTGACTTCCACCTCACTGAGCAGTGCACACAGGTCCAGGGCACAAATACACAGACTGTAAACTTGCCCTTTGTCTGCAATGCTGCAAAGTGTGCATATAAGCTGTAAATGTAAGGTTATTATAGCTTTGTGAGTTAAAAATAAAATAAAAAAAGTCATATCAGCACAATCCGCACAGATAAATATCGTAATGTAGTAATTTGTGTTTTTTATGTTTAGAAAAATGCCAAATAATAGTGATTATAGTGAAGGTTCTGACATGTTCCTTCCTTCACTTGTAGAAGCTCCACCTCTGGGCCTTCTCTGCCTGCTCAGCCTGTCCTGGCGAACTCTGCTCTAGTTCGTCTGGTCTGCTGGCAGTCCTTCTCCACAGCACCGTGCCACCACATAGTATGTAGAGGATTCACTTTTCCAGGTCTTTTTAACCATTAAAGACAACAGAGGAGTCCTGTCTGTCCGGCTCTGCACCTCAAATGCATCGCTTGTCATTCCCTATCAGCGTCTAAGCACCAAAGCCATGTCAGTATCTTCCTGACACATTCATTTACCTCCTTTTGAGTCCGGACAAATTTAAATACACATATCACATTATACGCCATAGCACTTTTATACACTCACACCACTAACCACCAGGTCTGTGGGCAAATACTCTGAGCCACTGCAGCCCACGAGTCCCACAAATGTCCCCCGATTGTTCTGCTTTCAATTTGCATTTAATATGTGCAGCAACAACAGGAAGAAACAGCGCTCTGACTCCTTTGACTGAAAAGTGTGTTGTTATTGCTGCACAAAAACGCATTGTGTTTGAAGGTTGGATATTTTCGCTTTCATATGCATGAAAAGAAAAGATGTGTGTTTTGTGCCACTCCCTGTAATTGACTCATTGATCCTGCGTTTATGAGTCCAGCCCACCTCTTTCCAACGACTATTCAATCAACACCGGCTCTTGTCCAGAGTGACACGTCCCACAGCAATTACAGCTAATGAAATAACCATCACACTGCCATTAAATGAGCGGGCTGATGCTATTATTACCCAGCATGACTCCATATTAGCATGTGCGCTTTCTGCGTTCGCGTTAGATTCCCACACGCTAGCTTGCACCTGTGCTACTGGCAGATGTGTTCCCATACAGTGACTGGAAATGTTCCGTTTTTTCATTTTGTCATAACAAGCTTGGTTGGACCCTGCCTCGTAATATCATTTACTATGTCCTCATTACCAGCGCCTTCATTTGCACCAAAAATCTAATTTAGCTTCTTTGGTTTCATGTACTGTTGGTGTCCCTCTGACAGGAGACCACTGCGGCAGCCTGTGCACCAACATGAGTCCTGCCATTCTCCGCTCGCTTTGCAGCCAAATATTCCGCTCTCCTCCCCTCGCCTTCCTCTCCATCTCCATCTCCTCCTCCAAAACCTCCTCTGCCATTCCAGCGCTGACGGCAGATGGTGTTTTAATAAAGTCCAGTAGGAATAAGACTGTGAGTAAACAATGCAGCACATGCCAACTCAGTAATTGCTGGGCACTATTACAACCCCTGTGTCTAGTGAAGGGGAGGGAGGGGGGAGCTGAAACGGGACGGACCAGAAATCAGAAATAGAACCGAAAAATCAGAGGAGAAAAGAATAACATTTGGGATATGCTCGGGATATACACACTCGTATCAGCTGGAGCCAGGAAAGCACAGCTGGTGGAGGTGCGGAGAGGCCACGGAGAGGAAGGGAGAGCGTATCCTGGGCCATGTAGCGCGGCGCTGGTCTGGGCCGGTGGGCGGAGAGCAGAGCCGGGCCTATTCTGCCTCGGGCTGTGGCTCCGGGCCCAGTCTCCGCGCAGCCTCACCCTCTGCGCGCTCCACTGCTCGCACCAGGCCAAGGTAGTCTCCTGTCAAAGCCCAGTCAGTGGACACGGCCTTAAAGGGACATGAGCGCTCTGTGTCTCGTGGTAAACATGTTCAAATCAAATATAGCGTTTACCGATAGCAATTGTAATGCTGATTTATTCTTGATCACAAAAACAAAAATTGGACGTGATGGTGATTTTGTGGTTTATGTTGTAATGTGTTGTTTTAAGTATGAAGACAGTTATCCAATCAGAATGCTGAACGAGCCGCACGAGTCTCTCATTTCGGTTGCAAGTTTCAAATACCAAAATCCACCTGCTTTTGCTGAATTTCAAACATAGATGTTTTTGTTTAGTTTTGTTGTTAGACAGAATAATTACATTGGTTGAATCCTTCAGTTAAACATAAATAAAGGAACACTAGATATGAGAAATACAATGAAATAATAACATGACAAATACACGTAAAATAGACGAAAAAACAGTTCTTCTTGGCATGCAATTTTATACTAAGGAAGGATATTATTGAAACATTGTGGTTCTCAGTGTGCTGCATCGTTGACATCTAAAGGCATGAAAATGTTGTTATAGTTTTAATTATAGTGCAAACAATATGGTAATTCAATCCGATTTCTAACTCTCCCTTAATCTTATAATAAGGAAATACAAAGCTATTCATCTCTGCAAATATGAGTCTTAAAAGTCTGTGTTTCCTGCTTAGCAACAATAAATACACACAAAATACACTCCATTAATTACAAATTGTTTTATTTTCCCAAAACACAGTCACTTCTCGCTGCCTGATCTCTTTTCATCGACCTTTCATCACGCGGACATGTTTCTTACAAGTCTGTGGAGAGGTTTCCCATGATGCACCAGGCCCACCACTGCCTGCAGCGCTGTCACTCACAAGTGTCTCTCCTCAACTCTGACATAAAGCCATTCTACGTCACACACCTGGCTCAGGTATGTCCAGAAATGTCAGCTTAAAGATAAGAGAGAAATATATATAAGTCAAGTGTCGCACCTGCATGATAATAAAGGAGCTAATAACATATTTTATCACAAAGCTACACACGGGTCTGAGGGAAAAGGCCATTAAAGCAGAGAGTGTAACCAAAAATAGTGCTCAAGTGAGGTACTACTTTGAAATGAAAAACAGAGTCCATTTGGAAAAACGGAGACGTGCCGTTTTAAAATATATATATATATATATATATATATATATATATATATATATATATATATATATATATATATATATATATATATATATATATATATATATATATATATAAAGGCTTGCCATTTTAATTATGATTCCATCAATCCTTGACAAAATTCACTATTCATTATTTTCAATGATATTTGTAGAAGATGGAGCAAAATGGAGTTAATAAAAAAAAAGTAATGTAGAATTTGTAAAAAAAAAAAAAGAATAATGGACCATATCTGAAGGTAAGAAGCCAGAAATACAAATTCAAATCATTATCATCAACATAACATTTGTTTTTGAACTTGCTTCCATGTGAAAACAGTTGCTCAAATGTAAACGTAAAGTCCTGTTTTTTCATTAAAAATATATGAGCAGTATATAGTGTGATAAACAAAAGGTTCAAAAGTTGTAGAAGTATAAGTTAAAGTAGATGAAACTTACACTTCTCGGAGCAAAGGGCAATTACTTTCATAAATTTCACACTTCTTGCAGCCATTGTTAGTGGGCCCTCTTCGGAAACAATTAAGAAAATGACTTTTATTTTTAAAACTGGGGTTAAATGACCAGTCTCCTTAACCTTGAGACTTGCCATCACCATAAATATTGAATGATTCTTAACCTTCTGTTCTAATGCTAATTGCGGCAGAGGGGGCATATTACATATTTCTAATTAGGGCCTGGTGGATAGGACTAAAGCTCTGAGCCTCATTAGGTTAATCACAAAGACTCTATCAATTATGCAGGTGGAGGTACGCTGGTGATTTAAGGAAATTTCTGGGCTGTTGGGAACTTTTTTCTTCACCCCCAAGTAATTATATATTGACAGATACCTCTTGGACCTTGTCATTAGCAGAGATGAGGGCACCTTTTCAAGTAAAACGAGAGAATAAAGGAGATGGCACGGCCTATTTTCTATTGATGGATAATCCCCGGCAAGGCCAAGTTATATGAGGCTAATCCATATGGAAGCTAACACAAACAGGGAGCCCGAGGATATTACCCAAATGCGACATCAAACGCGCTCCCTGACAGGTTTGCTGATGAGCGCAAACAAGGCTTCGTGTCGAAACACAACTTCTCCCCTATGACATCTTGAACTTCTGTCCGACCAAGTCTTCTCACATACTTCGCGGGCCTTGGGAATTTGCCTTTTCAGCCCGAAGGCAACGGAGGCAGGAAGACAGAAAGAGTGAAAGACGTGAAGACTGCATCTCGGAAAGTGAAACGCGAGCTGGGAGTTAAGATTTTTGGCTCCTCCGACACGATGTCTTCCATGTACAGCTCCGCGCAGAAGTCGATGCAAGCGTTCTCAAGAACAAAGAAACGTGTGTCAGTGTTCACAAATCGAAACACAAACCGAAAGTGTCTTCTCTATCTCTGCAGTAGACTTCAAAAGGAGAAATGATGAGTAAATTGCACTTTGCGGTAATTTTATTGCCAAAACATTGAACATTACGGTTTGAGAACATGCATGAGTGGGCTCACATCTGCATAGACCTGACCCGTAACTTGGCTTGAGGGTGTGTCCTGCTTATCTAGATAGGTGAAATGCCATGCTGGGGAACATTTCAGGCACAGTATCAACATCTCCACCAGAAACTTTACCTAGAGCAGCTTTGGTGTAGTAGAACATTCACCCAGGAGTGATCTATCGTAGAAGAAGTGGACTTTTAAAATCAAGACGTTTCAACTATCATCCTCAAGACTGTTTCTATAATGGTGCAGCTTTATTTCCTTCAACAATATTCCAGTCAGGGTTCAACACTTTTTACGTCAAACCACAAAATCCTCAGCATAACATAATAATAATTTCAATATTCCAGGTTCCGAACAGTGATCTGGAACTACACCTAAACTAATATGTTTCGCAAACCAGGTCAGGACGTCTTTTCGTGGCTAAATCTGCTGCACACATAATCCATATAGTACATACCAAGCTGGCCCTTTCCCTAACTTCTGTCCCTCCACCCTCAGACAGCTTCCTTACACATGCAGCGTGCCAGCAGCTTTGGGTCCACACCATTAATCTTGGGTGAGAATGCAGGTGCGTGCAGGGCGCTGGGGAGAGAGGGAGCGGTGGAAGAGGTGAGGAAAATAGGTCAGAGGACTCGGACCGAAGCGAGGACAGCTGCCCCTTCATCTCCGGCCCCTGCTCCAGTAGAACCGGCCCGGGCCCTGGCGGTCTCAGAGGGGTGGATGGGACAGTTGGTGAGGGACCGTCACGAGGCCCAAAGACTGCATGACACCTCCGCACTGTACCAGCATGAGCCAGCGTCCAAGAATAGAAGAATGTATAGTTTTTTTTTAATTCAATGTGGTTCATTTGGTGTTCTGATAATTTATTTAAAAGGTTGTTTTTTCAGACCAGACTTTTGTTTGACTGCGCACTCGCAACCTTCTTGTCACTTGAGTGTCATTGATGTTGCTTATAAATATAGATGTTGCTTTGTGGTTTGTGTTAAAGCAGGTACACTTAATGCATCATATTTTTTGCATAGTAAGTGGAAAACATGATGATAAGTAATATTCTACTTCTTCCTTCCCTAATTTCCCTTCTCCACAGTGTGTAGTATGTGTTTTTATTATTACTTAACTGTCAATCAACTTTACTTTCACAATCTGCAATCTGCATGAATATATTATAATAATAGATTTCAAATTGTGTTATGAATTCAACATGTTTAATCCATCACAGTGAATGGCAACTATTTGGACCTCAATATAATGTAGTCCCACACCAGCTATTACTGCATGTGTGAGAAATGGTGCACCAAGAGTGTGTTCACACTTGATCTAGTTTAGTCCTGGTTTGAGCCCATGTTTAGTCCTGTTATAGACTTGGTTTGGTCCTGCTCTAGGTCTGGTCTAGTCCTGGTGTAGTCAAGGTTTAGTTCCAATTTTGATGTTGTTTCTGTGCATGCTACTGTTTCAGTCGGCCCATTCATACCTCACCAAAACAAAGTCAAAGGAGCTGTACCCAATTTTTCTCATGTGAGAAAGTAAAATTTGTTTTGTTTTAGTAAAAATATACTGTAGCATTAACTCTTATGGTGTCATAATGTGACCGCTGTATGCTGTTTGCATGTAATGAGAGCGTTGTATCCTTCACAAACCAGGCTAAAGCTAAAGCTAAGTCGCCTGTTGGGGTCAGCCCTATGTTCCCCGAGACCTGGGTTAGGGTAAGGGTTTGGGTTAGCGTTATATGCTGCTATATTTTAAGCTTTAAATCCATACATTTATGCACAATTATTGGGGATGGGGAACCTGAACCAGTGGCCTATGCTAGTATTAGCGTTGTTCCCCCGTTCATAGAAAAGGGGTAATATAGTTACGCACCCGGCGATGTTAGCATGTTAGCTGTTAGCAAGTTTGTATTGCTGCAAACAATTTAAAATGAGCGTATCTGTTTTTCACATTACAGGTACAGCGCCGTTAAGTTACAGAATAAGACCAAAGAAACGATCTTATCAAAATTAAGTCAAAACGCACTTTATCTTTAACCAAGTGGCACATCAAGGGTGCTGGAAAATATATTGCCATAAATGCATTAAAATATTGCTTTTACACCTCATCTATCACAAGCGCAATTTCATGGGTTGCCTTTTTAAAAATTAATTTCATTCTTTGACCTGCTGCGAGTGGAGGCGCTAACATGGGGTTGGTTTTGAGTTAAATTGCACTTGTGACTTCATGGATCGCATTTTCAATTACCGGCTGCGAGACAGAGACCGGCGCGCACACTCCGGAGGAAGCGTGATTATGATGGAAGACTGAACAACAACTTTATTTACTGGGACAAGTGGTATGGAAAAGTGAGATTTAATGAGCTATGTTTCGACAGCAGGAAGGTAATGGAGTACAAGTGTCTTCGGCTGACGAGGGAGCAGATCGACTGTGCAATCGCAAACTCCGGCTGCGAAATGAAACGCCTTGTAAACTTTTCACTCCTGCGCGTAGCGATTTTAAAACAACCTGCGCCGACAATTGGCTGAATGTCTTCCACGCTCTTCTCCCACATTTCACTCTATTTGTTGTGTCCGTTTAAGTCTACGAGGCAAAACTATCTTTCAAAAACTCCATCACCAACTCCAGCAACTAGAGGTCAGTAAATAAACAATTGAACTGTTGCATTAGTTAAGTCAGGGCACAACTTGGACACTCAAAATAAAGTGTAAACCAAGCCTTCGAAACCTGTTTACCGTAATTTCCGGACTATAAGTCGCACCTTTTTTCACAGTTTTGACTGGGGTGCGACTTATATTTATACTTGTATACTTATACTTATACTCGGGAGCGACTTATACAGTATGTGATATTTTTGTTTGTTAATTTCACACTTGCAACTGCATTTCATACTCCAGTGCAACTTAAATATGTTTTTTTCTTCTCTATTATGCATTTTTTGACTTATGGCCCGTTCAAACCGCAAACGCCTATTCGCGCGTTATGGCGAAGTTGGACGCAAGTACGCATGAAGAAAAACGCAAATACGCCGCGTTCTCGACGCAAGGGAGCAGACACGAAATATAGTAAGCAGACGCGCGCTTGCCGCGTGCGCATGCGCAGTGGAGGTGTTGTCAGTCTGGCTTCTCTAATGGCGGATCAAAGTTGAGAAAGTGCCTTTTGCGTATTTGCTCTTCAAAGCCCAAAAACGGAGACGCTCGGCGGCGTGTCTGGATCCACCAGTGATCGAGTTGAGTCAATATCATCATTTGCTTCAAGACTGGATAAACATCGCTCTCAGCTGTAGTTTCGTTTGTCCGGGTCCTGTTTGATGACTTGTTTCCCGCATTGGTGCGCGGACATGTACCAGGACAACAACTACAGACGCCTGTCCATCTGTCCATCAGGTCAGTACAGAAATATTCATGTCTGAGCGCAATAATAAAGTGTATGTGCTGTGTGTGTGCTGTGTGTGTGCTGTGTGTGTGCTGTGTGTGTGCTGTGTGTGTGCTGTGTGTGTGCTGTGTGTGTGCTGTGTGTGTGCTGTGTGTGTGCTGTGTATGTGCTGTGTGTGTGCTGTGTATGTGCTGTGTGTGTGCTGTGTGTGTGCTGTGTGTGTGCTGTGTGTGTGCTGTGTGTGTGCTGTGTGTGTGCTGTGTGTGTGCTGTGTGTGTGCTGTGTATGTGCTGTGTGTGTGCTGTGTGTGTGCTGTGTGTGTGCTGTGTGTGTGCTGTGTGTGTGCTGTGTATGTGCTGTGTGTGTGCTGTGTGTGTGCTGTGTATGTGCTGTGAGTGTGCTGTGTGTGTGCTGTGTGTGTGCTGTGTGTGTGCTGTGTGTGTGCTGTGTGTGTGCTGTGTATGTGCTGTGTGTGTGCTGTGTGTGTGCTGTGTATGTGCTGTGTGTGTGCTGTGTATGTGCTGTGTGTGTGCTGTGTGTGTGCTGTGTATGTGCTGTGTGTGCGCTGTGCGTGTGCTGTGTGTCTGCTTGTGGTTGTGTATAAAACCAATGAAAAGTACATAGATAGTAAAAATTAAACATAGTTTTCATAGCGTTAATATGTTGTTTCTAAAGGACAATCACCAGCAGCTTCAGGTCCACAACAGAGGACTGGACGTCCACAACACAGAAGTGTTTTTGATAAAGGGATTTTTATATTTATAGCAAAGACCACATGCTCACTCAAGATTGAGCCCAAATGTCATGTTGTTTACACAGAATGAGATAAAGTTAAATGAATAAAACAGTGAGAAGCTTCTCTTTAGTTCTGTTCTCTTTACTTCTGCATCTACTTGTGCGTTGTAACACTGAAATTTCCCCACTGTGTGGACTAATAAAGGATTATCTCATCTTGTCCTTGTTTGTTTTTGTTTATGATCTTGAATTGTGGTAAATTAAATAAGTACATCTTTAAATAGCCACTGAATTTCACACAGACTCCCCAGTATTATATATATGAACAAGATGCATGTAACAGGACACACATTTATAATATAAAATAATTTATTTTGTGGAAAAATAGAACAGTAAATAACTAATAGATATATAGATAGATATAATATATAGAGATATCTATATATCTATATATCTATCTATATATATATATATATATTATATATATATATATATATATATTATATCTATATATAGATATATTATATATCTATATATATCTATATATATATCTGTATCTATATATATATATATATATATATATATATATATATATATATATATATATATATATATATATATATTATATATCTATATATATAGATATATCGTCTGCCATTGTTGTGGTGCCGGTTCTTCTCAGGTGAAATGTGTACGTACATCACTGGAGCGTCATCTCTGATTGGCTGCTGCACCGCCGCGCCGCAGAAAAGCTCAAAATTCTGAACTTATTTGCGGCGAACCGTTTTGATGCATTGAAGCTTATACGCCCGTCAAAGCGTCTCGAGCGGAAAACGCAAAAGCGCGCCCGCCTCGCCGCGCTCCTCGGCGAATCGCGCCGCAAATAAGCGGAAGCCGCGCCGCAAAAACGCAGGAGGTGCTCGACGCGCGTTTACATAGACTTTGAATGTTAACTGGACGCTTTTGCCGCACCATCTGAACGGGCCATTATAGTCCGGAAAATATCAATCAAAATCATGAAAGTTGAGACCCTTGACAACACATGAAGGTGATTTTAATTGTTGTTTAATTATTCATTACCTTTTAAATATTCTGTAACATCGGGCCACATACCTCAGCCATAGATAACTGGGTTTTGAATTTTTGTAACAATATCTTTTACATTCAAATATTCATCATGCAGATATGGGGTCGACAAGGGCGTCAATGAATGTGTCCTGATGGAACTTTGACCTCTAAACTAGTAATAATAGTTTGCAGTCCGGTGTTGTTTTGTCCTATAGAGCAGTTGTCCTTTGTCCTGCCATGTGTCCTTAGTTTACCAATCAGTTCGGCTTGTTTACACTGAAAAATAATAGACACCTGTTCAGCCCAGTTGCATGCTGAGATTTAAAAACTTGGCAACGTATGAAGGCATGTCAAAAATGACTCGTCCATGGCTTTGGTTAGAAAGAAAGTGGATTTGGTTGTTGATAAACAGATGCCTGAACGTACATTGAGACTGGCAGTTAGCGTAGCATCTTATAAACACTTCCTTCATCATAAGGGAATAAAACAAACAATATTTTTCATCCAATGGCAAAACCGTCTTCACTTCTTTTTTTTATACAATCTAATAGACTCCAGATGGACATGTGCACCTTCCCTTTCGTGACTTTGTCAATATTAACAGCAAAGAGCCTAATTTATTGAGGCTTATATTGCATCCTGTATGGTAAATATTAGCAATATCACAGACCCCTTTGAATCACACCATGTGTGCGCAAGGATTAAGCGCTCAGCCTGTTTTGTTTGGTTTAAGTTGTAAGGTAATCCACTAAAACGTCCACAATGTTGGCTGTGGCTTCAAAATCGCTCCATTAGAGAGGTAAAGTCTGACACATTTACTATGACGGTCTATCTTGTCGTTGCTTACACAAAATAATTTTCAGCAACATTATCCTCAGGGCATTTCTGTGTGATTAAGAGCTATAGACTGACAGTGATAGAATAGCTTAATTGTTAAAACCCGGATGTGAAAAGATAAAATTAGGGAAAATGATATGTTTATTTTTTACACTAAAGGATAAAGAGCAATAATAAAGGTTTAGGCTTATGTTGTTTAAGTGGAGGTTTCTATCATTGTGCTCAGACATAAGCTAATGTTGATTTATCATTTAGGATTTTGACTGGTTGATTCATATGTGTGCTGGTTTAGTTTCTTTTTCTTTTAAAGATTTTATTTGGAGGCTTTATTTGACAGCATGAAATGGGGATGAGACTGGGGTAAGGGCGACAGCAAATCATCGGTCCTATGTGTTATCCACTCTACTTTAAATAATGAATGTAAAGCTGCTATAAAGAGAGAGCATTGTGGTCCTGTCACTCACATCAGGCAAGCTACATTATGATTAAGTTTACTAAGTCTAAGGATGTAACATCAGATATGTTTGTAAAAAGACATTTTGTACAAATATTATGACAATTTGTATACGTATCTGTTAAAGGGGAAGATCTCTGGAACAGTTGGACAGATGAACTTAAATCATGCACCACTCTCTTCCAATTTAAAAAGAAGTTTAAAAAGTATAACTCTCAGCAGATACGTTTTCTTTTGCTTTTTGTGAAATACGAATGACTTCACACTGGTATTTTGACTGCAAGGTATAAAAGGAAGGCCTAACTTCAGCTTACATCGGTTTCTTTTTTTTTTTGGTGACCGAATAGAAAAAATAGAAAAATAAATAAAAGAATACATTTCAAAAGCAAATGACCAACTAAAAACTCAAATGTTGCCAGATCAATGCCGATGTTTGACTATTGCATGCTGCTGTGTCCTTGGGCAAGACACTTTATCTCTGTCACACACATGTATAAAGAAGTAAAACATGCAATCTAAACTTTGATATCTGGCTGAAGTTTACTTTTGTAGTTTTTTGTCGTAGTTTGTACTTTTTGTAGGAATGTAAGAAAAGCATACATGGCAATATAATCAGAAAATCACAATTCAAAAAGGAATAAATTGAATATAAAAAGCATTTAAATTATATGTTGGTTCAACTTAACTCAATATTTAAAAAAAACACGCAAACATATTTAAATTCCCACACAATAAAACAGCATCTTTGCATGTAGTTACAGAAGCTGATTTAAAATTACACTTTGATATCAGTGTTGTTGTTTGACGCCTATAACAGCAGCTGGAGCGCGGTCCTGACTGGATTAATGAATCAGCCTCCTCTGCTCTACTGATAATCGCTCGCCGCCCCGAAATAGCAGCTTAAATGTTTTTTTGGACAACTATTCGCTTGTTCCTTGTCATCAGTACATCATCAACAATGCCAACAATATATGGGCTACAGTACAAGCAGCTTTGCCATGTGGATGTAATTTCAACTGGGTGTTTTTTTGTTTGTTTTTTTTCTACCGCAAATCAAATCAAAAAAAGATTTGAGCTTCGAGGGTAGAAAATAAACCCATAACTGATGTGCATTAGAGTGGGACAAACAAGAGTGAAGGAGGAGACGAAATCTGAATGTGACGCTTGTGGAGCTGTACACAGTTCCTTTGATTACGAGGTATTAGTGTCATAGATATAGGCCCATTGGCAGGAAGCGTCGTGCTGTTCACTGCATTGGAACAAACACAAACGTCAATGTCTATTAATTCACTTATAATCATATTTGAAAAGATCGTCAGCGCTCTGCCATTTCTGTCCACAGACGCTGTTTTGATTGAGTGGTTTCACAGTTAGTTCAGGAAGTCATAAAACCTGCTCGACAAAAGGACGCTTTTAATACCGCTGATTGATTTAGCAGTGACCTGGTTTGGCTGCAGCAGTGTTCGAGAAGTTCAGAGTCCTGGGGAATAATAATAGTAACGACGTCATGGGAACAGTGAGGAGGAATACAAATGAGATTAAAGTAAACAGCAACTACAACAACTAACCTGGATATTGGTGGAGCAGTGATGCTAGAATGCAAATCGATTATAAGTGTCAAATATTTGGAAAGGAAGATGTTCTAAGTGATGATATCGTTATGGCTTTAAAAGAACCGATTATTATATCATATCAAATTTGATTTATGTAGTTAAGCTGTCTCATAAAATTGTTCAACACACTATCAATATTGACAGAACAAAATAGGAATAGGATTCAGTTCCTTATTTATCTGTGATTTTTTGGCAGCAGTGCTAGATTTGACTCTCCTCATGGATTTAAATTCTTGTGTTATGACTCATTGTTTCCCAGCTGGTTTGAGGCTCTGGGATTAAACTGGGAGTGATTTCATTTCATTTATGATTCGTTTTTATTGTTCAGCAGAACTATTTTAGTCAACAAATATGTACTTTTAGTTATAGTCTTAGTTGACAAAATGTAAGCAATTTTGGTCATTACAATTACTAGGCCCGAGCGCCACAAGCTGGCGAGAGGCCTATTAATCTCGTAAGGCTGTGCGAAGCACGGCTGCGAAAGTGCGCACGTAGTGCGCACGAAATCGAGC
This sequence comes from Eucyclogobius newberryi, assembly GCF_026437365.1. NCBI lineage: Eukaryota > Metazoa > Chordata > Actinopteri > Gobiiformes > Gobiidae > Eucyclogobius > Eucyclogobius newberryi. The sequence goes on from NW_027315812.1 coordinate 14,185,945, forward strand.
GCGAAGCGCTCGCCCACTTCCAAACACTCACTAACGCACTCCTTCACTCATGCACGCCCCGTGCATACTAATTAGTAGTAGGAAAATGGAACATTACCGTTGTAAACGGGCGAAGCCCGTGCAAAAGTGCGCACTAAACGAGCACTTTACATTGAGATGACGACCGCGAAGCGGTCGTCATCCCCATATAAAGCACTCATTTGCGCTAAGTAGCTCACGAATACGTTCCCCATCTCTTGCATGTTCCGTGCATATAAGCATGTAATGCAAAAAATGAACATTATTACTGTATAGAGGGCCAAAAACACAAAGTGGGCGGAGCCCACTCAAAATTAACAAAAGTACCCGTCAGTGACCAGGGACCCACACCATGAGGTAGGAAAGCGCGAGCGCTTTCCGAAAATGTATAGTTTATGATATTTGTAAAATGGGAAACATTGTTTTCGCATCGGAATATTATTAGGCCCGAGCCCCAGCAGGGCGGAGGGCCTATTGCTCCCGCAACGCTGCCGAAGGCAGCGTTGCAACTGTCTGACCAAACATGCGGGCGCAGCCCGCATGTTTGGTGCCCCGTCGCCCCTGGCAAGTACAGTGAACTAGCCCATGCCGAAGGCATGGATCATGCATACTTACTCCTGCTATGACAGAAATAGTCAACAATTTGTGAATGGGCGTAGCCCATTCACAAATTGTTGACAACAGCAGCGCGAAGCGCTGCATTCCTCCAAAAACCCTCCTGGCATCGTCCTGTACGCGAGAATCCATGCCGCAGGCATGGGCCATGCTTGTATCTGCTCAAATCAATGGAAGTCTATGGGGAGTGGGCGGGGCATCCCGACGGAATGGGGAGTGACGAGCGCGTAAGCGCTCGTAATGATGATTCCACCCCATGGCGGCATGGGGAAGGCTTAGAGCTTTCAAACGATGTATAATTTGTTGTTATAGTGGAAACGGCTATATTGTTTTTGCTAAAAATATTATTAGGCCCGAGCGCCACAAGCTGGCGAGAGGCCTATTAATCTCGTAAGGCCGTGCGAAGCACGGCTGCGAAAGTGCGCACGCAGTGCGCACGAAATCGAGCGCGAAGCGCTCGCCCACTTCCAAACACTCACTAACGCACTCCTCCACTCATGCACGCCCCGTGCATACTAATTAGTTGTAGGAAAATGGAACATTACCGTTGTAAACGGGCGAAGCCCGTGCAAAAGTTCGCACTAAACGAGCACTTTACATTGGTCGTCATCCCCATATAAAGCACTCATTTGCGCTAAGTAGCTCACGAATATGTTCCCCATCTCTTGCATGTTCCGTGCATATAAGCATGTAATGCAAAAATTGAACATTATTACTGTATAGAGGGCCAAAAACACAAAGTGGGCGGAGCCCACTCAAAATTATCGAAAGTACCCGTCAGTGACCAGGGACCCACACCATGAGGTAGGAAAGCGCGAGCGCTTTCCGAAAATGTATAGTTTATGATATTTGAAAAATGGGAAACATTGTTTTCGCATCGGAATATTATTCTTTCTTTCTTTCTTTCTTTCTTTCTTCTTCTCGGGACCAACCCCCCTATTTTTCACCCAGTGAACATTGACGAAAAGTCACAAAAATTTGCACACCTCTAAAAATCGTGCCTCTCTACATTCTGGCTATTTCCCTTTTCTAAAATAAAAAAAATTGGCGCGTCAGCGCCACCAAATGTACCAAAAATGCATTGAGAGATGGGAAATGACCTAAAAAAAATCTGATCGTAGAATCATGAAATTTGGCGCAGAGGTAGATGGTGACAAGAGAAGTAAAAAATATTATTACGGCAATGCCGTCCGCCCAACCAAATGTCGGCCATATTGCTTCAAAAATGGCTAAACATGACTTCGGAGTTTTTCCAAACGTCGTACTTTTACGAACTCCTCCCAGGGCGTTGGCCCTAAAAAGCTGAAATTTGGTGAAAATGCTACTGAGGAGTGGGACATCAAAAGTTATCCAAATTACATTGATACCTCTCACGGTCTCTGAGCGGCGAAGCCGCAAACTGTAGCTAGAATTTCAGAAATCTCCCATATTTAAAATTTCTGCCGTTTGCGCAGATAAAGTCCGAATTGCGTCAAATTAGAATCAGTTGTTAAACTCTTTGCCCTAAACCTACTTGAAGTGAAATAAATTCATTTGGCGCCACAGCGCCCCCTACAGATTTTATATGGAGGTTAAATGTTTAGTTTTGCGAAATTATATGAAATTTGACACACAACTCAATTTTAGCATCCCCATCAAAAAAGTCAATGACTCATGTCATAATTGTTATGGCGTTGCCGTAACGATGACTGAAACCTTTCATGTTTACACTTTAGACTTTCACAAACTCCTCCCAGGGCGTCAGCCCTATTAACCTGAAATTTGGTGAGACTCATCTTCAAGACCATCAAAAGTTATCCACATTTTCATTCAAAGAGTCACGGTGTCTGTGCGGCAAAGCCGCACATTTTGCCAAGAATTCAAAATAAAATAGCTTTTTGATGGTAAAACAAAGGGGAGAAGATGTGACAGCGTCACAGATTCAGCAGTAGGCGTAATAAAAGGACAATTGGGGCTCCTCTTGCGGCGTGGCGGCGGCGTGGCGGCGGCGTGGCGAGGGCCGATCATTGCCGCTTGCGGCTATATTTATTTTTATTTTTCTTGTTCTTCTGCTTTTTGAGCTCTAATTTGACCCCCTGAACATGCTCAAAAACTCACCAAACTTTGCCCAAAATTCAGAATCGGCGAAAAATTAGATTTTTTCTGGGCCATTTTTTTTTTCGTTAAAAAATGGCGCGACAGCGCCACCGACAAAAGTCAAAATACATTGCGCCTATGGGAGAGGCCCCGAGGTCAACTTTGTCGTAAAGCTACGAAATTCGGGACACGCATTCCTCTCGTGAGGACAAAAAAAAAAATATTATTGTGGCCACGCCCCCAGACTTACCCTATGGCCGCCATCTTCCTTTGAAAATGAAAACAAGCTGAGTTAGCCATTTTGTTTACGTCAAACTTTGACGAACTCCTCCTAGGGCGTTTTGCCCACCGACTTCAAAATCGGCGTACGTCCTCTGGACAAGTGGGACATCTAAAGTTATCCAATTTTTTGAGATACCTTTTACGGTCTGTGTGCGGCGCAGCCGCAAAGTTGGACAACTTATTTTGGAATATTGCAGATCTAAAAATTGTTCCCATTTGATCAAAACCAGTCCGATTAGGACCAAATTTGAATCAGTTGTTAAACTTTCTAGTTTGGACCAGTTTAGGCTGACAAAATTGAAATGGGCGCGATAGCGCCCCCTACAGAGTGACCTTTAAATTAACATTGAAGGTCAAAAATTAGTTTTACCAAAATTGTCTAAACTTTACCCAAAATTCTACTTTGCCGTCCCAATCACAAAAGCCAATCACAAAAATGCCTAATTTTTTACGGCGTAGTCGTAGCGATGACAGAAACCTCCCATGTTATCCCTATGGGAAAACCACAAAATCTCTCAATTTACCACATTTTTATGTTTTACACTTTAACGAAGTCCTCCTAGTGCGTTTTGCCCACCAACCTCAAAATTGGTGTACGTCCTCTAGACAAGTGGGGCATCTAAAGTTATCCAAATTTTAAGGATAACTTTTACGGTCTCTGTGCGACGGAGCCGCAAACGTTTCCCAGAATTCTGACTATTTGGCCTTCAGAGTGGTCTATAAACAATAGAGTTTTTCCAAATGACATGATATTTTGAACAAAATTCTAATTTGCCATCCTGATCATAAAAGTATGAGAGCCAAAGTCATATTTTGTACGACGTAACCGTAGCGTTGACAGAAACATCCCATGTTATCCTTATGGGAAAATCGTAGAATCGCTCAAATCACCACATTTTTACGCTTCACACTTTAATGAACTCCTCCTAGGGCGATTGTCCGATCAAGTTCATATTTGGAGAACATCATCTACACAAGCGGGGCATCAAAACTTATCCATATTTTGATTCTAAGTGCTACGGTCTCTGTGTGGCGGACCCGCAAATATATGTCAGAAATGGGAAAACAGCGAAATCTCTAAAATGACCACATTTTTACGCTTCACACTTTAACGAACTCCTCCTAGGGCGATTGCCCGATCAAGCTCATATTTGGGGAAAATCATCTACACAAACGGGGCATCAAAAGTTAGTCATATTTTGATTTTAAGTGGTACGGTCTCTGTGCCGTGGAGCTGCAAATATACTGTCACAAATGGGAAAAACGCCAAATCCTTGAAATGTTCACATTTACGCTTCACACTTTAACAAACTCCTCCGTGGGCAATAGCTCGATCAAGCTTTACTTTGGGAAATATCATCTACACAAGCGCGGCATCAAAAGTTATCCATATTTTTATTCCAAGTGCTAAGGTCTCTGTGCGGCGGCGCAGCAAATTTGACTGACACTTGTGTTGATTTGCACTGGATTGGCCATGTCCAATGTGTCCCCGTCTGTCAAGTTCTTTTTTAATTCAACACACAATAAGGGCGCCATCTTTATCAAGTCGAAAGCGCAGAGTCGGAAGGCCGGCGGCCCGCGAGGGCCGTTGGATGCCGCTTGCGGCTTTAATTCTTTCTTTCTTTCTTCTTCTCGGGACCAACCCCCCTATTTTTCACCCAGTGAACATTGACGAAAAGTCACAAAAATTTGCACACCTCTAATAATCGTGCCTCTCTACATTCTGGCTATTTCCTTTTTCTAAAATTAAAAAAATTGGCGCGTCAGCGCCCCCAAATGTACCAAAAATGCATTGAGAGATGGGAAATGACCCAAAAAAAATCTGATCGTAGAATCATGAAATTTGGCACAGAGGTAGATGGTGACAAGAGAAGTAAAAAATATTATTACGGCAACGCCGTCCGCCCAACCAAATGTCGGCCATATTGCTTCAAAAATGGCTAAACATGACTTCGGAGTTTTTCCAAACGTCGTACTTTTACGAACTCCTCCCAGGGCGTTGGCCCTAAAAAGCTGAAATTTGGTGAAAATGCTACTGAGGAGTGGGACATCAAAAGTTATCCAAATTACATTGATACCTGTCACGGTCTCTGTGCGGCAAAGCCGCAAACTGTATCAAGAATTTCAGAAATCTCCCAAATTTAACATTTCTGCCGTTTGCGCAGATAAAGTCCGAATTGCGTCAAATTAGAATCAGTTGTTAAACTCTTTGCCCTAAACCTACTTGAAGTGAAATAAATTAATTTGGAGCCACAGCGCCCCCTACAGATTTTATATGGAGGTTAAATATTTAGTTTTGCGAAATTATATGAAATTTGACACACAACTCAATTTTGGCATCCCCATAAAAAAAGTCAATGAGACCCATGTCATAATTGTTATGGCTTTGCCGTAACGATGACCGAAACCTTCCATGTTATTCCAATGGGGAAATCGCCAGAACATGTTTAGACTTTCACAAACTCCTCTTAGGGCGTTAGACATATTAACCTGAAATTTGGTGAGACTCATCTTCAGGGGTGGACCATCAAAAGTTATCCACATTTTTATTCAAAGAGTCACGGTGTCTGTGCGGCAAAGCCGCACATTTTGCCAAGAATTCAAAATAAAATTGCTTTTTGATGGTAAAACAAAGGGGAGAAGATGTGACAGCGTCACAGATTCAGCAGTAGGCGTAATAAAAGGACAATTGGGGCGCGTTAGCGCCTCCTCCTCTTGCGGCGTGGCGGCGGCGTAGCGAGGGCCGATCATTGCCGCTTGCGGCTCTATTTTTTATTGCTACCTTGTTTTATTCAGCAAAATATGACATTGACAAAATCTATGATGAAAATATGAATTGTATAATTTACACTGTGGATAAAATGTACAAATTTAGTTAATAATTTTCAACCTCGGAACATAAATGCAGAGTCTTTATGTTCATATCGTGGGCAGAGCTTCATGTCATCAAACATAACTCGACATATGTTTGAGCAGTCGCACACAAACCACTGGGGCCCTGCAGTGTGCGTCTGTGTGTGAGTGTGTGTGTGTGTGTGTGTGTGTGTGCTCCCAGTGGCCCCGCTCCCATCCCCACATTCATCAGACTTATCCTGAGCCCATCAAAGCAGTCACCACACGGACACTTGTACATCTGTATTCACGGTCAGCTGTGAGCGCGCAGACAGGCCCGGCATCAAACATCTGTCGGCGCTTCAATCACACCGAGAGGCTGAGGGTTGGAATATTTTAGATGGAAACATGACAGCGAAAAAAAGATTTGACCAGCTTTTAGATTCATAAAAAATCTCACAAGGTATATTCATGATCATGTGATGTAGTTTTGGCACAACTCTTTTGCATAATTCAAGTTTTAATGACTGTGCATGTTGAATTAGAGCTTCTTCAGTGCATTTCAAACTTTGATCCAGCACTTTACTACAGGTATGTTGTTGTTGTTTTTTGTTTTATTTTGCAGCTCAATCTTTTTTATCTTGCTTATTTCATCGTGTCAAAATGTTTCTTGTCACGGTTAGTGTTTTGTAACTTAAGTGTCTGTTAATGTGGTTGTTTCTTATGTTTTACTGTGAACTTGTTGTACATGTTTTTGATGTGATTTTCAAACTACAAATGACAACTAAACTAAACCAAACTAAACTACATCAAACCAAACCACATTAAACTCAACTCAACCAAACCAAACTAAATCAAATGAAACTAAACAAACTAACCCAAAACCAAATTCAACCAAACTGAACTAAACATAATACATTTAAAGCAATAGCTAAAATTACACTATAATTAATACAAATAATACTTCCATGATTTAAACTGTAAAAACATGACCCCAGGTAAACAAAATAAAGCTAAAACAGTGAAACTAAAATAATATTTCAATGCAGCAATCTAGTAAATGACACAAAACTGAATGAATACATAATAGCTAAAAAGTATGACACACATTTGGACTTTTTCCTCACCATAAAATGCCGTGGGCCTTTTCAATCCCAGCGACAGTGCGCTAGAATTCGCTCTGATCTAATCCTTACATTGATGCCACCTGCCACACACGCAGCATTTGAACTGTCTTCAATCTTAACCAAATCTTTCCGTCTACACGAAACAGTGGCCCCTACGATAAGAAGGTGTCACTCTTGGCCCTGACACACACACACACACTCACACACACACACACACACACTCACACACACACACACACACACACACACACACTCACACACACACACACACACACACCAGCCTGGAAGGGGTCGCAGCGTGCAGGGGCGTTCGGCATCATGCTAATTTCTATTGTTGTGATAAAAATAAACAGGTCTGGGGAGCTAAATCTGCGGGCCCCAGGGTCATGGTAGGCGCGCTTGGTTGACGTTTGGGGGTGGGGGAGGGGCGGTTGTTCTCACAGTGAATTACCTTGATGCGGCGCGACAGGCACCCATCACTGTCACCCGCTCGTTCGGAGGGGCCGGGTGCTGACGGGATGGATGTGTGCTGACAGCGTACTACTGTATTCAAGGGCACATTGAGACGAGACAGGACAAATAAGGGAAAGTTTGTGAGCCGCGCGTGTGTGTGTGTGTGTGTGTGTGTGTGTGTGTGGGTGTGTGTGTGTGTGTGTGTGGGTGGGTGTGTGTGTGTGTGTGTGGGTGTGTGTGTGTGTGTGTGTGTGTGGGTGTGTGTGTGCGTGCGTGCGTGTGTGTGTGGGTGGGTGTGGAGTGATCAGGGGACGGTGACGTGAGGGATCGACTCTGACACTAAACTAATGCTGCAAATTACATGAAATACGTGTATTTGTAAAAAAATGTATAAGTGCACTTTTATTAGCCATAATAAAGCATGAACAAATAGTTTATTAAGAAGAATTCAGTCTTGGTAGCTCCTTCATTAAAACCCAAACCCTAATTCCAGACCCTAAACCCTTAACTAAGTAGTTTTTTTTTGTCATTAAGTGGTACTAATTAGTCTCATACTTGCACAGACCACTTCAAAATCGTAAACTGGGACTAAACCCAGAACTAAAGCTCGACTAGTCTTGGGAAACAGGACCAAAGTAAGTCTCTGGAGCAAATAATCAACAGCAAAAGGGTGACAATTTGTACTATACATTCTCCAATTTCAAGTCACCCATTAACGGAGCAATTGCTAGTTTGATTCCTGTTCTTCCCCTATATATCTATGGGTTTCAGAGACTTATTTATTTATTTGAAATGGACATAGCAATTACAATGGATGAACAGGATGTGTTGTAAGGTATGTGAACAATATTAAAATAACAACCTGCATTTCACTCAGAAATATCATGTGTACAATTCTACCCTGCATTCGGACACAGTTAAAGATGTTTGTTAAAGTTCGGCTCTAATGCAGTTTTAGGTCGGCTGGGTCCATTCGAGGAGAAACTGGACAGTCCATAACATGTTCTAATCTTTCACTGACAGAGGCTCTGGTGTGAGGTCTGAGAGAGCCCTGATGTCTGACTGTTAGACCAGAATACAGTGGTGTAAACAGAAAAGATAGAACATGTAAGTATTATATTGTTTGAATCCTCATGAATACTGACACCTATGAATACTCCAGTAATTCCAACAAAAAGTACATTTACATACATTGGCCCTTTGATGTAAATAACACTTTTGAATTATATTTCTAAACCTGCACGGTGTGTTAATAACCTGATCACAAAGCATGATCAGACAACAATCGAATAACAAAAATACAGATGATTCACTTCACACATAATAGTAATCTGCCTGTCTTAGTAACAATTGTACATTATAAATAATATGAGCCGTAAAAACTGCTGCTTTAAGAGGAAATTCAAATGTAACAAATTAATTCCCGTTCGTTTAGCATTATAAATCCTTTGTTCCTGTTTAAGTTCATGTAAATGGCAGTAGTAACAGAGTAAATCTGCTTCTCTCAGGTGAGGTGCCTCTGTCGGGCACTAGGTGGTGCTTGAACACAGCCCTGACACATTCACACACCTCTTTCACACACACACCCACACACACACACACACCTCTTTCACACAAACACACACACATCAGCTCCTGTTCTATTCAATCACAGACTCACTCAAACACGCACAAACACACACGCGCACACACACATGGAGCTAACAGGCCCAAAAGGTGCACAGCTCCTCTTACATGTTTTCTGTGTTCTTCCAATCTACTGCAGGTTCTCTTACCCATCGGCTCCTCCCCTCTTCACTTTTACACTTCTCACAAGCAAAACTGTTCTTTAGCCTGAGCACTACACGTGTCTGAGTTATGATATCCATCTAATCATTTGGCCTTTCCTCCTCTCCTCTCTTTCAGGACGCTGAGTGTGGAGCTCGGTGTTTCAGAGGCAGAACACCGGCTGCAACACAACACCACTTTTTATGGACACATAGAAGCTTGTTTTCAAGTGCACTGGGACTTCACAGACATCCTGACCTGAAGGAGCAGCTTTAAATTAAGAGTAGGTTTGGATAAAGTGGATAAGTATTGACTTAAAAAATAGTACATATTTACAACAAGCAACAAAAATATAGTATTACAGTATATTGTACATTTATTTTGTCACTTACAGTTGTTTTTAGGATTTGGTGCCGTTTTCTCTACAGCAGAGGTTTCCAAACTGGTCCAGGTTTTGTTTTGGTGCTCTGGCCTGTTGTGAACCATAAGTAGTACATTCTATTGCAATTTTAAAACTCTTCATCCCAATCTCATTAACAAACATTTTGGTACAGACAGACCAAATATTAAGAAGTGTGAATAAAGTTGTGGCTCAGTCTAACGTCATTCACTATCTTTTATTTTCCAAAATGTGCCTGAAATTACAAAATGTGGCTCAATGAAAAAAGTTGGAAGCCTACAGGCACATCAGTATTTCTGCTGCCCCTGGGCCAATCTATGGTCCTGTATACAGCAGTGGCTCATTGTGTCCTTGGGCAATACACTTGTGCTGTGTGAGCTTACCACCAATGAGTGTGGAGTGACTGAATAATGCACAGCAAAGCACTTTGGAGGCGCTTTATAAATCCATTACATTTTGATGTAATGTCATGTGTATGATGATCATGATGATTATTATCAGTATTATTAGGCCCGAGCGCCACAAGCTGGCGAGAGGCCTATTAATCTCGTAAGGCCGTGCGAAGCACGGCTGCGAAAGTGCGCACATAGTGCGCACGAAATCGAGCGCGAAGCGCTCGCCCACTTCCAAACACTCACTAACGCACTCCTCCACTCATGCACGCCCCGTGCATACTAATTAGTTGTAGGAAAATGGAACATTACCGTTGTAAACGGGCGAAGCCCGTGCAAAAGTTCGCACTAAACGAGCACTTTACATTGGTCGTCATCCCCATATAAAGCACTCATTTGCGCTAAGTAGCTCACGAATACGTTCCCCATCTCTTGCATGTTCCGTGCATATAAGCATGTAATGCAAAAATTGAACATTATTACTGTATAGAGGGCCAAAAACACAAAGTGGGCGGAGCCCACTCAAAATTATCGAAAGTACCCGTCAGTGACCAGGGACCCACACCATGAGGTAGGAAAGCGCGAGCGCTTTCCGAAAATGTATAGTTTATGATATTTGAAAAATGGGAAACATTGTTTTCGCATCGGAATATTATTCTTTCTTTCTTTCTTTCTTTCTTTCTTCTTCTCGGGACCAACCCCCCTATTTTTCACCCAGTGAACATTGACGAAAAGTCACAAAAATTTGCACACCTCTAAAAATCGTGCCTCTCTACATTCTGGCTATTTCCCTTTTCTAAAATAAAAAAAATTGGCGCGTCAGCGCCACCAAATGTACCAAAAATGCATTGAGAAATGGGAAATGACCCAAAAAAAATCTGATCGTAGAATCATGAAATTTGGCGCAGAGGTAGATGGTGACAAGAGAAGTAAAAAATATTATTACGGCAATGCCGTCCGCCCAACCAAATGTCGGCCATATTGCTTCAAAAATGGCTAAACATGACTTCGGAGTTTTTCCAAACGTCGTACTTTTACGAACTCCTCCCAGGGCGTTGGCCCTAAAAAGCTGAAATTTGGTGAAAATGCTACTGAGGAGTGGGACATCAAAAGTTATCCAAATTACATTGATACCTCTCACGGTCTCTGAGCGGCGAAGCCGCAAACTGTAGCTAGAATTTCAGAAATCTCCCATATTTAAAATTTCTGCCGTTTGCGCAGATAAAGTCCGAATTGCGTCAAATTAGAATCAGTTGTTAAACTCTTTGCCCTAAACCTACTTGAAGTGAAATAAATTCATTTGGCGCCACAGCGCCCCCTACAGATTTTATATGGAGGTTAAATGTTTAGTTTTGCGAAATTATATGAAATTTGACACACAACTCAATTTTAGCATCCCCATCAAAAAAGTCAATGACTCATGTCATAATTGTTATGGCGTTGCCGTAACGATGACCGAAACCTTTCATGTTTACACTTTAGACTTTCACAAACTCCTCCCAGGGCGTCAGCCCTATTAACCTGAAATTTGGTGAGACTCATCTTCAAGACCATCAAAAGTTATCCACATTTTCATTCAAAGAGTCACGGTGTCTGTGCGGCAAAGCCGCACATTTTGCCAAGAATTCAAAATAAAATAGCTTTTTGATGGTAAAACAAAGGGGAGAAGATGTGACAGCGTCACAGATTCAGCAGTAGGCGTAATAAAAGGACAATTGGGGCTCCTCTTGCGGCGTGGCGGCGGCGTGGCGGCGGCGTGGCGGCGGCGTGGCGAGGGCCGATCATTGCCGCTTGCGGCTATATTTATCACTGTTACTGTTGTAATTTCTTCTGTTTACATGTACACAGGCATATATTTGAGGAAAAGCCTTTACACAGAAGCTGAACCGGTCTTTATGCCAGTCTTAAGTCCAGAGGAAGAGTGGATTTCCATTTGGTGAAAACGGCCACATCTAAATCCCTCCACTGTTGTACACTGACATTTTCTCCAGCCAAACTGTGAAAAAAGCAGACTTGAGCAATGGAAAGAAGCCCACACATGCAGAACATAGTGTCCATTGTGCACCATTGTGGCGAAGGTAAAGCCAGGACATGCTAAACCCCAGTGTTGTTGCGTGTGAGTTTGTGTGTGGCTGGAGCCTGTAGCCAGAGCCTGATTGAACAGAGAGAAGAGTCCCTGTGTGGCCTGTTTCTCATGCTAACTAGCCCACGTTTAGCCCGAGATGCTGTCTGACGCTAAGGCTACACGGGGACAGTACAATGCGTGTTTGTGTGCATGTAATACACCTATAGTAAAGTGTGTATTAGCCGTCTGGTGTGCGTTGGTCGTTGAGCCCATGGGCAGCTGCATGAGCATTCCTGTTGACGTTAAGCGGGCTAAGCAGTACCAGCTTGCCGGGCTCTTAACCTCCCCTCTGCGAATGAAGATCTAATGAAGTCCTGAAAGGCTTCCTGACTCCCTCATCTGGCTTTGTTTAGGCCCAACTCACCCCCACAGCCCCCCCACAGCCCCCCAACTCCAGAGGAAGACCATTAGCCAATTGAGGAGACCGTCACACTGGCTGAGGAGACAGGACAGGACAGTGCTGTTGTTGATATCCAGGGATGTTGCCAGGACACCAACATATGAAATCAAGTCTAACCCGGTTGTGGTCTGCGCATCAATGCTGTGAGCAAGTATTCATGTACAAATTCACTGAAAACAAAGTTAGATTAAATAAATGTGATATGATTTAGATGTAGACTGTCTGGCTGTTTTATGTCTCTGTTTTATTCCCCACATCTTCCCCCCATTGCTGTGATGATGAGATCCTTTTCGCGTTCAATCACTCATAGACATAATGTTTGTTTGGTAGTTGAACATGTTTTCTTTCATAAACGTTCAGAATCACCTTTTACAGTGAAGAATTAACAAATCTCTCGTGATGCATCATTCTCGGCCCCCAGCACATACAGAGCAAAGCTACAGGCAGCTCCAGATAAATGGGACAAATAAAAGGAGATGGGCCGTTGTACAGCGCTGGGAGATTTCAGACCTCCCTCTCCTTTAGCACATGTGTTATTGCACTTCATTTTAATTTTATAGTTTGTGTATACTCAATAGGAAAATTGTTTCTATGCGGTTATGGCAGTCTATTGAGAGCTAGGCAAGTCAAAGGGAAAGGAGGGGCAGGCATGGCAAATAAAAAACTGCGGCAGTTTAAATTGAATTTGTATTCACCAGGAAGTGGGTTAACCCAGTTAAAAGTCAGGGAATCCAATAGCACGCGCTGATATGTGGTGTCGAGACAATCTCCTTTGGGGAGCTCAGGCGCGCCTCATATGCCGCCTTCCCCGGCTCATAGCATGTTCCCAGGTAATAATAATACATCATTTTGCTTAACGGCATATTTATGTAAGAAGTCACTCTCTGTTGTTCTTTGAAATCACCTCCTCAGATAGATCTGCCACTCGCTGCTGCATGTGCTGCTGCTGCTGCATGTGCTGCTGCTGCTGCATGTGCTGCTGCTGCTGCTGCTGCTGCTACTGCTGCTGCTGCTGCTGCTGCTGCTGCATGTGCTGCTGCTGCTGCTGCTGCTACTGCTGCTGCTGCTGCTGCTGCTGCTGCATGTGCTGCTGCTGCTGCTGCTGCTACTGCTGCTGCTGCTGCTGCATGTGCTGCTGCTGCTGCTGCTGCTGCTTCTGCTGCTGCATGTGCTGCTGCTGCTGCATGTGCTGCTGCTGCTGCTGCTGCTGCTACTGCTGCTGCTGCTGCTGCTGCTGCTGCATGTGCTGCTGCTGCTGCTGCTGCTACTGCTGCTGCTGCTGCTGCATGTGCTGCTGCTGCTGCTGCATGTGCTGCTGCATGTGCTGCTGCTGCTGCTGCATGTGCTGCTGCTGCATGTGCTGCTGCTGCTGCTGCTGCTGCTGCTGCTGCATGTGCTGCTGCTGCTGCTGCTGCATGTGCTGCTGCTGCTGCTGTTGCATGTGCTGCTGCTGCTGCATGTGCTGCTGCTGCTGCTGTTGCATGTGCTGCTGCTGCTGCTGCTGCTGCTGCTGTTGTGTCTCATCAGTTTTTCAGATGCAGAATTCTATTACGAAGCATGTTTGCATTGTCACACTCAGATGCCTTCTCTTCAGGTTGCGTTTGGAGGGAGGGAGCGTGCACATTTTTTAACAGACGTATCTCTATTTTTTAGGAGACAGTGTGTTGATGTTTGTTCCCCCCCATCCCCCAGCCCCCCATCCATCACATGCTAAAGAAGAAAAGCATGTTCCCATAAAAAAGCAGGGAGTGGGAAATCTCAGTCTTTGTTATTGGAATATATTGACTGCACTTGGTTCATTGACTTTTTATTACAGGAGGTTGTACAACTGTCAGCAAATAGGGAGAAATGTGTTTCAGCCATTTGCTTTGGAACATTTGAAGCTGATCATTTTTGTATGCAGTTTACAATGTGGGGCAGTTTTTTGAGCGTGTCAGCAGACGTGTTTGTGCTCTGTGGAGTTTTATGTAGAAGGTACAGTAACAATGACACAAAGGAGAGGAACAGACTGGAGGAATAAGACAGAGGTGGTTTAGCAGTGGCCTCCGGCGCTGTCAGTGGTGGTCCGCTCTTCCAGCCAGAGAGGCACCAGAACCACATGCACAGCCCCGCGTCCAGACACCAAAGCTGGGACAACCTCAGTGTCCTAAGGCCTAGTTGTCCCGTTCCTCCACCACACTCTCTGCACACCTTCCCAGTCAGCAACGTCAGCCTTTTTCTGCCTTTTCACACTAGATTTTACCTTGGAATAACTTGAATATTTCTCTATGAATTAATAAAGTATACATTATGTTGTGCTCTTATGCAATTTATTGTTTACAGGGGTAAGTTCCACTAGTCACTGTTTATCACATTGGAAAAATTGTTAATGCACCACTTATTTCTGCCAATAAATACAAAACAAAGTATGCACAATGCGCTCATCCTCTAGTCTAACTGCATCTTTCTGACCAAAGTGCAGTACGTATATGTCGCACTTTGGTATATGTTTAAATATATATATATATATATATATATATATATATATATATATATATATATATATATATATATATATATATATATATATATATATATACATTACCCAGAAGTCTTAACCCATTACAGCACAGAAAATAACAAAATATTATTGTCGCAACCCATGGAACAAACACACATTGGTGGCCACACTAAAGAAGGATGTTTTCATTGGAATAACAAAGTACTGTGATGCTACTTTCTCCCACACAAACTCTTTCTTCATTATTGTGGTTGAAAAGCCATTACATGGATTAAATATTACTTACTTTTAACCTTTTAAGTATGCAATGGGGACCTTTACCGACGCCTCACTCTTTTCCCTGACCTCTCTGATTGCTCTCGTCCCCTTTGCCCTCGCTTTACCCCTCACCCAGCTCCAGCCACTCCACCCCAGCCCTCTCTGCCCGTGGAAAGCTCCTTCTCCTCCACTGCCTGGTTCTGGAGAGGGGCCGGAGCGCTGCATCTCCCCATCCGTTAGCCAGGAGCCAGAGTTCCCAGCCAGAGATGCCATCTGATACAAGTCTATCATAATGAAGGTCCAGCATGGGGCTAAATGAGTTTCCACCTCAGCCGCGCGAGGGGCTAATGACAAAACAGCCTCCCTGTGCTCCTTGGCCTGCCGCTAGCTTTAATCAGGGCATATGGCACGCGCCGAAACTGCTTGGCTAGGAGGAAAACTGTGAAGCTATACAGGAAGTCAGGGGGAGTGGTGAAGCATTTTGGGGATGTACGAATAATTTAGAATATGAAAATAATTCACAAGCTATACAATGTGAACGACTGAAACAAAGGCTCCACAACTTCTTCTTGTTGTCTCGCAGTTAAAATGCTTCTTGCTGTACATTTTAAACCGATATATGTTAAATATATTTGATTTGTCATTTCAACATTTCAACATTAGCCTGTCCATTTACTTTTTTAATAATAATTGTGATGAATGGGTTTGTGCTATCCAATAAACTTAAAAAAAATGTATTTATTTTTTAAATCTCTAAAAAGGACACAGCTTAAGTTAAGAGGCCACAATCATAATGAAGTCATAAAGAACTAAGATGGACTCAATGATAATTTCATCACTGCCAGACGTTTTTATACTTAGATTTAGTTCTGTGGCCACATGTTTTGCAAACACAACTCATGACGACTGCTGGTGTTATAGAGGATATTTAGAATCATGATAACGAAACTGATTTTGTTCAAATGTTTTCAAAAATGTTCCCAGTACGGTAGGTTTAAAGATCACAATGAACAAACAGGATTCTCTGTTATTTCATTACAGTAGTTAATGAAGGACAACATGAACAGCATGAAATCATAGCGATTACTGATAAATCATCATGTTCTAATGCAGAAATATATCATTTCATGCATGAGACAGCATTCATTTAAGTTTCTTTGTATAAACGTTATATAGTTGATTATTACTTTCATCCCAGTGTGAATTGCAATTACATATCTTAACCAATGTTTTGATAATTGGATTATTTTGTTACTAAAAGTGATACAAATATTCTATTTCTATACTTTGAGTGTCTGACAGTATTTCTAGAAAGCTTTTTCGGTTGTATTCTCTTGTCCCAGTACACTTCCTCTTGGCAGCAGCAGCAGCAGCTAAGTCAAGGTGGGCTTCTGAAAAGGGCAGACGGATCCTCAAACAAAGAATACCACATGGGCCCTGGATCCAGGCGTGTGTGGGCGTCTAATACACACACAACAGATCACTAATAGCTTTTATAGATTTATATTAATTTTCAGGATTTAACGTGCCTTAAATAGCGATGATCAACAAGGGAAAACAAAAGTGCCCCGGTGGTATTAAAACGGTGCAGGGGGTGGCAGCTTAACAAATAGGCTACTCTGTTTCCTTAGCCCACTTTATATGGATCCCCAACTTAGCCAAATTAGCTTAATGGATTGATAATTCTCTACTAATATAAAACTGTTAGCGAGCCCTTTAAAGTGTGACTTGTCCTTTTTTTAGGTTTTGTTTGGTTGTGGAAATTAAATTGAAAACGCATAACAACGAGGCTTCCCCGTTTTAATTTGATTAATTCTCCGTTGTTTGCACAGATCCCCAGTGAAGACAGCCATGACGTTTCGAGGTTATTTGTTCCACTGTCTAATGACAATTTTCCTGCACAATAACATTACTTAAAGAGCTGCCTTAGAGCAAGTTTTTTTTTTTTTGCCTTGAAATTGCAGACAAGGGCTACAAGCCAAGGGGGGCTAATAACACAGGCCTAATTCAGCAGAGAGGCTACTATGCTACTGCTGCTACTTCGCTAATTGCATATAAGGGATGATCAAAACTTCATTTAGTTTAGCCTCTTGCAGTTGGCACCAGTCATTCTTTCCATCTAAAGAGGTATAAGAGCGCCATATTGCACCAAGTGACTGATGACCTCTCAATTTTCAATCTCACAGCCATTAAAGTTGCACCAAATTTAATGGAAGATGTTTTCACTCCTCGACTTGATCTTTAATCATTTCAAATAATGGTGTTTCACAAGGCAAGCAATTCCAAGCAGAGGGGAAGCGGTCGAGAGTATGTTTAACTTTTTCATAAATTCTACTTTAAAGAGTATTTTTGATCACAATAAGCATTTAACTTCAACTCTGGGCAATGCAATTCTGAATTAACAACACATTTTGTTTGAGCAAACTCCTCCTCCAGCCAGGGCTTTGTGGCTGTAACATTTATCTGTTTCATAAATTGTACTGTAAGTGAAAGTATCGACTGGACAGGACAAAAACTGTTTTAAAATTATACTGAGCATTATCAGAACGAGTATAAAACCGTAATGTTTATAAAGAAAAAATATTATCTTTTTATTATAGATATTGATCTAGAGAATGAAGTATAATTCTTTGTATCAATATCGACTTTGAATTTTTTTGTATCGTGACACACATTTTTTTAATCACAAAATACTTTCACATATACTTTATTTTATTTTCTGTAAGGACATCGCATTTACATTGGACAAACCAGATGCAATGTTTTAAGTGTATGTAGCAGAATATGTGTTGTATTCTTTTGAATTTACAATAAACTAACTCAACCTAGAAAGTATTTTTACTCCAAACTGTACTTCCAATAGTATTGACAAATCACAGAGCATACTTTGTTCTTCTACTTTGTGTCCAAGTTTGTTGAAAACACAATCTTTGGCCACCCGATCCACCTTTTACCACGGAAACTCATCGCTTAAACAGTAGCACAAGCTGGTGCACTCGCTGGTGTGCCTTTTGGCTGCGGCGCCAAACTGAAAAAAGGAAAAAGAAAGTGGCAGGCTGCACTCAGCATGGAGAAAATGAACCTCTGAAACCCATGCTGACAGTTTTGGTCCCTACTGTTCCTGCTTCCACCACGCAGCGCCATCACCGGTCTTGGCAGAGCGTCACGCCACAAATTATCCAGCCTTCTGCAGCCAGAGCGCACTGATCGCCTTCCTATCGCGTGCGAAAAATAACGGAAAGCGCGTTTGATCCAGTTCGAGACCCTCCTGGACTTCCCTCACTGAGCTCCCAGTTGTCGCAGCGGCTTTGCCTTTTTGCCATATCTCTTCCTCCAATCGCCACCATCATCACCCAGGTTTCCCCCGCACTCCGCTCCGTGCCGGGTGATTGCTTGCAGCTGGAGGTGCTTTTGGAGAACATTTTAATATTATGCAGAAGATTAGAGCAAACTAACTACATTATTCTCCAATTACGCTCATTTCATCCAACTGATGTCTTTATATGCTTCCCCTTTGCCTCGATTAGCCTAATGTGAAAATGGGAAGACGGGGAATGCGCTTAGGACTGTACCAATTGTTCCTCAGCTGCCTTTTATTTGACTGCGGCGTTAAAGGGAGGCGTCTTTCAGAGCGACTGTAAATAAAACGATTAGGGGGAACATCCAGCCGCGTGCAGGAGAAGATTTCATTTGAGGGATCTGCTTATCAACGTTCTTGGAAGATTTGCAAAAAAAAGAGAGAGAGAAGAGAGGAGCCCACCTTCCCCCACCTTTATTCCACTCCCCGTCTGTCTCCCAAGCCGCATTACTGTCACAAATCTCGCTTTGAATTCCTCGTCATAAAAATAAAATAAATCAATTACATTCCCGCACGCATGCAAGCCTTCTAACGCGAGTTTAAACCATTCCGTCTCCTGTGACCATGAGCGTGCCAAATTATTAGAGACGACATAGGTGACAATTGTCAGCCAACACAGTGGATCAGCCTGTGTGGCAAGGAAGTCGTCTGAAAGAAGCGTCTCTGCGTGAGGCGAGGAGGGTCTCTCTCTCTCTGTGTGGGGGTTCACACGAGGTAGATGTGTGGTTCACGAGGGAAAAGAGATGTTCAAATGCTGCAAAATCAACTTACAGATGGAGCCAGATTCAACCTTTTGAGGGTCAATTGTCAATGTGTAACCTTTACGTTTAAATAAAGAGGGCTGTGTCTTCCGTATGCAAACCACTGATGTTATTTATGCTAACAACTCCAAATAGAGAGAGCAAAAGTAAAAGTTTTATAGCCTATTCAAACCTTAGCCATAACAAACAAACATTTATATCATGTTGCACACTGGAGGCCAAGGAAGTTTAAAGGAACACAAGGAAACTGCGCTAAAATATCCATGTATTGATCATTTGTGATACTAAATTTGGTGGTACAGATATTGTGGGATGCTGTGTTGCTATATTGCCGTTACATTTGACATATTCACTGTTTCGATTATTGAACTGGGTGCATATCATATTACGTTTTTAAAGGTTGTGGTTGAACAAAAACACAACCTTTTAATACTTATTCCAAATCGATGAATTTATTTGAACCGTTGCAGGCCCAAATTCTCAATGAATGAAGAAAAAAAGTGTGAAATATTTACAAAAGAGATGCAAATAATAATGTTTCCCTTACCAGTGCACATACATACTGAATAAAACATGCACTCGTGACCTTGTATTGCACAGTAGCAGCACAGGTCGGAGCAAAGAAGGATATCAAATAATCATAACCAAAACCCATATGTTAGGATTACATCAACAGTGTGACACTCATTGAAACTCCCCATGGGCTGAAGTGAGGCTCCATGTAATGTTTGTTTTTCTCTCCTCTTTCTGCCCCGCTCTCGCTGCTGTATCTCGGATCGACTTCGCCTTTGTCCTGAGAGCAGAGTGCGGTGTAGCGCCGGTTTCAGATGTACTGCAGTTGTTTCATCGCTCGCAGCATGTTTGTCCACGATGGCATTCCTCAATTCCATTCAGCGCAAGGAGAAGAGGATCTCCCCTTAGGCCCAGTTGTATTTCCCAGAATCCTTCGCTCCTCCAGAGATGGACCAGGCCGAGCATCTGATCTCATCCTCATACGACGGGGTGCGCACACACACACACACACAGCGCGCAGGGTCCGTGCTGGTTCGTATCGCATTGCAGTAAATCTACTTAGAAGCTCCGAGGGGAGAAGAAAATAAGGAGCTACAGTTACAGGTCTGGAATGGTTTGACCTAAGCTGTGTCATCATGTACCAGCGCCATTGTCTGATGAAATGTTGCCATATGACGGATTCACAATGGCTTTTAGCGTGTCAGTGTGGGTTATTTATTACGGTAAAAGTTTCCACTCGGAGGGTCCCAAACATGGCCACAGGTAGATTGAAGTTGTACACGAGAGGTTGGGAAATATTCATATAAAAATATTCAAGACATTTTCTTCTACGTAAGCTTAAAATATATAATGCTAAAATGAAATCAACTTTTTGAAGGCAATGTAAAAAATTCTGATATGATGAAATGAGTGTTTGCGAGTTGGAACTGGAGGAAGCGTCTGGGATGAGGGAAGTAAATGCTGCCTCCCAAGACGAATGGACAAGATGAACTGCAGTAATATTCAACTTTCCGCGGTCCATTAGCTTTTGACCCACTATAGTGTGTTTGATCACGGCTGTGCTGCAGATCTCCAGGAGAACGTGGACGTTATTTGAAAGACGCTGAAGCGCTCGGGACAAAGGAACTCATTTTGTAACAGAATAAGACCAATATCATGATCTATCTATCTACAGGAACTATCCAGACTGTTTTATCTTACCATCGCGGGGTTTGTGAGTTCAGGTCCAGGCTATGACATTTACCGAATGTCTCTAACCATTCTCTCCCCCGTTCACAGCTGACCTGACAAAAAATTTTAAAATGTAGTGTCAATTGTAGTGATCTTGATTAAGAATTGTGCTGATTTTTGTGGAAAGGAAGCGACGAGTTGGCCACTGTCCAGGGTGTACCCCGCCTAAGGCCCGAAGTCACTGGGATAGGGTCCAGTCACCCGCGACCCGAAAGGGAACAAGCGGTAGAAAATGGATGGATGGAAGCAAATGAATAAAAAACTTGATTTATCTCGATTTTTAGAAAATATATTCTTGAAACCCAGCATTAAACTCAAATTCTTTAGGCAGAATATCACTAGGGTTATTTGTGTCGGTCTCAAACCTGACAGAAAAGTACTGTTGCTTTTCAATTTAGTTCAAAAATAGAAAGTACCTGCTCTTAGATGTTATGACGTAAAAGTAAAATGATCCACTAAACTACAGATACAAAAACCATAAATCAGTAAACAGGCCAAATACTCTGAATGTTGGTAGTGAATGTGGGGTTGTTGAAGGTTGAAGAGGCCACAGGAGCAGAATGGCAGGCATGTTTCCATCAATATGCCCCGGGGCGACTGAATTGGCTTACCTCAGTCAAGGAAGTGAATGAACGATGCACAAGCGACTTTTAAGTGTCGAGAACAATACAATAACATGTGTGTCAGTGACTGTGAGGCCAATACTTACAAACGCTTTTGCTAATAATACTTCCCTCACACTTGGAATCCAACAGGACCCAAACAGAAGGCACACTATCAATCACAAAGTAATTATATGTTCTTTTCGCAGTCGTCGCTGGTTGGCATGGAGTAGTGTGATTATGTTGCAAGTACTTAGAGACATATTTATAGTGGAAAGACTTCATCCACATTTCGCTCCCATTACCTAGCTGTTCCTGAACCCGGTGTTAGAGATGAGTTGAAAACAGATCACATTTCCACAGGTGCTGGAGAAGAAGCCTGGAATGTTTGGACACATAAATCTCCATAATTGCACGGTATGGATCAGATAACTGAAGCTACGGCTGGCAAACGGACACGCCCTTTTTCAAAACGCCGTGCCATTTTTCATGCTTTTATCTGACAGCGAGAAGGGAGTGTTTGTCAATGCGCTCGCAAACCGCAAACGTGAACCAACTCTGACACTGCTGCGGAAAGAGTCAAGATGTTCCAAGACGAGATTTGAGTTCAAAACGATTAAAGTGCAGTGCAAATGAAGGGACTTTTTAAATCTGTCAACTTGTGCAGCGCTAATGCTATGTTCTGTGCAAAGGCAAAATCGACAAAAGTATCTCCCACTAATTTAAAGTTGTAGTTACTGTCTTAATATTACCATGTTGTTCCCAGGCCAACATTATAAATAAGTATTTGTGTTTAATTTCTTTCCTGGTAAAAGACGAAAAAGTCTAAATCTAACTATACAAACGGTCACATATGTACGTTTGCAGATCAAAGTTCTTATGATAGAAATAAAACAAAAAACAAAACAAAAATAGACCAAAATCAGGAATGTTTAAAATTGAGAAGCATTTTTTAAAGTTATTTTAAGTTACTTTTTCTTATTTTTTCACACTTTGTTTCATGATTTATTACATCATTCTTTTCTTTTATTACCAACAGTCAAACTTGCATTTGACATACCTGTAAGCCATAATCAGCGTAACTAAATACATATATTCATCATAAATATTAAACTTTGCAAGGTGTTTTTCCCTCTTGAAAAAATAAATAATTCACTTTAACGTTCATATAGGTGCTTTCCATAAAGTTCAGGTTAAACACACTTAGACACACAGCATCAAAATTGGGTCTAAACTTAATCTAATCCTGAAACTAAACCTGGACTGGATCAGGACTAAACCAGGACTAGAACTTGACCAAACCAAGTCCACATCAGGACTAAACTGAGCTCAAGCCTGGACTAAACACGGACCTGTAGTTTCAAAACCTTGGTCTGGTCTGAACTCTGAAGTCTTCAAATTTCCCAAAGTGACATCACCAGTTCAGTCTCTCCCCTCAGGCCGTGGTGGACAGGGGTAAGACTGACAGGGGGAGGGACAGACAGGGGGAGGGGCAGACAGGGGAGGGAGGGAGACGGAGAGAGAGAAGAGAGACGAGGAGGAGGAGGAGATAAAGGGAAAGAGGTGAGACAGATTGGAGGAGAGACGTGGGGGGAAGCAGAGGGGGATGCCATAAGGAGGCGGGGCAGAGGTGACGGGGGCGGGGTCAGGCGTAGGACATCTCCAGGTGTGCACACAGTGTCAGTGGTCAGGTGAAAAATGACTGGGCTGGACACTGGAGCCGCTGCTGTCCGCCCTGAGTTCACACACACCACACACTCGCAGGATCATTCAAATGTGACTGTTCAAGACACTAACACTGAGGTATTTTTACCATTCAGTTCTACATCCAAAATATTACATCACAAAACAATCAGATACGGCTTGAATTGAACTGCAGAGATAAATGATGTTCATGTTACGCTCGTGTGTCCTGATGTAGATTAGTTTAATGAAAAAGTGCAAGGTTAAGGGGTAAATATGTGTCAGTAAAGATACAATATTTAGTTTTATACGTACATATAGGTGTGTGTAAACTGAAATGTAGTATTACCGTGTAAAAGGCTTGTTTTAAGTCAGATGCCAAGTGTCGCCTCTTAAAACTGAAAATGAATAACTGAATTTCATTAAGGTGCAACATATAAGTAAGTAAAAGAGTATATAAAATCAAATAAGGCATGCATAAATTAAGAATTGACTTACAAAATAAAAATAAACTTTAGAGTACATGACTGTGTCGACTGAATCCAACATTTCTGTTAAGCTTTATTACCAACTGATTGATTTATGGTTTGGTAAACAACATCAATCCAGAAAGGGCACCTGGCTTAGAATTCAGTTTTCCTTCACTTATCACTCGTTGACAATTCATATAAAAGTCAATTTCATGAGCTCATGAAGCAAACATCCCCTAAAACACTGACAGAGACAGCTCAGTTTTTGGCTTATGTTGAACAAAAGACTCTCCGCTTACATCTTCTTTTACCGAAACATGACACAGTGTTTTTACTCCTGCACTTTCCTCTCAGTCCAGATTGCGGTCCCCGGGGGCAACAGGGTAATTTGGTAATTTGTCCACGGCAACCTTTTAGGATTTTTACAACTTTGTGAAGGAATGTGGCCGTACAATGGGCTGGTGTGGTGATCATTATACATTGTGCTAACAGGTCTGCAGGTCCCATTCATTCACAGCCGCGGTGAATGAGTGTGTAGTTACAGTAAGACCGTGGACAGCTTGTGTTACCTGGTAATGACCGCCAGTGGTCTTCTGGTCATGTCGGAGGAATTCCCCTTCACTTATTGTTGCAACCTTTGGATCCCATAACAATATATTGTATTGCAATGCACTGAAACTCCTTTAGAATCAGATCGTGAGATTGAGCCCCAAATGTAAATGCAATGGTTTTTATTCCTTTGTGAAGCTCGTATCACGCCTGGAGAAAAAGTGTTACATCTGCTCTGACCTCAGCCTGTCACAGAACATGGGAATGTCCCAAAGTCATTTCTCACACTGTTTGTTTATTCTCACACAAAGGCTATGTTTAATAGTGATTATATTAATATTAATACAGTACTAGGGATTTTGTATTAAAATCCATTTAAACCATTGTATTAAATATTTTTGCCCCATTTATTTTATTGGTTTATTTTTATTTTTTTATTGTGATGATGTCATATGGACAAACAGGGGAATTTGTCATGGAATAACCAAGTTTAATTTGATAATTCGATGTTATTTTACAACCAACATCTGCATTTTAACAATATTAATTTTAGCTGCCCAACTGTACTAAATATTGGCCAATAAGATAAGATGTGGCCTTACTTTTAATTTATTTTTATTTTCATTAAGATGTCACAACTTAATGAAACCCAGCACTACATGTATACAATTATAATTATTTTGTTTTCTGCTATACAGCTATAATTACTGAACCAATATCATCAATATCCTTTTAATTCAATTGCAGTTTTGTATTTATGATTGACTAGAGGACCACCGGACCCTCAGTATTACAGCCTGTTACCTACAGTGAGTGTCCTCTTGGCTGATACATTCTGTCACCCCTCTGTACAAATCCCCCTGATATGTCCTTACACACTCTCTTCCACGTACTGCCACTCCCCTACCCCTCTGCCCGCGTTCCCGCCTCACTCGCCCAGATTCCGACAGAAGAGGGCCCCCACGGGAAACCCTAATCGGCACCGCACAGGGGTCATCCATCATGTTCGACTCAGCGGGGACATTAGAGGAGGGATGAACAACATACAAGGGGGCGGGAGGAGAGGAGTAACCAGGATGGACAGGCCGGGGCAGTGGGCAGCTAAAGACACAGACTGAGCCACAATGGAGCAGGGAACAGAATCTTGTATTTGTTTAGGGGCGGCTTGTCATTGTGGCGGAGAGGTTACGGGGGAGTCTCTCGGACACTAAGGCTCGGCATATGTCACCAGTCTAGTGGAAAAACGGGGCGCCGCCTCTGCCGGGGCTACACACGCCATTAGCACCATCTGTGACAGTACCCATGAGGCCATGGTGCGCACAAACATGCCCCGCTTCGGATTTGGGCAAAACAAGAAAGAAAGAGACAAGACGTGTGCATTTGTAGGACTTTTGCTGCTCAACGAGACACAGTATGGATGGAGGAAACAAAACACATTTATAAAGACTCAGTGAGCATTAGTTTGACTATTGGATTGGCATAGGTTTAGTTTAGCTGCACTATCTCTGTGTTTGGAATCAAATGTTTAACCTCTTATTGTTGCTTTGTATATTTATGTGTTGCTTGGGTCAAATGCAGAGAACACATTTCCAAACTGGGATAGTCTTCAATAATGGGACTAAACCGGGACAGAACGCAAACTAAACCTGGACTAAATTAGAGCACATTGTCAGTCTTCTACTCTGACAATGTTCCAATCTAAGCTAAAAACTGTTTTGTTTAGCTGTGCATACGACTGAAAGGATTTTTCTTTGCACTCTTCTCTTTTATGATTTATATTGTTTTTAATGAGTTAATTTTATTGTATTTCTGTTTCTGTCATTTCTTTGAGATTTGAATGCATTTTTCCTGCTGTGTGAAGCACTTTGAATTGCCTTGTGTATGAAATGTGCTCTACAAATAAACTTGACCAAATCAGGGCTAAAATGGGCTCAATTTGAGAGCAAACAATAATGTGTGCACAATCTCACTTAACCCAGTACATCAGTTTTGTTTTATTCTACCAGAAAAAACTACAATATCTCTATTTATATACAATACAGGGTCAAACCTTCTTCTCTGAACAGCACGCCTCTTATGCAGTTCAATCATACGTATTGATTTGGCATAGGTTTCACATCGAATGCCCTTTTTGCCATGACTCTAATCATCTCTTGACTCCCATCTCTGTTTATGTCAGATATTAGTCCAAAGATACATTCTCCACATGTCCCTTCATCGCTATAGTTACAGGCCTGTTATCACCCTTGTTTCCTCTTCTTGCCTCCTCTGTTTTTTTGTGTGTTTTTTTTTCAAAGCATGAGAACTAGCCGGGACGATTAAGGAATGCTAGCCCGGGCTAATCACCCCGGACTGGTGCACTTCCGCCGCGCTGATTACCGAGGAAACCATTAGTGAGAAGAAAGTGGCTGAATCTTTCATCCTGGACGCAGGGCTCAGGGGAGGTCAGAGAGGGGTGTGTTTGATAGGCCATTTACCCTTCCTGTTCTTATTATTGCAGCATTTCCTCTATCTGGACTCGACACGACGGCAGCGGGCGAGCGAGAGGACCCCAAAAGACCAAACCCCCTTCCACAAAGAGAACTGTAATCATTGCCATACCAGTGTCCCGGGCTCACTATAGTACACGAGCTGATGTCGCACATGTACTCTGCCATGTGTGTGGGGTGCGTTCTGGGGAACTATGAGGCGAAGACAGTTTACAACTAAAACAGACATTCTAATGAAGCAATGTGATTTGTTTTTTACATATACAACAGATTTTTGGCATTGGTTTATTTGGTCGAGACTGTGTGTGTTATCAGCATCTGGTTCGTGAATGTAAATGAGATTGAAGCGAGTTTGAAGCCTTCACACTTTCACATTCACCATATCCATAATTGGGACTAAACCAGCACTAAACCCAAAACAAAATCTGACCTACAACAGGATGAAACAAGAAGTAGAACAGAAACAAACCATGTCCAAATCAGGACTAAAACAGGCTCAATTTAGGAGCACTTTTCACTCATAAACAACATTATGCACTGGTCATGCGCTCAAACAACTAAGCCACTGTCTCTAATCAGTTAGCAAATGTAGCCATTGGTAACAAAACTAATAGTGGTGATATTTTAACGGGAAGAATAGGTAAAGCAAGTAAAAACTATCAATTAGCTGTTTATTCTGCTGCTGCGGTGACTTCTACTTTACCTTCCAGACAGCATGAGTCGCAACACTACTGACTCAGGAAGATGCTACATTTAACCAGGAAGTGCTCTGTTTACCTTTTCTCATCCACTAAAGCATTTACTGTAACGCACTTAAAATCCCATTGTTTTTGAGTGTTTGTGCTCCTCGACGCCAAGAAAACCAGTTCACACCAACAAAGCCAGCAAACACCTGCCCGTAATACTTTAGAATCATTGTGGTGAACACGTATTTTTCCGGAGAGGTTGTTTGATGCAGATTAGCGTTACGGTGGTGCATCAGGAGGGGGTGAAATGGAAGCAGTCCCTGAGCTGATGGTGACTGAGCCCTAACCACACAAATGGCCTACAGTGAGTCACTCCGCACAGACACTGGAGTTCCCACAGGTTTATTTTGCCCTGCCCAGGAATCAAGCCAGGAAAAGCAAGACTATTTCATAACCTGTAACATTTTCACTATAACGGACTTGAAGACAGTTTGAATTTACTGCTTGGGTACTGCATTTTCAAACCGTGAAAGGAGCAGGAAGTTGAAAATCCAAGCCAGCGCTCTCACAAACTCCTTTTTATAGCGTGGCGTACGATTTATTCTTGCAAGTTTGCGACTGATAACATTCTTCGTCGTTAATCGTGCTTGTCTGAAGTTTGGATGAAAGGAAATAACTGAAAAACACAGCAAAAAGAATGTGGGAGATGATTTGCTGCATCAATAAACTAAACTAACTTGTAGTAGTAGTTTGTAATTTATCAAAAAATCTGTCCACAATTTAATATCAAGCTTGTTTTTGTTTTATTTTGTGCTACATTTAAATACGTAGCAGCTAGTCATCCATACTCATCATTTTATTGTGCCTTTTATTGCTCAAGTCAATGGATGTTCATAGGGAATTACCACCAGCCTGTAAACCTTTACCTGGAGACTTGAGTCAGAAATCACATCTCTTTGTTTGTTTTGTACGTGTATCATTTCAGTTGTCAGTGGTTTCCTTTCAGCAGCCACATTCCTCCTGCACTGATACCCTCTTTCTTCACTAATATCCCCGTTGCTTTTTAATGCAGCGTTAAGTTTCGCGTCGACAATAACGGTGTGCAGTGGCAACATTCTTCAAACACTTGTAAACACTGACAGCGCATGAGGATAGACTTTCATTTAGGAATTCCCCGATGCGCCTCCTGTTCCCACCCTGTCCAACCTGCTTGTGCCTGGCATTGTCTTCCTCTGCTATTTTTCACCGATCGCGTTACAACTGTTGGTCTCCATAGTCTTTGGTAATGTGAACACACTTGCAAACAGCTATTGTATGCGTCCACTTATGAGCGGCACAAAGGCTGACCCCACCTGGGCCTTTGTTTTATTCACTGCCGAGGTGCTCTAATGTCACTTTAAAATCCCCCGTGTGTCTGTGAGGAGCGACCGCAGAAACATGGCGGCACACCTGCGGATGCATAACTCACACGGGCCGGTCAAATGCACACGACTTGATTATAGAGCGCTCTGAAATGCGCTGAACAGATTTGCTTTCACTGTTTCTGGTCCTAAGGGCTAAACAGGTGTGTGTCTCCGTGCTCAGGATTGCACACATACCTGACCTTTAGGCTTTGACCCGAGCCTCCACCGATTTGTAATGATAATAACAATACCAATAATACTGGCATGAAATGGAATTAAATAGATTTTAATCCATTTTGGAAATGGCAAAAATCCCAAATGCATGTTATATTTACATTATACTTACGTTCATAATTAATAAAACAGCTTTATAAATGATAGTTGAAATAAATTTACAAAACATAGATGCATCAGGATATTTTATTTCAAACTAGATAAATTGTTTGTTAATTTTAAACTAATCTTCCAAAAAGTGATTTTCGTTTTAAAGCACAGAATAGAACGTTTAGCCAAAATTTGGACTATTTTGCCTTAAAACATTTTTTTCTTTTTTTTTCAATGGTTTTACAGCACTTATGTAAAAACTGTGAGCAGGCTTGGATATCGACAAAACTGACAGTGATCTGGGCCTCCTTCTGCTTGTTTCCATGGAAATGTTGTTCCTTTAGCTTAACGTGGCATCAACGTATCCATCTGCACAAAGATGTCAATTTTACCTTCTATTTCCATGGAATTACGCAGGTGACTTTCCACTTACAGAACGTTAACGTGCCTTTAAATAGTATGATAGTTCTTTATAGCCAAATCTTCAAGCATCTTTAAGTGCCTTAAATAAAATGTCTTATATTATTAATCTGAATGTCTTCAATTACATATTTGTTTCCGAGCACATTAACCTACAGAGGTCAGTGCAGTGTAAAAAATTGCAGTGAAATTTGATCGGTCTCACTGAAAAATACAGATCATTGATACGTAAGAGTGACTTTAATTGCCCGTGTAATGCACTTATGATATGTACAAAAAGCTCTTTAGAAATGAAATTGTATTGATTGATTGATTGACTGAAGTTTGAGGTGAGACTTTCAAACACAAGACAGAGCAATATATAGTAGGCCCCATCTTTCCATCTAACTTTATAAATAAAGAGTCACTGTGCCACTGCCATAAACACACCAGAAAAAAACATTTCTTTCCTTCTTGTTATTTTTTAAGGGTTTATGTTACTGTGCATCCCCTACTGAACCATTAATACTGCAGTGTTCACAGGGCGTAAGTGAAATTGGAGAGGTTTATCCTTATAGCGGGTGCAAGTCTGAAGCCAAAGCTCACCACCACTTTAGTTGTCAGGGGACTCGTACGAGAAACTGGCCCCTGACCCATTTTGGCTCCCAGTGTGTAAGTTCAGAAGTTCGACGACTGTTACTACTGACTCGTCAACCATTAAGGGTCACTCGTAGTGACCCTCAATGGTTGACATTATGAAAGCAATGACTGCAAGAGTATATATTTTTTTAAAGAATTTGACATAAATTCAACCCAAAACTTGTATTATGTGTTATCTCCCAAGTATTCCTGTCAATAAATGCAAATTGTTGGAGTGGAGTTTATGGGCATCTTTGGGTCTTAGATGGGGCGTCCTCTAAGTCAAGGTTATTGTGGAAAGAATATATTAAAAGTAGACAATTGACAAGCATTTTGAGAACTTTTTGAGAAACTTTTCCTGCTTTGCGAAATGAGAGCTTGGTCTAAACCGGTTTATAATTCTTAGATTTTGAATTATCACAGGGTAAACTTCAATCGTTACAAAAACAAGCTCAGGACGCATTAAGAAAACTGTTGCCAATTCAATATGAGTCATAGTTACCTTGATAAATGCTGCAGTTTTCCTACAGCAATGCATTCAAAGTAGCCCATTTTCAGTTCGGTAATGTAACACGACTTCCCCACTGCTCTGCTCATGTAAAAATTCATTCCCAAACAACTCCTCTTAATGATAGACAGATGGCAAAGAAACGCGCCGCTCCACCGCCGCGCCTCGTGTCACCTTGAAAACTTTCCCCCGCCCGACCCTCCGCACCTGCTGCATCAAAACAATTTTCCGCCACGCGGCAAGTCATCCGTGCCGCGTGGAAGTCACACATAGCTGGGGTTAAATATAGGAATCAGGCGCAGAGGGGTAATCAGGACTCCTCATCAGGATCCCCCGAGACGTATCCCCGGCGTGTGACGTGGCTGTCAAAACACGGAGGATTGTTTTACCGCGCGGCACACAAACGCAACACGCTAATATGCACTTTATGCTAACATGCACGCGGCACGCACCGGCACAAAACATCACGTTGACAGATTGTTTTACCGACTCCACGGGCTTGACTGACGCCTCCTCTCCTGGGCACGCTCCTGGCTGCGGCTCCACAAGGTAAATACTTGGGTTAAAATATGGCAGCGTGCTTTATTTAATAAGGATCATGTTATGGGTTTTTATATGGAACGCTTCAGAGCTGCTAAGTCTTTAAGTAAGACTGTTCTATTTTTGTTCTTTTTGCGGAGACATTTTTTACTTTTTCCCTGGTAAATAGAAAGCAGACGTTTAGGATTGTGGCCAGGTGCCCCTTGTGTTGTGTCAGTCTTTCCATTTGCCAAAGCTTAAGCATCTGAACATGTCAAAAATGCAATAACCTTATTAAACCGCATTGACTTATGACAGTTAATTCTGCTGCCGTTTGTCACTGTGGGAAATATATTGGCTGAATGCTTCCTGGGGCAGATGTGACTTTGAGGCTAATCAGGAGTAATGGCTGGTGGAATTGGGTTAGAGTGGCCTTGCTCTGGACAGTGTCCGAGGCCTTCAGGTGTCACACAGAGAGGACGTGTACTGCAACATGGAGTACCAACGAGGAAACAACTGCAGCTACTACAGACACGGGTTGTCACTGCCCGTCATATGCAATGTAATGTGCAGCGATGTGACGGTTTGAGGTTTGATTTGAC
Organism: Eucyclogobius newberryi; assembly: GCF_026437365.1. Lineage (NCBI taxonomy): Eukaryota > Metazoa > Chordata > Actinopteri > Gobiiformes > Gobiidae > Eucyclogobius > Eucyclogobius newberryi. Next base: position 14,217,925 of record NW_027315812.1, read on the forward strand.
ACCAGATGCCCTCCCTCTAGTATCCCAACTGCTGCTGCAAAAAGTGCACTGGTTATGACTTTGTAGTTACAGGCATGTTGTTTAGCTGGAGTATTTGTCCACGAACTGGAAGATTGGGGGTTTCATCAGCACTGCGTTCTGGTCATAGTGCCGTTGAGCAAGGCACCTACTATTATCTTACATCCACTTGTGCAGAGACACGTGAGTGCTAAATGGGTGAACTGACCTTTGAAGGATTACTGTGGCCTTGGTCCCCCTAAATACCCAATATTGTTTTCATTTATTCCCATTTCTAAACCATCTGGAAACCAAAAAAAAAACCTAACAAAAGGGAAGTATTGAGCATGTAAAACACAAAGTAGTACTACAGTAATTCATGAACAAATCAAGATAATTTGATAACATTTTTAGGCCTTTGTTCCCCTTTTTTGGGGACATTGGCTTCAACTTTGAAATGGGAATTTTCAAGAAGAAAATGCTCAATCTACAGTCAGTCAGTCAGTCAGTCCATACTCAAACACAACAGCAGCACATTTGAAATGGAATGTCTGTGCATAGCTTCTTGCCACTTATAATAAGAGTAATTAGAGTAAATCAGACAGAAGATGCCAGAACTACAGAGTCTCAACTTCACAAAGAGCCCAGCCATTTGTTTATACTTAATTTTCGATCATAGTCTTCATAGACATAGATCAGAAGATAAGACTGAACATGTTTACAAGAAATATGGCAAAATAACAAACTCATCCCTAAAGACTTTTTAATGTGAAAATTAGGACATGGACAAACGCTAATGATCCCCTGTGAAACTTCAGAAGCTTGTCATGTTTCGCTTTGGCCCCTTAGAGTTGACTTTGTTGCATTATACATCAACACTTAGCTCGCTGTATTACATTTGCAATCCAGGGGGCAAAATATCTTCAATTACAGATTCGGACGCCCAAGCACTTACCAGATATTGGTGGCTATAAGCTCTGGAGCCATTCCTAATTGTGTCCTCTCATCTCATATTACTAAAGTTTTTGCTACAAACATCGTATATATTTAGCTCATCCTTGCATTTTTTCTGACGATCTATTAAACGGTGTAAAGTTGCAAGCCCCGCGATATAAGTGTGTATGTGATTTGGGGTCTTTCCACCTGTGCCGGTTGGGAGTTAATCCGGTTAGGTTCCAGTCTTGAAGCGGCACAGTATCCCGCGGCAACAATCCTCTCCAGCCCCGACGCCTTGGCTTAAGCGCGGTTAAGGAGATGAGGCTCCGCTTGGCCATCGTTACACAAATTAGCCGGATCAGGAAGTAAACATAACCATTTTTTTTTTTCCTTCATATCATCCCCGACGCTGAACAAGATGGAAGGGTACGAAGAGCGAGGGAGGAGGAGGAGGAGAAGAAGAAGAAGAAGAGAGAGAGGCGAGATTCCTCCTTCTAATTACTTTATGGGTCACTGGTCCTGCAGGCAGATGTCAAAATCCAACACTTTCTGATGTGGGGAGAGGGGCGAGTAATGAGAACAGGGGAGGGATAGGGAGAGAGAGAGTGAAAGGGAAGAGGAGAATTAAAGTTGTGTAAAGGGTTTGAATTGGAAAGAATGTTTAAGGAAAATAAGGAGGATGAAAGTGGAGTAGGAAGAAAGCGGCGGTGGATTTACAGAAGCTCAAAAGGAGGCTGATACGCTGAGGGGAGAGGAAAGAGCGAGTGCACGTCGGGAGGAACGGGGATCTGAAATAACAAATATAAAGGGGTGCGACGTAAACGTGTTGATATCGGAGGTAAACATGGGGGTTGCGAAGGTTTACAGCGACGGCTTCCTCCTGTCTAAAATAAATAAGCCTACAGTACATGTAAGTCCATTAGTGACAATATATTACTTTCTATAATAAATATATACATCGCCTTCGGTAAATCCAGAATACGGCAGCGAGAAACCTGACAAACACAACAGGAAATCAACTCCGGTGGCAGTGTGTTATCGTGTTGATTTTAAAATGTCTATACAAAGACTTTTATGGCTGAATTCAGAAGTCTTTTAATACTGTTTGATTGTTTTTAAATGTCTAAGTTAATTTATCGTCTTCACTGTAATTGTTAACTGTATTTAACTGGAAAGCAACATTTTGAAACGTGCTATACAATTGAATGTTATGATTATTATAAATGATGTAACTTAATTTGCACATTTTTCTCCATAAAGATGTTTTGCTTTGTCTGGAATGTTCCGTGGTACGGCATCAGACTTAATAACGCATTTATTTAATTATTTGTGTTTTTTATTGCTCAAAAATACCAACAGAAACCAACAAGAAACATGTGTTCTTAGTGTGAGTGGGATCGCCTCTTCACAGATCTGACCTGTAATATAGCCTGGTAGCATTATCTGCTTTTCTCCAAACAGATAGATATGTTTATTGCCAGACTGTGAAAGTCCCAGGCAAAAGTTACACAGTGCAACTTTAAGTATACACGCACCTTTATGGCCTTGGCGCTTGGATCCAGCTGCCTCCACTCTAATAATAATATAAGGGATAAACATATCAAATATTAGACCATCACGTCATTAAGTTCTCCGTTAAAAGCATGTTGGTGTTAAGTGGATACAATAATTTCATAATGTTATATGGGTAAACATGAATTCTTAGAAAGCAGATGGTGAATATTGCCAGCTAAAGAGAACCAATCTACTTTAAAAGACTGTTGTTGTTTTGATGTGAAATGTTGATACTTTGGTGCCAAGAAAACTCAAAAGCATCTGGATGGGAGCGGAGAGCCTGTTCAGTTGGCAGTCAAAATGTGGCGCTAAGCTGCTAAATATGACAGTGTCCCACCACAAGCATCCACCCTCCTTTAGAAAACAAACTCTGTCTTTTACATGCAATCTGAAGGCCCAAGTCTAGCCCCAGAATGAGCCAAGACGTCACTCAAAGCTCCCATGTTGGTATTGAAAACTCCTCCACACGGAAGAAGATGCAGGTGGAGAACGTCTAGTTAATCCAAAGCTTCTTAGCTTCTTGCAATGTTTGCAACTTCCTTCAAGAAAACCATGTGGACCGTAAAGGCGGGGGCTATAAGCCAAAACTTGCAGGTAAGACTGTTTTTATAAGGGTATTCCAACAAATACTGCAGGATTCGCAATCCAATGTCTATGAAATAGTTCTTGATGATCTTGTTGTTTACTGCTAGCATCCTACTTTCAAGTCAAATGTGATACTTTATATTTGAAAAAGAAAACTCAATGTCAATGTATTTTTTTAGCTACAGATTTCCGATGCTATGATAGGTATATTCTTATTGTAGATCTGATGTTTGCTCCTGTTTAAGTCCTTGTTTAGGTTTGATGTGGTGAATGTGCTAATGTGAACACAGCTTTAGATTCTGTAGCATGTGAGGTGTATAGGTCAACAAGAGCTTCCCCTTCTGTATCCAAGTGTGAGCACATAATACCATCCAGGCCCAGCTCCAGACCAAACTGACCAAGGGTGGATGGTCATTATCACACATGACTCAAAGGAGGGTGAAAACACTTTTAAATGAGAAGGCAATGCATCCTTTTGCACTCAAACTCTGACCTAATGCAATATGATAGATTACATGTCTGGTCTTTCTGCTTTACAAACTCTAGATTACAATATTATTATAAGTAATCAGTGTCTGTCTGGATTGAATGTTGTGCTTTCATAATTGAATTAGCCACTTAGCAAGTCTAGCTAACCATGTAGCATTTTCATTCATTCTTGTATATTGCTGTTAATGAGCTCATTGGCACATAATGAGTGCCTTGCATGGTTTGTATTGGTCAGAGCCGTACAGTGGTGTTCTCTGAGGCCAGAACGAGGCAGATTGGGTCGCTCTGAATCTGTTTCACTTCCCCCTCACTGCAGCGGCATGCCCCCGGGTCCTGATTTACTCCTGATTTGTGGGTTAGCTCTGTCAAAGCAGGCAACACTTGGGCCTCTGTAATACATGCAGCAATCGCACACAAACACATCCAAACAGACCCGAGCAGCATGGGCAGGTATGGGCACACGTCTGACATGAAGAGACCCCACACAGCCACGCGGAATAAAAAACGAACGCTAGATAAAGGATAGCGAGCGAGATAGACAGATAGAAGGGAGAATTTCAAGGTACAAGCAGATGGAGATCCCTTCGGCTATGACTTCTAAGCCCCGGTCTCGAGGGGCTGCTGGGATTTTCATTTCAATAGGCCCTAAATATTCATCACTTTCCCTCTCCCCAGTCTTTCTTTAAACCCTTCTGCTGGCTGTTTGGCGGCACTGCGCTTCAAAACTAGCACGCAGGAGAGGAGAGGCAGCCAGGGCAGACCAGCAAGTGGGTGGATCACACTTCTGAACTCTATCCCATCACACGAAGAGAGCGCTCACCCTGCACTGCACCATCACACTCTGGGCAGCAGCCAACAGTGGGCCTTTGTTTTAAGGAAGCCTCTCCATTAGATCAAATATAAGAGGCGTCTTTCAGCTGCTTTTGTCTGCACGTTGGGCTGTGTGAGTGCGGCCTCTCGCCCCCATGGCCTGTGCAGGAGTGTTAAGAGAACCCATTGACATCCGTGGATTAACATATATTAAGGGGTTAAATGAAAGTGCCATTAATGTGGTTTAAGAGTGAAGGCGACCCGTGGGATATTATGCTTTCCACTTGGAGCTATGAATGGCTAATGCTAAACAGCACTTCATTATTGCAGCACGCTCCATTGACTGTGTCTATCAGAAGTGGAAAATCTGCTCTTGAAAGGCGGTTCAGTTAAACAGCCCGAGTCCAAGCAGGTTGCTTTGTACTGGCTGAAGTTCAAAACGTATTGGAGTTTAATAGGAGACAGTGAAGGTGCAGGGTGCTGTCTGTTGTTTGTATTGGCCTGTTCAAAGATGGACTTATTACTCACTTCCCACATTTGGGATTTGTTTTTCTTCTGATAGTAATGCATTGGCTTTAAAAGGTTTTGGAGACTCCTATCTTTATATTGCATTATTCAATCACTCCCCATGATCTGTGATGACTGATGCAACTTGTATCCATAGCTGCTCACAAATTACATCCAAAAACGTCTTGCCCAACAATACAACAGTTGTCTGCAATGGTTGGAACTCAAACCTTTTTCCAGTTAATGTTCGTCAAGAAGTATTTGGTACATTTTTTTACATTTCAATTAAAAAGCCACTCCCTCAACATCGCAACAACATGTTCATCTTTTAATAATGAATGTCCGGGTCAGTTTACTGTTGTACTGAATACAAAGGATCTGGAACAGCCTTCCTCCTTTACAGAGTTCAGAAACACTTTAAAATATCTCCTTCACTGCTGCACTTTTACTTATGGGATTTCCATTCAAGCTTGATGTGTATTAATCATATCATCAACCCAAAAATATGTGTTGTATGGAGGGTACTATATATTAAGCCTCTTGAGGCTTTTTGGTGACCCTCAATCACATTCTATTGTATAACGTATTATTATAATGTATTGGTTTATTTAAGTGGAAATAAATACATCCTCATGCCCCCTTCATAAGGGTCGAATTCAATAAAAATCTTATATACATCATGGGCCGTTTGCAATATAACAATGGAGTAATCACAATATTAATAGATGAATCAATTAACAGTGTAATCATAAGTTGCAGCCCTAATCTCATAATTATAAATGTATTTATGTATGAAATTCAGGTTTACATTTTCTAATATATTTTATTCTATTTGCATTGTTGGTTATCTCTAAATTCATTTGAACAAAGCTGTAGCCAGCACTCTCCCTTGGTAGATGTAGTAGCGATAGGGCAGGTGTCGGTGCCTCAGTGAAAGGATGTGGCTGCAGGTATCATGACCACACTGGGATCTGTGACGGGGATTTCCACACTGATTCTCCAGCTCTGACACAGATCCTAGGATCAGGTGAAAGAGGAGTCCTTGTACGGTGTTGTGTCATCTCAACAGACGGTGTCAGCTTACAGCATCATGTCTGCAGAGAAAGTCCCGGAAGAATGACATGGGTAAATAGGTAAAGTTAGCAAACTGTGCAAAGGTCTTGATGGTATAGGCGTGGACGATATTGGCAGAAAGGAATATCTCGTTATTTTTATGAATATCTCGACAATCAGTGTGCTCAAATGGGACGTCAAATGTCTTGGTTCAGGTTCAGGCATTGCAAAAACGCTAATAGACCATAACATTAACCACAACAGGGCAAAATTACCTCTAGACGAATGAATCAGCTCTTTTTGCAATCACTTTGAATCATTTTAATTCTAAGTGATGTACTAGATAGTTAAATTGATCCTATATCTGAAGTAACTATTGCAATAATGTACATTTTTTGATATAACTCTCTTTAGAGATCTTCTACTGAAAGTGTTTTTCAGACTTCCTATAAGTGTTCTGTTCTTCTGTATCTACCTCTGTATCTACCTGCGTTGCACCAATGAAATTTCCCCATGTGGGACAATAAAGGAATATCTTATCTTATCTTATCTTAACAATTTTGACATTTTACTGAATTTGCTATGTTTACATCAGAACACAGTAAATAGGTTGTGTTCTTTGGACAGCACAACATTCGAGAAAGTTTATAATGGAGTTTGAGTCAGATTACAGATTTGTTTATGTGGTTCAGGATAAATATCCATACACATCTAACAAAAACTGACATAAAGTGCAACGTCTTCTCTGTCTGTATAAATAAACAAACGTACAATCATTTATTCGCATTACCTTAAGAAAATGGTTTCTCTCCAAAAGCGTGATTCTTGTCAGTTGTTTGGACTTTAGGGCATGCGATTTGTGGAGAAAATCTGAAACAAACAATGATAACATTTGTGTATTTATATTTTGGATATTTCTTTCAAAAACAGTATTAGAGAAAATGTCTTGCGATTTGCTCTTAAGTTGCATTTGCTGACTTTTTGGTGTAAATGATGTGAATGTGAGAGCTCTGTACGTCTCCCTTCTTCTTCTGGGTCTTGTCAGAAGAGCAGTGATGTTGATGAGAACAAACTGGCTGCAGATGGAGACGGTCTGGTCCTCGGTCCAGTCTGAGGCCTGGTTGTCCCAGATCCAGGGTTTTTGATCATCTCTCTGAGCTGCCTGTATGTGCTTTGCCTGTCCTCGCCTCAACACCAGATTCCAGATTGAAGTTGTGACACATGAAGCGCTCTTGCCTGTTCGGGCTTTTCGAGATTTAAGACTCCTTCACTCCACTACGTCTGCAGCCTGACAGATTAAGGTACTATGGCTCCTTATGCTCTCTTTTTGATCGACATGCACTAAAACAACAGTTGAGACCAAAATATTCAGTCACACAAGAAAGAAAAAAAATCAATAATTACTTGGTGTACTCTTGGTGTAGCAGTTAAATCCTAGTGTAAACTTTGCTGATAAAAAAATAAATAAAAAAATACATTACTGTCATTATGAAATGTTTTATCATAGGCTTTTTTATTAATGAATATTTGCTTTTTCCCGGTATTCAAAATTAAACTATAACATATGTAGATCATTATTTTACATTTTCCAATCTAATCCAGTACCGTATTTTCCGGACTATAAGTCGCGAAAAAATTCATAATAGAGAAGAAAAAAACATGTATAAGTTGCACTGGAGTATGAAATAAGGTTGCAAGTGTGAAAATAACAAATAATATCACGTATAAGTCGCTCCGGAGTATAAGTATAAGTATAAATCGCACCCCAGGCAATACTATGAAAAAAAGTGCGACTTATAGTTCGGAAAATACGGTATTTATAGAGCACATGTCATAAACAGAAAGTTCTGTTCAATACAGGTAAAAGATATAGAAACACATATAAACTATAACTCTATTTAACTCCTAAATCCTAATCAAGCAAGTACAATCAAATAAGAACAGCTGTATAAAAAAAAAAAAAAAAACTTATGTGTTCATTATAAACTGCTATATCGATCTAAAACAATTAAGTGATCGCAACAGATCCATTGACTTCCTGTTCCTGAGATGCACTTCCTCTTTATGATGCATTTTACAGTGACGGTGCATCATATGTAAAACCAGAATCAGCTCTAACTGCCAATATACTGACAAGAATTAAACTGTCAACAAATATATACTCTTCACCCGACACTATTTCATCTGCATTGATATTAACACTTTTTTTCCATCTACAGATCCATGCTGTGTTTCTTAATGTAATTAAAGGCTTGCACGTACATGTCCCCGAGATTCATTCTATAAGGCAATAAAAACACAATCAGTTAAACCTCTGCAAACGGCCGATAGGCTTGACGAGTTAAGCGACTTTTTGTCTCTCATGGCACACTAAGCTTTCAGTGTTGTTTTAACCTGTTTTGCTGCATCGAAGGCCATTCCCATCACTACAACTAACTCAGGCATCGGCTAAAGTATGCAGAGGTTGAACATAGCCCGTGTGACACTGTCAGAGGTCAAAGGTCAGCCTTGTATTACCTACGAGGGAAGCGAACTGGACATGTGATCCAGGTGAAGTCACAGAGAGAGATTTGGAGACTTTTGTGGCAGCGACAGGGTGCGGCGGAGAGAAGGGGAAGCGATGAGTGCGTGCCGTCAAATCTGTCTTGTGTCGGGACAATGTGTGAGGTAAGTGGAATAATTGACATTAGGTCGAGTTTCCCAAGCTGCGGTGCATGTACCGCTGAAGGAAGGCGGACCGGGAGTCACTGGGTTCAACCTCAAGTCCTGATTTAAGATTTTAGACGTGTGTGCGCTTTGGTGGGAGGTCAAAAAATGACTAATATTGCAGTTGTTGTTTTGGAGATATGCAAAATGAGATCATTAAAAATACAGCAAAAAAGAGACAGAAACGTCAAGGGTGAACAAAGGGATATTTCTGCCTTTTTTTGGGTGATTTTATGGCGCATTTGTATTTTGGGCCATGCTTGACCATCACATTTTAGCACATACTTGATGCATTGTTTGAATATCATCTGAATATTCTATCAAGATGAGTGCTTAGTCTTGATTTGAACATTGTGATCCTTGGTTTAGCTAAATTAAATGTTCTTGTTTAGTACTAATTTAGTCCCAGCATAGTACGTCTTTAATCTTTGCCCCTTAATACATAAATTAAAAGATGGTGATTTGACATTTTTGAAACAGTTAAAGACAAATTGGGTCATGACTTGTCACTGCGTATTGTCCCATTCAAACCAGTGAGTGACGGAGCTTAATCTCTGACAGCTTTAATAATACTAGACAGTCTTCTGGGTTTTGAGTTTCCAAACAATTGTTTTTAGAGAAGCATTACTCAAAAGGTTTTTGGCAAAGACGTTCATTCTGATGAAACTGTACCTAGAAACCTGGGACTTGTGATGGCAAAGCTTCTTTATAACATTCCCAGTAGATTTCAAACTGACTGTAGTGTGTAACAAAGGCCATGAAACTTGCCCGTGGAGCGGCGGTGTGTTGAGTTAAGAGTACTCTCTGATCTGAACCTGGCCTATTGTACGTTTGCATGAGAGTTTGTCGTTTGTCATGCACAGACTCAGACTGCTCGCGTGTACACAAATCTGTTTACAACACCAGTTAAGTGAATATTCATGGAAACAATATCCAATATCCTGTGGAACGTGAAGTAACTAATATGATGCTATGTTAATGCAGAATGTTTTGGGCATTTGCGTCCCACATGACTTCAGAACTATGTATCTGGGCCTCAAAACTCCTGCCATGGACACTGTGGATGATCCCATTGGAACATCCTGGGGGAAGAAGGCCATAACGAAGAAATGGATGACACAAACTGCACCAACAATCAAATACCAGTCCAAAAGTGTAAGAAAAAATAGAAAATATTACATTCTGACTTAATTTGAAAATGGATGAATTGAACAGACTTTGGACCTAATGGGATGACTTTTCTGGTTGTTTGTGTCTATGTTAAATCTAAAAATTAAAATAAAATAAATTGCTTGGAATTTGATTTAATGTTTTGCATGTAAATTTGAATAATGGTGTTTTATTTAAGGTCTGTCATTCAATTGGTCAAATCGTCATTACATGTTTGTATAAGAACAGATTCTGCAATAAATCACATTTCCATAGAATTGTATATATTTTTATTTTATTTTTTTATACCCATATTCTTTAAACCCTCTTTGTTTTTGGTGCTTGGGATTGGCAGAGATAATAGAAGTATCTAGATTGAAATGTCACAATCTTTTCGATTCGACAAGAATAACATTCTTATGTCACCAATTAGCTTAGCTTTTTTGATGAATGTTGTTGACACAGTGATTCAATACTTCAAATCTTCTTGGTTACAGATTTGGCAAAAGCATGTTCCATCAGGACAGGCTGAGATCATGTGACCACGCGGATGAGGAAGTGTTGACAGACGACTCCCTTAAGCTCACATAATTGGACACATACACACTCGCTCGCGCAAGGTGATAGCACTGATACCTTGAGAAACACCTTAAGCAGCCGAAGAGCCACAAATTGATTTTAAAAAAACCACAACCAAACATATGTATACGCCAGATTTGTCTTCTTTTTCATTCAAACGTGTTGGTCTCCCCCCCTCGCAGCTAGAGGCAGTATCGCTTGAATCGGTCCCAGGATCCCAATAGAAGAGGCCCACCCTACAGCTACGCTCTCAGATACATGATGATGAGGCTTTCCCAAATTCCCAGGGGATCCCGGCATGCAACAACACAAGCGCCGGCCGTACAGTAAGCAGGTGGATCCACTGGCACACACGGCAACAGCTAAAACAAACTGGCACCGAATCAAAAGTACAGTTTAAGTCAAGTCCATGGTTCTCCTTGGCACAATCATATCAAACCTCTCCCCGAAATAAACCCTGTACACAATCAATATGTTTGCTCTCTTAGTCCATATTTAATCTTTATTTACGCATGTGTCACAACAGCCCTGACATCTCTTTTACACTGGCCAAGAAGTACGAAGCGCAGGCATGAATGGAAACAATAGACAGGCTCATGTATAGTATAGTATAACCAGCAGATGTGGCCAGGATCCAGGTCTTTAACGTTTGAGTTTCCCCCTCAATACAAAACGAAACAAATCATGCTGACATTTCCTCTTTGTTTGTATATGTTTACTTGTTTAATAAATACATATTCAAACACATATTCAGCCAAAATGAAGCACAAATATGAGGTCAACTACAATAAATGTGTATTTCATGTATGTTTTTTGAAAAAGAAGTGATAATATTGACAGATGCAACTAAAAAGATGCACGGCCAAAGTGCTGTTCAATAAAACCAGATACATTTTATAATTGCGTGGCAAACGTCACTTTGACCCAGCTTGAGTTGAATTGTAGCCCAGAGCTTGAATGTAAGTATGGAATAGGTGAAGCTCACTGGGACCAATTTTTGACTGTTTCCATCCGAACGCAGAAGAAGAAGGAGCGCTGTGCAGCTGATAAAAGAGCTTAATCCTTCTGAACTAACTAGCTCTCCTCACCTCGGTCTGGGCTAACTAGCCTTCACTGCAGCTGCCTGTTGGCTACACACCTGCCCCATGGCACCTGAGGCAGAGGTAGCCCCCGGAGAGCACATATGCATAAACCTGTTTGTGCACAGAGCTAGTGCTAACGCTAACCCCCATCAGCACAGACACACTCGGATAAGCACAATTATAAGACACTATACACGTACTGTCCTTTTGTCAGAGCGCAGGCAATTACTGCAGACAAATACACACACGTGCAGCCCCAGCACCCGCCGCGCTGAAGTAAATTAGTAATATTAGGAATACGCACTTATCATTTGCACTCAATTTCCTGTTGCTAATGAGATTAGAAACAATTCTGTCAATCAAGAAACAGTGGCAAACCATTTCAATTTTGTTATTTTCTTTTCTGAGTAATCAAGCCATTGGTTTAATAATTATAAAAATAGCTGGATATGGCAGCACTGTTTAATTACATTTTGAATATCATGGAGTTTTAGTCACTTGGAAATGTCATTTCCTATGATATTGCATTAATATTAACAGTAAATGAGGTACATAATATAAAATTATAATTTCTCTGTGGGTATGACTGGGGAATAGGATAATAACCACTGCACAAATAAACAATTTTAATTGTTATGATGAGAATTACCCAGATAACGGAGGCAGAGTAATTATGTTATTTTTAGACAAATGTAGGTGTTAGCTGTCAGGTGCACATTTTTATTTCTCCTTTTTAAACAAACCAGCCCCCCTCCCCCTCCCCCCGGTGAGGCTGTGGAGGGAGATGGCAGCGATGACCAGAAGAGGGCAGGCATACTGTATTTAATCTCATATCGTGTCAGATCCACCAGTGTGTCTCTGGTCGGCCTCCTCCTCCTGTGTCACTGCTCATTCTGGGAGATTCAAGAAGCCTTTCTGACCACTCCCACCTCCCACCTCCTCACCCCTACAGCCAAAATGTACCCCGCTCTCTTCCATGTGACCACCAACGCTTCCACTGACACTTCTCGCCTGTGATCGGGCCAACGCTGACACAAGGACAATGTAAATGTGGTGGTATCTCAGCTGGGAGTGTCGTGACAGGTGAATGAAGAGCAACAAAGCACAAATTAGGAGTTAATATAAACAGGAAGTAGTTGTGCACAAATAGAGGAAAGTCTAAAATTGACAATGCAACCTTCTTTTTATATTAACTTGTTTTGGGGTCTGTCAAATGCTGTTTAATATAATGTGGCTTAAATTTACTTTTTCCATACGTAAGGGCATCCAGCTTACAGTCTGCCCAATCAGTACGCTTATCACAAAGGCAGACAATTAAATATATGACAAATGATAACAACAATATTTGTAAACACATTTCAAACAGAGAACACTGTTTAAATGACTTAATTCCAGTCCCTCATTGTATTATCATTCCCATTCCCCCGTACAAATGTACAGCTGTGTACATACCTGGGGCCAAACACGCTGTCGTTGCAGCTTTTTAAAACACATGTCTATATTGTTTTGTACGGACGCATAGGGAAATGCTCTGCCTAAAGAGTTAATACATCTCGTGTTTGTGCGCACACCCTGACAGAACCTCGCATGCTTTTCCTCATCCTGGAAAAGGCCGGTCCAGACACGGCACTGGACAATATTACATATCGATTCACGGCCCTCCCCCTCTCCGCTGTTTTATCTTGACCATGAGCGCTAGAGTCCTCTCCCTCTCTCTGTGCATCCTTCTCAAAGCCTCCCTGTGGTATATTTTAGATAGTGGATGCCCCGGGCCTTTGCACACCTCACTCTTCTTTACGCCCCCCCCCCCGGTGCTAATGAGTCCGCGGCGGTAACAGTCGGCGGGGCTGGCTAACCTGCTGATGAAATGTAAATGGGCAGTAATGAGCACAATCGCACCACTTGGGGGGAGCCGTTGCCGCCGTAGCCCCCCCCCAATGCTGTCCCCGTACCTGCCTCCATGCCCCTGTCACTCCTCCGCTGACAGACAGGGGGTCGTCCCAGGGTGCTGCTGTGAGTGACAAGGCCTAGCACCAATGTTAAAGGGGGGACCCCAGCGGGCAACCACGGAGGCCCTTTGTGAGTGACCGTAAAAGAGAGAAAGGGATCGAGAAGGCAGCTACTGTCGGGGCTGTTCTGAACCTGTCCATTCATTACTGTGGATCAGTATGAAATGATCAGGTGAATTTGATAAACAGGAAGAAGAGGGTGCGGCTGAGTTTTGATTTCACATGATACAATTAATGAGTGTAAATTTCACACTTTATTTCAATACTAAGAAATATACCCGATTCTCAATACAAAGTTTAATACCACAATGATCATTTTAAAAAGTGAATTTAAAAAGGTCAAGGTTTTAGACAATTGTTAGTGTGATTTTTGTCAGTATCGACACTCAAATGAGTATCTAGTTCCGATACTAGTTTTAGAATCAATTAGTATCTGATTTTTGAAACTTTTGACAATCCTTCAGTGCAGTGGTTTATTGAATGTGTTTTTTATTGTTAACCTTCATCATGGGTTCGCTTCCCAGCCTCGACCATTTGCTGAATGTCTCTACTCTCTTTCCTCATGGCATGATGCAGCTGTATGTCAAATAAACCCTTGGAGCCAGAAAAATAAAAATGTTAATATGTACGTGTGTCAGGATCCATGTGAAATGGTCGTAGCGTTTCAAACTACGGTGCACAGTCCATATTAAAACCTATGGGCCAAAGTATTCCTTTAAACCTAAATAAATACAGAAACTGACTTTAAATGATCTAAAATGAAACTCCACACACATTTAATCTGCTTTGTTCTTTGCGCCTGAGTCACAAACACACACTATTTATTGTGCGGCCCATGTTCTCCCACCTGAATTGGTATTTTACCTTTTTTTATTTTTTTATTTTACTTCATACTAAAACATATACTATAGTTAGTTGTTTGGAATGACATAGTTTTTCTTTTATTTTGTTTTTGACCATAGAAAGACTCAATAATAAAACCATAAAACTGGCCAAGGCGTTTTAAATTTTGATAATTTAACAAAAAATAACCTCCAATATATTTTGAAAAACGTTAGGATCCATATCATTTCATAATGTCATGTGCCTGCACGTCCAGGCTGATTGCCACTGCTCAGTCCCATCACGCTGCCCTCTCTGACACTTAAGGTCATGATGGAGCATTACACAGACCATAAACTCCTCTCACAGCTACAGACTGCCACATCTGATCTCCTGTTTGCCAGAGCGTGTTTTAATTGAACGATTCACGACTGTCATAAATGATGATTCTCCAAATGGAAGTTTGATTACGTCTGATCAAGGATTTATTCAGCACCATTCCACTTTATGCCACATTTAAGTCCAAATGATTGAACCTTTCTTTTATCAGTACAATTTATCGATGGCTATTATGAAGCAGCATGTTTTCTTATCATCATAATTAATGCATCATTTGTCTAATTAATCCCTGCACCTTTCTCGTGGATCTGTTTTGACTTTAATTTTTAACTTAAAAATGCCTTCCGGAAACATAATTTAACATTAACGGCTTACAGTATGATTGTTCTCTCTTGGTGTAAAATAAATTCATTTCTAATTGCATCCATTTAGAAGATAATGTGTGTGTTTTTTTTCTTTTTAATATGACATTTTTCAGTTGCTCCGTTAAAATACTTAAAATCCCATAAAATCCCTAAGTGTCACTCAAGCAAATTCTAATTTTCAAATATAATCCTATTAACAGTTTAATTTGATGAATTTAGGTTTTTCAAAATGAGCAAATAACGTACTTTTCCCAATGTTTGTGCTGTTTTAAGGTGAAAATAGTTGTTTATTGTTTCAGGTCTAAATGAAACAAACCTGAAGCACGTGACTATCAAATAGAAACGCTGCTTAGTCCATTATAATAAAACATGCAGTTGGTTTATCCACTGGGGGCTCTTGCGTCACTGTTTTGATAGTAGAATTCTGTAAGATCCACGTTTTGCCTCTCGCACAGCATTTTCCATCTCCTCCACTCTATATTTAAGTATTCAAATATGCAGAAAGTAGTCGTTCAACACTTGCATTACAACAATAAACTGTCAGCATTGGAAAACATCAGCAAAATCCCAATCTTTGTTAAGTCGTGTGCGCCTGAGATATGAGAGAAGAGTTTGGGGTTAGCGTGGCCCACTTCTGCTCTACAGTTTCTTATCCTTGAGAGCGGCTCTTCCTCCTCCTTCTCCGCGGTGTTGTGGGCCTCCCCTGGGCCGGATCAGCGCGCCGTGATAGGTAGGCCCGGGCTATCAAAGTACATGTTTTAACTTTTTAAGACTTTGCAGGTTGGCTTTGTTCTGCTGCTGTCTGTGTTGTGCCGATCTCTTGGGCTCTGGGTTGGGGAGTCTCGGAGGGCGCAGGCGAGTGGCTTCGGGCTGTTCGAAAAAACTCAGGTTATCTACTGGGAAAACAGGCGGCAAACTGAAGACGGCTCATGACCAAAGACACCGTTTGGGAGAGAAGAGACGGTAATATGCGCACGTAGATTCAGATGGATTGTTATTGCGAGTGAATTTGCATATTTCAGCGACGCGGCCACATGCGTTCAAACAAACATGATAATAAGATACCTTTACTACCGTGTTTTTTCTCTTGTTTGTTTCAAATTACATAAGTAATGGAGTTGTGGGCAGTGCATTCCCTCCCAGCAGGTTTGGATAGCAGTAGCAATAGCAGAAAAGTATAGTTTGAGAAGTAGTAGCTGTACTAACTTTTTCTACTCAAGTTATACCTGAGCAAGTTGAATATTTTTACATCGATTAGTTTATGTCTGACTCGCTGTTTTACTTTGTTTGAATAGTGGTTTGAAGACACTCCATGTCAGATACTGTTCTAGACAAAAGCCTCTAATTTCATCCAGGTTTGGGACTAGCACAAACGATAGCCAGTTTTAGGAATCCTGTACTTGAATTACTTATATTTGTGCGATTACATTGAAAGAGGATTCTGCCTATACATATTTAGTAACACTTTTATTAGCCTTGAAAACGCCTGAACAATGACTCAATTCAGGTTGAACAATTAGTTAATAATGAATTGAACAAATAAAGAGTTTCCTCCTGCTTTATTAAGTCTATGAAGTTGTAGGTATTAAAAAGTGGTACCCAATGTCCCTGTAAGCCTCTGACCTGCTGTCCACTTAGAGTAGGCTATATCCTCGACCCAAAAGAGAAAAGTTCCCTTGGGTCCAGAGCCTTTGGGATGATGTGATTAGCAGTGATATGGGAAAACGGGCTCATAGTGCTAACCAGATTAGCGGAGGCCCTGTCTGTTTGCGGTGCGGGGTGTTTTACTGGTGATTAAAACTGGCTCTGTGCGGTAGCAGGAGTCGGCTCACGGGGCCGTTGCCAGGTAACAAGACGTGAGAACTGTTTTGATGTGGTCACATGATAAAAAGCGCTAATGGTCATGTGATCAAATGGCTAATGTAGCTGGTGAGTATATGCCTTCTGTTGCATGGTATTCTTTACTATGTTATCAGTCATACTTATGATGCACTATGCTATAATCTAAAGAATTATATATGTGTTTTATTGTTTTTGACTTTTCTTCAGAAGTGTATTTGTTGCTCCAATTGTTGTGTGCAAATGTGCAAATTATTGTTTAAATGCTCAAAGGTACAATAAATGCAGCTATTAACATTATATAGTATTTAAAAGCCATCTGGCATAAAGTTATGCCAGGCATAACTGCAGCATAATAGCTGTTATTAGATGCACAACACCAAAACTAACATGTAGCATAGAAGTCCTGTGAGAGGCTCTAACATAATGTCTATAATGAAATACAGTATTATTGTCCACATAGCCTAAACGCTGTGTACTTGTGAACAAAATGATGAGCTTGCAAGACCCTGCTTTAGCCTCCATCTTAGCTAATAATACATTTCGCTCCGACCATACGCAGGTACATCACACTTTAAACAGCTGAAAGGCCTGATGAAATAATAACTGAACACCCGAAGGAGTTTGAAAGACTTATTGGGAGAAGACACCGAAACTTCGGTTTACTATAGGCACGGCATTAAATCTCCACTCCAACACTGTATTTGTTCAATTGGATTATGTATGCATGGAAGACCTAATGAGGGCTTAAAAATGCAATTATTGCTTAAGCAAAAATGTGACTTTTTTGATAAATGTTTCTATTACCTAATAAATGGAGAATCAACAGACTTAGGAAACTGCTTTATTCAGGGCCTCGAAATTAGCCCATCAATCACATGCAGTTTGTTAACTATTTCTCCTCTGCTTTCCCCCTCGATTGCCCCATCCTCAGAGATCCGACGGTATGCAAAAAGAGAGTCAGTGAGAGACAGAATCGAGAGAGAGAATTGGGAGGAATAGATGGAGAAAGAGCGGGAGAGAGGACAAATTGCACAGATAACCGAGACGCTGCATCTCAGTCGGGACGCGAGGAAAATGCAGAGTCCGATCTCCCTTAACGACTGCTGTATGATAATGAAGGACATTTATAATTCATAGGGTCTATAGGCACAGGTCAGTGGTGCTATGTGAACAAGGTTAATCAGAAACGAGAGGGTCACGCCGCGTCAAAGAGGTCGTTCTGATTTTTTTATGAGCGTATTGATTTCACTTTTTCCGAAACAATGAATTTCACGTTGTGGCATACGTGAGTGTTATTGCATCGATTCAGTGAAGTTCGGTCTGTATGTGGCCTCCCAAATACAAATTGACCCCACTGAGTGAACTGATGCAATATTCAAAACGTATCTAGCAGTGAAAAGTTGGACGTATACAAAACTGTAGCTGTCAGCCAAGTTATTCCTGAAACACCGCTGGAATTTTAATATTGTACTTGATATTGAACAAGCATTATACAAAGAACAATCCATAATCTTATCCACCACTGTATTTTCTGTATTATATTATTTCAGCATTAAAAAAGTTTGGGTTGAAAAAAAAAAAATCCAAAGAAATACCATATTATGATTTGTAAGGTCAATAAGTAGCAATGAAAAAATATATTTTGATCAATTTTGTTTGCAGCATTCAAGCAGTTTTTATGATAGTTTTAAAGCCAGATGCAGAACTGGAGATATTAGGAGAGATCAACGTTCAAAACCCTGTAATGGTTTCCACTCATCATTGTTAAAAGGGAGAGTGGGAATAAGTTCTGCGGTTTTGAACGAAAGCCAGTACGCCCACCCGCTCTAAGATCAATATAGTGATTTAATATGAACAAAATGTAAAACATGAATCTATGTGTGTAATAAATACTTACTAAACGCATGATACGTCTTTTTAAATGATCGGTACCACTTTAAATGCCTCAAATAGCAATTAAAAAGCATGAACAACGACTTAATTTATAATGAAGACACAGTTTATAACGAATGATTCAGGAGGCTTAGTAACTAAATTGTCTTTGTTCATGCTTAATAATGGGTATTAAAAGTGTAGTTATTCTGTGTTACCATATATAATCTCTGTACTATTGCCGTCTGCATGGGTTCAACTGGGATGCCTTAGTGATAGTGGTGTGAATGCTTGGGGAAATCTTCCAGAAAAAACACAACAAAACCGGCCTAATGCAGTAAAAAGAAATAACATAAAAGTCGGTCTGTGTTTCCATTTTCTTGCAGATTCAGCAGCTTTGATAGGGACCACACCTGAGGGGATTAAGTAGAGGATGCATTTCTATCGCTATTGTGTTATGTCAGTCACTTTCATCCATCTCCTTGTACAATAACGTCGAGATGATACAGCCCAGGATGGAAAACAGGCGAGCCCACCTAAATGAATGGAAATGCCCTGTCTTGTCGTGGGAGATTGGGTAAAGTGTTGACACGGGACAGACAACATGAAGGCGCATTTGGCCCGCCGTACATCAATTCAAATGCAGCGGATGTGAATATCCGAAATATATTCATGAAACGTTGGGAGTTATTTCAGCCAGGGATCACATAATATTACCCCAGCACAGTGATAAGATAAGGTATTTTCGTATTTCCATGTATTTTCATTCATTTTGGGGAAGAAGCAGGTGGGAGGAGGAGGAAGAGTTAGGCCTGGGGCAAGATTAATAAGCATTTAAAACGGTTTCAGTGCTAACCGGCAAATCACAGTGTGTCTCAGAGTATTGTTCACTACTGAGTGGCCATGAATGACATAAAGAGATTGCCCTGGTATACCTCAGCTGCAGAAAGCTATTGGGAACATGCAAATAAATAAACAGGAGACATAGCGCAGGTCTATAGGAGATACACGGAGGTTCACCTATAGCAAAACAATGCGAGGATTCAAGAGTAATGCTTAAATGTTCCCTCCCATCTGAGACATAATTAAATGGAAAAAGAAAATTGCCTTCCGGTGGCTTCAATCCCTTAAAAAGGCAGAATTCAAAACACTTAACCCCTATTAGATACCAATTGACAACAGAGCTGTAATGCTCAGTGCAGCCGTTGGGTAGAATAACTGGCTCACAGCCTGAATGTGGCTACAGGCTTCACCCACAGCACCAGCATCATCAGCTGGAGAAGCAGCACCCATCCTCGCTCCACCGGCAGTCTGAAGGCATGTGAAAGAGAGAATATTGTGTGTTACAGGAGTTTTATTAAATATCTCTTTGATTAGACCATGTTTTGTTGTCAATTAGCTGTAAGTTATTAATGTTTGTGAAATGATTAAACCAGGACTCGTAGGACTTAACCATCTCTAAACCTTGACTTGGTTTAAGCCACATTTTTGACAGAATAAAATGATCAAAAGCTCATAACGCTGGCTTATTTGTGACTACAACAAGGACTCTACAAGAAGATAAACATCAGTGGTGGAAAGAGTACAGGCAATGTCCTACTCGACAGTAGTTACATGGACAAAATCTATTCAATTAGAAGTACAAGCACAGCAGCCAAACCACAGCAGTGAGACTGGGACAAATGGAAGTTTTACTGTTCTCAGCAACTCTTATAATTTAAAATGTAATGAATCACAATTACAAGGCTAGAATTATACTCACTTACAAGTACAAGTTTGAAAATCAACAAGTTTGAGTACAATCACCCCCAAAAGATCCAAATTACAGTAACGTATTTGTTACTTTCCAGCCCTGATAAACAGTTTGTTAAACAGCTAAAACATGTCCAAAATGACTCCTAATTGTTCTGCTAACTATCAGAGAGAAGTTGCACAAACTCCGATGTTGGGTGCATCTAATGAGTGCAAACTTGTGCTCAAGCCTCACAACAGTAAACTAGTTTAACAGCTAATGTTCAAACAAGCGAGCGCAGCCACCATAATTGAAGCCCTCCCCAAATTGTGTTTTTATTTTGCTCCCCAGTTCTGAAATATAATCAGTTTGCCTAATTTTATTGCATTTCCTAATGATGCTCGCCCAGAGCAATTGTTCTGTGTGTTCCTAAGCAAACAGCGCGTGTCAGCTCACTGAGATTAATCTTGATTACTTTAGCCCTTGATGAAGTAGGCTACAATAATGCTTTAATTGGGGAATATTAGCACATAGAGGGAAAAAGTGTGATAGATAGAGCGGGAGATGGATGTTTGACTCCCCAATGCACTAATTGTAATGCGGTTTGGAGTGATTAACTCTGAATGGATCAGTGACTGTGGAGGCACAACACAAACAATAAGAGATCCACAGCTTCATGTGACGCTCTAAACATGGAGGACATCGCTTTACATGTACGTGTAGGTCTGCAGCATGGTAACAAGTACGTGTAGGTCTGCAGCATGGTAACAAGTACGTGTAGGTCAGCAGCATGGTAACAAGTATGTGTAGGTCTGCAGCATGGTAACAAGTACGTGTAGGTCTGCAGCATGGTAACAAGTACGTGTAGGTCTGCAGCATGGTAACAAGTACGTGTAGGTCAGCAGCATGGTAATAGGTCTGCAGCATGTAACAAGTATGTGTAGGTCTGCAGCATGGTAACACGTACAGCATGGTAACAAGTACGTGTAGGTCAGCAGCATGGTAACAAGTACGTGTAGGTCTGCAGCATGGTAACAAGTACGTGTAGGTCTGCAGCATGGTAACAAGTACGTGTAGGTCAGCAGCATGGTAACAAGTACGTGTAGGTCTGCAGCATGGTAACAAGTACGTGTAGGTCTGCAGCATGGTAACACGTACGTGTAGGTCTGCAGCATGGTAACAAGTACGTCTAGGTCTGCAGCATGGTAACAAGTACGTGTAGGTCTGCAGCATGGTAACAAGTACGTGTAGGTCTGCAGCATGGTAACAAGTACGTGTAGGTCTGCAGCTTGGTAACAAGTACATGTAGGTCTGCAGCATGGTAACAAGTACGTGTAGGTCTGCAGCATGGTAACAAGTACGTGTAGGTCTGCAGCATGGTAACAAGTACGTGTAGGTCTGCAGCATGGTAACAAGTACGTGTAGGTCTGCAGCATGGTAACATGTACGTGTAGGTCTGCAGCATGGTAACAAGTACGTGTAGGTCAGCAGCATGGTAACAAGTACGTGTAGGTCTGCAGCATGGTAATATGTACGTGTAGGTCTGCAGCATGGTAACAAGTACGTGTAGGTCTGCAGCATGGTAACAAGTATGTGTAGGTCTGCAGCATGGTAACAAGTACGTGTAGGTCAGCAGCATGGTAACATGTACGTGTAGGTCTGCAGCATGGTAACAAGTACGTGTAGGTCAGCAGCATGGTAACAAGTACGTGTAGGTCTGCAGCATGGTAACATGTACGTGTAGGTCTGCAGCATGGTAACAAGTACGTGTAGGTCTGCAGCATGGTAACAAGTACGTGTAGGTCTGCAGCATGGTAACAAGTACGTCTAGGTCTGCAGCATGGTAACAAGTACGTGTAGGTCTGCAGCATGGTAACAAGTATGTGTAGGTCTGCAGCATGGTAACATGCACGTGTAGGTCTGCAGCATGGTAACAAGTACGTGTAGGTCAGCAGCATGGTAACAAGTACGTGTAGGTCTGCAGCATGGTAACAAGTACGTGTAGGTCTGCAGCATGGTAACAAGTACGTGTAGGTCTGCAGCATGGTAACATGTACGTGTAGGTCTGCAGCATGGTAACAAGTACGTGTAGGTCTGCAGCATGGTAACAAGTACGTGTAGGTCTGCAGCATGGTAACAAGTACGTGTAGGTCTGCAGCATGGTAACAAGTACGTGTAGGTCTGCAGCATGGTAACATGTACGTGTAGGTCTGCAGCATGGTAACATGTACGTGTAGGTCTGCAGCATGGTAACAAGTACGTGTAGGTCTGCAGCATGGTAACAAGTACGTGTAGGTCTGCAGCATGGTAACATGCACGTGTAGGTCTGCAGCATGGTAACAAGTACGTGTAGGTCAGCAGCATGGTAACAAGTACGTGTAGGTCTGCAGCATGGTAACAAGTACGTGTAGGTCAGCAGCATGGTAACATGTACGTGTAGGTCTGCAGCATGGTAACATGCATGTGTAGGTCTGCAGCATGGTAACAAGTACGTGTAGGTCTGCAGCATGGTAACAAGTACGTGTAGGTCAGCAGCATGGTAACAAGTACGTGTAGGTCTGCAGCATGGTAACAAGTACGTGTAGGTCTGCAGCATGGTATGGTATAGTATCGCAGTGGACTCTCATGATAACGTTCCTTGTCTGCAGGTTTTGCACAATCGTCCACATTGTTGTAGGTTTGATTCCCAGATGTTCAGTTGCTGTGTGTGTCACTTCATCTTTACATTAAACTCATATATACGCCTGGTCCAGTCTTATTAGCACTTATAGAGCGGAGAACAGTCTGGAGTCACACCCCGAGGCTACACCCAAATGTGCCCATGCAGCTCTCCTGTTCCCCATCTTCACTTGGGCACTACAGTATATGACACAGGTCACCACACACGCACACACACGTTGTACAGTGGACGCAGCAGCATGCCAACAACACCACAGCAAAGCATGATGGGAGGTCCGGTCTGGGACAGTTGTCTGCTGAGGTGTTGTACCCTGAGTAGACATATGCTGACCCCGGTTTCAAGATGTTTCTACTTTAGTGCTGACTTTCTCATCGCTGCCTTTTGGAGTCAGGGGTTTCCTCTGAGTTTGGTTGAAGGTGCTGAGAAGTTTTTTGTAGCTGTGCATTTATTGTAAAAGCACAATTTATGTCATGCAGTATGGGCAATGTAGTTATCGTGACACGACATCACGAAATGATCATTGTTGTAGTCGTACAATGAATGAATGTTGGCTTAAAATTGTATTATGTCAACTTTTACTGTCATTTTTCATGTTTAACTGAATATATACTTTAAGAATATTAGCTTTAAAGTAAAAGTATTTGTTTGGGAAAGGGTCGTGTAAGTTATTGAAGTCAACATTTCACTTTAGATGTATTTTAATTTTCTTTTTAAAGTGAATTGCAGATGGGAAGAAAGGTGATTGGCTGTCTTGTGCGCAGATAAACAGGAGGTAAATAAAGAGTAAAAATAAATGCATATAAATAAATAAATAGATAAATAAATACATACATAAATAAAAAGGCCATGACCAAATCATTTTTGGGGAAATATTCTAAAACAAATTTATGTATTTATATTTTAGCAATTGGACGGTTCATTGGCTTTTTATGTGTTTTTCATATTTAATTTGAAAATAGATCAACAAAAACAAGACAACAACACAACTACAACAGAAAGGGAAAAGAAAAAAGGAACAAAGACACACAAAACACACACAGAGAACGAGCTGGACCAGGTAGAACATAAGGCAAGTAATGGAGTAAAAGTTGAAAATAAGGGAGTGGCAGCGAGAAAAGAAGAAGAAAAAAAGGAATTTAGAGCATGTTAAACTCTGAATAATTGCCCCATTTGTCTATTGTTTTTTTTTAATTTTTTTACTATTTTTAAGTTGAGTCTTGAGGTTATTTTTAATACGTCTTAAAGAGGTTTCTGGGTAGAAGGAGGTTAGGACATCCTCTTCTTTGACGACAAACAATATTAAATCCAAACTGTAATATTAACAATGCTTGAATTCGAAAGACAAATCGGTGCTGAGCTGAGGCTTGACAGGAGACAGGAGGACTGGAACCAGAGCCTGAGCGTGTGGACACAGGGGCCGTCCGTGGGAGGTGTGAACATGCCATTACGGCACATCACAGAATATGATAAACACGGCTACATACAACCATATACTACACCGTGTGATTGGTCTGGAAATATGGTCCACACTTGCCACATCAAATCCCTCTGCAATACGGCTGTGCATGTCAAAAAGGCCTCCTCTGACAAGATGCAGAAGGATCAGTCACGCTGTACCGGAAAGATAACGTCACCAGAATCAGCTTTGACAAACCGAGGGGGGAAGGGGGAGGGAGAAAAAAACACTTAAAAACAGAAACTGGAATCGTTATTTGATGATATTAATGTATGACGACAACTAGCAACAAAAATCAATAGCATGTTTTATGGCATCTCCATTGCACATAGCCATGGGAGACTATTCAAATGGGTGATAAGGTTTGGCTAGGGGGAGACACAAGATTGAAGACCCCCAGAAAGCTTTCCTTCAGGCTCTCAGCGGCGCCATAAGCTGTTGTTTTATACCTCATTTGTGAATGTAATCTGAAGAACAAATACATTGTGGTGAATAGCAGTACGGTTTTTAAACATATAGCGCAGAAACACATGTAATATTGTGTTCAAACTACTATATTAAGGTGGAACTTTCTTCTATGGAAATGTTATTGCTTCGCCTGGAAAGTTCAGATCGTTCTTTTATCCATTTAACTAAAGGGATATTTATTGCTCAAAAATACTTTGGAAAGCATACAATCTGACTCTGCGATCTGACCTGGAACTGGCACCTGTTTTGGTGGATTCTACTCTCAGAGAGGGAAAGCACGATTTCACCTTGAGGAAACATTTAAAACTGTGGCTGAGAGACACAAACATGTGATGATATGTGAGCCAAACATGTGCAATACACTTTAATCTGCCCAAGCATCTTGTTAAAGACGCAATGGGAATCACTGCAATATGGATCAGTGTAATACGGGGATATCACATATTACACTAATTTGATTTGGGTAAAAGCCCAAATAACATTGAAATGTATCAATATTTCTTATGGATTGGGTCTACAAACTTAAAATAATGTATTCATCTCATGGCTTAAAGTACTTTCAAATGACAACAATCACACTTTTGGACTTGTAGAATGTCGGTTTTCTTTTTATGTGCTGACAGAGAAAACGCTGAACTTGTTTCATGTGGATAGGCCCAGTAAATACAGAGAAATGAAACACAAACCAGGTCAACAAATCTGCATTCTGACAGTTAAACAGTTCTCAATTTTAAACTATAGGCTTCAAAATATTTTGATGTCACGTGAACCCGACCCAAGACTTTGTGCAATATGAACCCACTTTTATAGAACGTAGACTTGCGCGTTACAGTATGTACCCGTAACGTTGACACCGCTCATTAAATAGATCAAAATGTTATTTATATTCAAATAAAGCGTCAGTATCTTTCTTAAACCGGTTCCCCTCTTATCTCCTGAGTTTACTGCCTGTACAAGCTGACAGCACTTTGGCTTTCTGGCCTTTTCAACAGTCATCCCGCTCGTCTTGTTAGAGCCAATCAAGGCAAGCACGCACACGGCCCCGTCTCTCTCTCTCACCACGGAGCCAAACTGTACACCGGATAAACCTGCTTGTCATAATAATGATAGCAGCCGGCTCCATTATGTTCTTTTGAGTTTATTTCTCTGATTTAGCGCCGCAGATGTGACGCGTGCCTGGGACGTTCTCCAAGGTTGCTGTCAGTTGGAATTTGGTGTCCTTGGCGTGAGCGTCTTTCTGGGAGCCTGTCACACGGGCCCCGAGCCGACTGGAACTGCACTCCAGCCGGGACCTCTATGAGTAAAATAATATTGATAATACTGAGAATCTCCCCTGTTCGCTCTGATTATTCATATCAGTTTGTACTTGTTTTTTGAATTCCTTTTTAAATGAGTGCAGGTGAGTATATTTACTTTTGTTTGGTTATATGTTGTGACAGGTAAAAGGAAGTATGTGGATTTAAGGGACTCATCATATCGTGCATACATTTATTTGGTTAATAGTGCATTTAACTTTCCATTTAAAACACATTATGGAGAGATGAGGTCATACTTTGGGTGGCATAATATACTGCAGTATTGATGTAGCAATATTGGCCAACACAATAATCAATATCACATTAATACCATTAATGAAAATGTTGAAAAACGATCATTTGTATTCATGTTTTCATTATTCAGTCTAAATAAGCCTTTATTTAGTCTTGCTTTTGTGTCTTTTATGTTTTTATTTTGATAGTTTGACTAATTCATTAAGCATAAACATCTGCCCTAATTGTCCATCTTTCATTTTAACATGACTTTTTTTTTTTTAAACGTTCGTCATGTTTCAATAAAGGCTTTAAAAATATTGATTAATAATTTAAGTGCCTGGGCTCTTCTTTTGCTTTACAATGACTTTGACCCAAATCTGAAGAACACCAGGCCACAACATCAACTTAATCAACTTATTTACTTTATTATAACTGAAATGATTGTGTTAAAAATAATATTCAGATATCACGCAGCCCTAGTCATAATGATAGTCACTGTATAATCCCAAATGACATTGAAATAATATTTGCCACAAGCAACAGAGAAAAAAACATCTCATTGCAAAGCTGTATCGTCCATTGTTTCTGTTTTTGTCCTTGCTTCACTTTAGGCACATACAGCCTCGTGCATTTGAAATGTAACTTTTGCTGTGTGCATCCACTGTATTTAATTTATTTCATATCAAATTATAACTTCATCACAAGGAGCACTGATTTTGATGTAAACATAATTATCGAAGAAATGTCTGACTAAATTGGCCTGACGTGATAGAGAGTTCATTATGAGCCAAAACACTTGGGAATGTCTTCTTCTAATTAATTTTCTATAATGAAGACGATGTTTTGGTTAAGCTCAGAAACACCTCAATGACAGTGTGTTTACGCCGGGCCTCGGCACAACTCCACTGGGTTTAACTGCAGCGCGTGTTCTTCAAAGAAATGTACTTTTAGTCAAAACATATTGTGCAAAAGTTGTTCTATCAAGAAAAAAAGGCTATTAGCAAAAAGAACTATGGTAAATACATGTTTTAAAGATGATTATAATGAATTTTGTTGGGCCAAGGACACAGTGAATGGTATTGTTTTAAATTGCTGTGTTTTAAAGGGGAACATTTTGTGCAATTTCAACTTTTATGAAATTTTAATGCTGTTACAGCAGGTGTTTGTAATCTTTATCTTATTCAACGTTGTGTTTCGATAGATTTCTGCATGTTTGAGTAATCTTGTATTGAGAGAAAATTCCTGTTTTCACCTACCCTCTATCCCCGCCCACAAATGAAAAGAGATGTATGGGTGGTTCTAAAATGTCATATAAAACATATAAATGTCAATCTGCGACTTGTTACGGTGAAATGTCAGTGTGAGGGGGCGGGGCTTATCAGTTCTGCAGTTTTGCACAGGAAGTAAACTGACCCGTTTCTATTACTAAGCCGTTTTAGATCAATATATTGGTTTATAATTATAAAAATGTAAAATGATGATCTACTTATGTTATAGTTCAATGGGAAATAAAGCATAATACGTCTCCTTTAAATGAACTAACTTTGTGACATAGTGGGAAAAGTCCTGACGAGCATATATTTTAGTTGAATCAAACTCTCACCATTGCGAGATAGGACCACTGCTTTGCCTGAGGTATATTCAGTGTTAATGCTCCCTTTACACAATAAATACCGTGACTGAGTTTAACAACAAAAAGTTTGCCGTTATGTCCCCTCTTTTGCATGGACGCTCACTCCCACGCCCGGCGCTCTAGCATCAGAAACTATTTTCAATAATTGATTCTGCAGCCTAATTGAACAGCGCGACTGAACGACATAGCTCATTACTTTACTCATTAGTTAATTATCGGAGAAGTAGGACAAGTCAATAAAAGTGAAGGCAGTAAATTCCGATACTAATTAGCCGCTCTTCCTTGGAGACATATTTAAAGGCAGATTAGTTACCTGAATGTCCCGCCATGGGATAGAGGGGGGGCAGGTGGGTGAGGAGGGGACGGCGGGGGGGACTGGAGGGGGGCATTTTAAGACTGAAGTGTATGAACTCATCCAAGGTAACCGGAAAATGATGTATCAGTGTAGAGGAAAACAAAACAATCTTAAGCAAAGGGAACATTTTCATGCATTGGCCGTATCTTACTATGGTGAAGGGGCCATTTTGTTTTATAACGACTTAAAAAAAAAGGTGTAAATGTTATGTATTCATTAAAACTGTCAATGAAATATTGTATAATTTGTTGTAAATATGTATAGGCCCACAAAAAAAAGCAAACATTCTCAAAATTAAATAAATAAATAGATAAAAAACCACTACAGCCATTACATTTCTACTACTACTACTAACAAAATAAAGACAATTAAATGTATATAATAATCATGTGACAGTGGACAATAACTAATCAATCAATGAAAACCTTATAACAGACAAAGGGTTCATAAACACACACACACACACACACACACAATTACGCCATCATTTAGAATAAATTAACAAATATTAACTTATATATTGTCAACGATTTGCTTTCCCGTTCTAAAGAGCAGAGCGTCATGACGTGGAGTGATTTGTCGGAGCCGTCAGCTGCTCCTGAGTGACATATCACCTCAGATTGATTAATGCACTGAAATGATTACCACAGCTTATTCCCTTTCATTACGAGCCTCTCAGCTTCTATTTGTTTTCTCGGCTAATGCTGCCAATAATAAGCGTTTGACATATTGGGCGCAGTGTGAATAAGCGTGACTGAGTTCATGCTCTCCTGACACAGGGAGGGGGTTTGTTTGGGACACTGTAGCAGATGCCCCTGTCCAATCGGGAGGCGGGACGGGCGGCGTAGGGGAGGAGAGAGCAGGGGTCTTTTTCACATGCAAATGATACAATGTGATAATAAACACCTGACGTGGAGCAGGGATGAATTATTAGGCCTGGTTAACCATTGGCTCACAGTAAACAATTAGATCATGTTCTTAAATTCCTTAAAGGGCCTCCTCTCTTTTGTCACATACTGTATATATTTTGGGAGACAGTAGTGAATTAATTTGACTCATTTATTTCTGTAACGTGAACATTGAAATGTATTGATAAACAATTACTTAAATCAGTGTCCAAGCTTCTGTCACTGAGGGCCACATATTGAAGAACAGACAACGCCGAGGGCCATAGACTTTTGGTCAATATGAACCATTCAGATGCATTTAAGGTTTGACCACCACAGTCAGGTTTGGACTCTTTGTTTTGTCACACACAAAAAGGTTTGTGAAGCTAGAGGATTTTTAAAATGTGGTATAAAAGTAGTACTATTATTTTGGGCCAATTCATAAGCCTGAGGGGATTGGGCCACCCCAGACTTAAATAATAGTACAAATGTTACTGGAGTAAATTCATATACTATTTTATTGTTTAGCATGCTTCTATATGTATTTTTTTTGTTCATTAATTTAATTTAATTTGCTCTGTTTATTTTATATTGCATTTTAGTAGTAGTGATGTCCCTGTTTGTCCACGTCAAGATGTTTTAACTGATTTTTTTTTACTCTACCCAAGCATGAATTGGTTTAAAACAGTCACTCTTACAAATAATAAAAGTGTATGGGTGATTTTTTTCCCCAGTGACCCTATAGGAGAACTGTTTATTGTTCCACGTCTTACTATATCTTCCAGTCTATCATTCTGTTAATCTCGCCCTCCCTCCCCACGATCACTCAGCTGTTTTCACACTCATACATTATCACTTTTTGAGTCAATTGGCTTTAACCGTGCTAACTTTTGTGAAGGGTCTTCGCTTTGGGCCCTTGGGGACTAGGAAGTGACAGAAGGCGTCCTTTATTTACCTCTGCGGCCCCTACCGTGTCGTCTGCTTAATCATGTGGCTAATCGACAACACTGTCTCTCCACTCGCCCGCACCCGGACAATGGGGAACCTCATTCATATTTAATACAATGGAGTGTTTAAGTCATTGCACGCGTCTGAGGAGGAGGATATTGTGTTTCATTGTGGAGGGTTCCACTGGGACGCCCCGATCCGCCCCAGTAGCATATGCTTGGCACTTGTGGTGTTAAGCAGGCAGGCCCCCAGACCGGTGCAGCTGGCCCAGACGCAATAGGCCCCGGTCTGGTATCAAAGCAGCCATTCCCATGATTAATTCAAACGCTTAATTCCACTTTATCATGGCTTAAGAAAAATTACCAAGACAAATATGTAGTCCGCAGGAAGGATGGATTACATAGTGGAGTGTTTAATAATGCAACAGGGCGGATAATAGGGCTCTTATCCCTGATTTGACTGTTTGGCATCGCTACTTTTACATCGTCTCAGGCTGGACGGTGCTCTGCTTTGTAACTGTTCAGGAAGAAGGGTTTGGCATGTGCAGGGGTGTCCAAACTTTTTCATTGAGGGCCGCATTTTGATTAAATAGACCAAGCAGACGGCAAATAACCAATGAATATAATAATAATAATACCATGAATCAGTCAAAAAAGTTGCATTTATCTGAGGTTTTCAAGTGCAACACCTAAATGTTAGTTACTGAGGGTATAGTGGCAGACAATATTACATTTGCAGTAAAAAAGTATTTCTCATAGGATCATGTGGGCCAGTTCACCATAAAGCCTGAGGGCCAACAAAAATTGGACTGTGCTGCAATTGGCCCCATGGTCCATAGTTTCGACAACCCTGGTTTATTTATTTATTTATTAGTTTTTTTCCTGTTATTGTTTTACCGTTTATACTTTGGATTTAACTTGGCAGAAACAATAATCAATGGTGGTCAATAAAAGAGTCAATAAAAATAACACAGCCTTCACAGGTCAACAACAAGATGGCAATTGTAACGTAAACCGTTCTTCTATTATGTAAACTGGAACAACCGCAATGTAAATAATAATAATACATTTTTTAAAAGAAATAAAAGAATGTGTGTGAAATGATTTGCGAGCAGACTAGCTAGACATTTTTGAGGAAGTTTTCCATTTGAAGCCCATAGTTGCAGTGATTGGCGCTTGTCATTTCACATAAGTGCTTGTCCTCTCAGATTTCAAAGGGTCGTTGAGGACACGGCGAGCTTCATTTTGTCGTTACGATGGGCAGATTAATCTTCTGGGGAAGATGCCATTTAATGACACACTTCCCTGAACTGATTACTGGTGTTGCTGTTAATTACAGCGGTTAACTACACTCCACCTATGAAGGTCCTTTTGGTATTTAGTCTCTCCAGCCCGGGCCCTCCTTAAAGACAGCGCCCTGTTTTATCTTGTGGCTCAGAGCGAATTAAAGAACATAAAAGAAACAGCTGTGGATGGCACTGCGCCCGTTTACTCTCCAGCCTGTGTCAGGAAGGAGGCACTTTATCTATGTGCGCAAGAGCTACAAAGTAACTGGATACTTCTTCTGAGTTACTAAACAATATCCTCTAGAATTCTTGCTTTCATTATTGTTGGCAAAGTGATTTTAATGTTCCAATATTTATTTTACTGAAGAAATATGTGTATTATAATTCTGTTGTGTGCCATGTTTGTCTTTTATTTATTGTGTTTGATTTGATCTTTCTGCTATTCCCAAACCGACAGTTATGAAAAAGAATATATTTGTTTATATTATCTATTTGGCCAAGAT
Organism: Eucyclogobius newberryi; assembly: GCF_026437365.1. Lineage (NCBI taxonomy): Eukaryota > Metazoa > Chordata > Actinopteri > Gobiiformes > Gobiidae > Eucyclogobius > Eucyclogobius newberryi. The sequence goes on from NW_027315812.1 coordinate 14,250,100, forward strand.
AAAATGTAATGTAATATTTAACTTTTAATAGTAATAGTTAGTTAGTACTAGTAGTAATAATAATACATAATTCAATTTATAATGCAATTTTTTGGCACTTTACAATGTAATATTTACAGGCCCGTCGAGAACAGGAGTGGAATAATGTGGCTACTGCTGAATTGGCCCAAATAATCATAGGCAGTATTTTTTTTACAGCAACTTTCAGTAATTCTGCAACTACAACCCCAATGACACCACAGTGTAATGTGATACAGACCTGAAAATAAGGCTTCAAGTCTTTTAAATGTACAAAGGCCAGAGCTGTGTAAACTGCATCCTCTGAATGACTCACTGTTTGGACCACTGGTCTGTGGTCCTCTTTTTCAGATACAGTACAGTATTTTACTATGAGGCCCGTGATGAACAAAGTGCGGACATCCTTTTTCCAGAAGACGCCAAACTTGTAGTAGTCATAGTTTTCTTTGTACTAGTAGAAATCATGACAATTGAAGACATAGCAAAAACCTTTAGCAGTTTTACATCTTGTTAATAAACCATTGTCAGTCCAAAAAGTATTAGTACATCTGAATGTGCAATGCACCTAAAATAACAAACTACATAAGACAGAGGTGTCAATTTGCACTCAGTTTATGGATCTAAATAGAATGTCCACAAACCCTGGTGTCCTTAAAAGCAGACACATAGACCTCCCTGGTGGGGGTTTGGGGGTGTAGAATACAGGTTAGACACAGGGACGCTGCCCACATAATCAGGCCGGGGCGGGGGGACACTTGGGGCAGGTAGAGGTCAGAGTGGACACTTCCTAGCACACAGCAGAGAGCCATTTGTCTGAATGTGAGATGTGAGAGGAGAGCATCAGGTCAAACGCCCCGGGCTGACTCAGACCTGGGTGTGACTCCTGACACGCAGCAGCGCACAGGGCCACATAATGGCTTTAGGATCCATGATGGTTATCTGCCTCCATTCCTCTCCTACACTCGGATCTGTTCACAGGCCACTAATGTCAACGGAAGAGGGCCAAAATGTTATAATTCAATCATTCTCAAACATTACTGGGCTTTTGCAGGTTTGTTTTTGTCTTCTTTAAATCTGAATATGGCCTTTTGCTGGGTTTACTCTGCTTTTAAGACCAGTATCACAAACTACTGAATCACACTGGTCAAGTTTGTTCTTTCAGACACCTTTATAAACCCAGTTTTAACCTTTTTACTGTAGTGAAAATGTTCAGTTTTTGTGACACTGGATGTCTGATGTAGCCCAATGTAAAACAACAACAATTGAGAAATATGTTGCTTTAATTTGGCTAATTTTGGCTCAATAAGCTAATTACAACAAATGCTTTAAATTGACAGGTGACATATGACATCACAGATAAAACATTTGTTTTTCATTCTCTTTTTTTAATAGGTGTATACCATTCTGAAAACTCTTCAAATGACATTTTTAATAAGGTCCATATCTTAATAAATATGTAATTTAAACTATTGTTAGTTAATAGAGTAAATAATACATAACTCATTTAAGTTGTCTTGGACTTTTTTATTATAAGTCATGTGTAATTTTGTCTTTCCTGCTGAAGTTGATCTGCTAAAACATGTCATGTGTTTCACTCGCGGAATGCAGGGAGTAAAACAGGCGACAAACATCCACATCTTCCTCTTGTCAGAACCCGTTGGACTCCTTTGATTCTGCGGCCGGCTCTCTCTTGCTCATATTGAGAGGGCTTAGCAGAGATCCTGAAAAGACCTTTTGAATGGGACCAGCCCAGGCAGTGGGGCTTTTCACTCACCCCTCCTTCTGCGCGGCCTGTTTTACAATCTCATTAAATCGAACCATTGTTTTGCCACTTTTCTGAGCCTTGATCTGTGGCTTAGGACGAGTCAAGAGGCCGGGACAGTTTGAAAAAGGCTCCCTGCATCACAAAGAAGCCGCTTGTTCACAGCCCTCTCCACTTGAACGCCACACGGACAAAAAGACATGAGGGTCATTCACTGCTGCCATATCGTGAGAACTTAATGACAGTTTTATAACTCTTGAAATGTTTATGATCTCCCCACTCACTCACTTGGCGAGACAAGAGACAAGTGCTCATGAACTGCAGGAAAGTCATGGTACCACCATTGGAAATTCATAGGTCCCAATCAAAACTCAAGGGCTGATAAGATAAGACTAAAATAACCTTAATCTGTCTCACAATGAGGAAATCCCAGTGTTGCAATGCACAGTTCAAGAACATGTAGAAACACAAGAGAAATAGCTTAAAAATAAACTTAAATCTAAAACACAGATATGCACAAAACTCACTATAAAAATGGTACAATCATTTGGGGCTCGGTATTATATTCCTTTTGCAGCTCAAAAATATTCTATGTCAGAGCAATTGTGCATTGGATTATAAAAAAAGTGTTTTTCAAGGCAACTAAAGTGTTAAAGTTATTATTGTAGCTGTCCGCGTCCAGACCGACAGCAACTGAGAAATTAAGGCTGGGACTAAACCTAGAACTGAATCTGGACTACCAAGTCAGGAAGAGGACCAGTTTATCCCTGATACTGGTCCTGCAGTATCAGTGAGGCTCCTGATGAGGACTGAGCAGATCTGTCTTTGTCGCATGAACCTGTCATGAAGCACTGAAGGGGAATCCTGCGTCTATCTGAAACAAATGACAAAGTCTATCGCCCAGGGCCCTCTCTCCCTCTTCTCACAGCGACGCCGAGAAGCCATCACTGTCCACAAAATATGATAAAGCCCACGCCATAATAGGATTCATAAACATGCCCAAATACAATTTGCTGAGATGTATTTCAGGAAAAGACAATCATTTACAACTTCTGAGGGGATTTAGAATAAGTATGTTTGTATGCAAATCCGGCAAACATGTTTTATGTACTCCGCTTCCACAGATCATGAAAGCGCATTAGATTTATGGCAATGTGTGTGCATAATTGTGAGGACGGTGGGGTGGGGAAGAGGAGATGCGGGAGAAGTGTGTGGATTTATACTGAGACCTTTTGGGGGGTTCTGATTACTGTAGAACAGGCCCAGCTTTTATGCCCCCGACATAGAAGACAATTGCTGCCACTTGGCTGAATCCTGGGCATCCTGCTAGGCCCCCATTGCTTCCACATGGGACAGCGCCAACATTCGCTTTTGGCAATAAAGATAGCTCGGGACAAAGAAGAGGCTGCAAGTAGCTCCTGGCAAAATCTTATGTGCAAGAAAGGCCTTCTTAACTGGTGGATACTTTTTAAAAACATACAGTATTGCTACTCCGCTTGAAAGGCATGAGTAAAGATGTTTCAGTAAAGTTACTGTCTTTTATATCAAGTGTTCCAATTTTCAATCAACCAATGAAGACTATTGACATCAAGGATTCAAAGTTTTAGGTAACATTCTCATTGGCTGCAAAACGTTCACCTGCTTCAGACTTTGAACACATCCACAGTTCATCCTCATTAATGGTCAACTGTTGGCGGAGGAGATTTGCGAGGGGAGCCGGGGCTGACCCAGGAATCTGGAGTTTTGGACTGTGAGTTCAAAGGAGCTCCCTCTGCCTACATAAACCACACTCAATTGGCACAAAGAGGAAACTCAATTTGCAGGGAGCTGCGCTGTATACTTTTTATAGAGGAACTTTTAGTCATTAGGCCATCCACTCAAAGAGTTGGGCAGCGCGACAGGAGGCCACAGCGCGCTCCCTCCACAGACAGAGCAGAGCAGAGCCCCCCTCCATCTGAGAAGTCTGTTAATGAGAGCGCTTCAGAGGCTGTCCTGTTTGTTCAGCAAAGCAGGGATCTATGTTAACCCTTCCACAATGAAATCTGCTTAGAAGGTGTAATCCTATCTAGTATGCATGTAGCAGTCTTCAGGCGGGGCTGTGCAGGAAAAACAGCCAAAGATGCTGTATCAAATTAAACATACCGGTATATGTGATGAGAACACACTCTTATGGGCAACAATCACTGCACATTCAAACAGAAGGAATTTATTCTGAAAATCTAGTTTAAGGTTGTCACTTTCATTTGAGTCAAGTGGGATTTGAGAACAAAACAGGCCACTTGACAACACTTGATCTGTTTATGACACATGGCACTTGAATAAACAAACAAATTATTCGGCTGTACATTTTATTTTCCCATACATATAGCTGTAATTGCCAAAAATAAGACACTTATGAAAATTCATGGGCTGTAATCTTGTAATGATGGATCTGTCGCCAGATTAAGTCTTCATCACTGGCCCGTTCCACCAGGTGTTGTCTGATCTCTGTGACCTTTGCCCTCACCTCTTGGCCCTCTCCACTCCACTCATATTTATCTCTTTGTGTCCTCTGTCGTCCTTCTCTCTGGGCTCTGCCACTTCACTATATATGGCAGATTAATGACAGCTAATAATATCTGATGTTCCTGGACATTGGGTCCGGTAATGAGATGCATTCCCAATGGGCAGGCTAGGTGTCACCACTAACAAATTCCACCGTCTCCATGTGCAATTAGCCTGTAAAAAGGCTGGCAAAATACACTAAATCAGTATCAGCCAAGATGGATGAAGCCCACCAAAGAAAAATAACCCTTTGTTACCAAACAGCCGACATAAAGAAGAGAGAGGAGAATAATGTCCCTCCTCCACCACATCCCTCTCCCTCACACATGGACAGGTTACCTTTATGGAAACATTATTCCTTGACTGGTCCCTGGCAGGAGTTCATTACAGCTCAGCCCAGCATTGAAATATTCTCAGTAAAATGTCAGCGTATGTAAATGAGAAGTCAGCCCTCAGTCGTGTGTCATGTTTTGTTAAAAGTTGTTGCAACCTTTCTTTCCTTTTTCTTTTCCCATTCTTCTCATGGGCAGTGATTTTGATATAGAGGACATATGACGAGGAGAGGGAGCTGAAATACAGGCGCTCCATGGACAAAGCAAAGGAGCATGTTGGCCTTTTGAATACATCTTTACTTAGATCAAGCAAAGCATAAAGACATCAACATGAAGGACAAAACCGTATGGGAAGTGACCGGGTTGTGCCTGCTCAAAAACAGAGTTGGAGATCCTCATCAGAACTCCTGAGAAGTGCCCTCAGTCTGTAATGGTCCATCATGGTTCAAAAGGGGAACGGTGGTGACCAAGAAACGAGGCTGTGAAGTGAGAAGACAGGCCTGAGAGATCCAGCCCAGCAAACTGAACAAAACAATATCCAAATAACTGAAAACATTAAGACAATATAATCCTTTAATGTCTACACAAGGGGAAATTTCATTGTTACAATGTAGTAGATACAGGAGGAAAGGACAGATTATAGGAAGTTTAAAAAAAAAAAAAAAAAACACTTAATAGAAGAACTCTTATGAACAAAACAAAAAAACTCTTATTAACAAAACTCCTCTCCTATCTTAATAGGGAATGGAGTGGGGGGGGAAATAAAATAGAATAGATAAATAAAAATAAAAAGATAAAGATAAAAAATTTGATGATAATAAAATAATAATAATATAATAAAATACAGTAAAGTAAAAATAGCTAGCTCCTCCTCCTTGAACCGACACCTTAACGTGGTGGAGGGGTTTGAGCGCCCGAATGATCCCGGGAGCTATGTTGTCGGGGGCTTCAAGCCCCTGGTAGGGTCTCCCAAGGCAAACAGGTCCTAGGTGACGGGTCAGACAAAGATCGGTTCAGAAGCCCCCTATGATGAGTAAAAGAACAAGGCCGTTTACGTCGCCCGGATCGGCGTCACCGGGGCCCCATCCTGGAGCCAGGCCTGGGATGGGTGCTCGATGGCGAGCGCCTGGTGGCTGGGTCTTACCCCACGGGGCCCGGCCGGGCACAGCCCGAAGGAGCGACGTGGGGCCGCCCTCCCGTGGGCCCGCCACCCGCAGGAGGATCCATAAGGGGCCGGTGCAGAGAGATCTGGGCGGCAGTCGACGGCAGGGGCCTCGGCGACCAGATCTCCAGACACAGAGACTAACTCTGGGGACATGGAATGTCACCTCGCTGGTATCTCGGGGTCTTGTTCACGAGTGAGGGAAGGATGGAGCGTGAGATCGACAGGCGGATCGGTGCAGCGGCTGCAGTGATGCAGTCGCTGCATCGGACCGTTGTGGTGAAGAGGGAGCTGAGCCGAAAGGCAAAGCTCTCTATTTACCGGTCGGTCTACGTTCCTACCCTCACCTATGGTCATGAGCTTTGGGTAGTGACCGAAAGAACAAGATCGCGGATACAAGCAGTCAAAATGAGTTTCCTCCGCCGTGTGGCTGGGCGCTCCCTTAGAGATAAGGTGAGGAGCTCGGCCACACGGGGGGAGCTCGGAGTAGAGCCGCTGCTCCTCCACGTCGAGAGGAGCCAGCTGAGGGGCCTCCTGGGCGCCTCCCTCGGGAGGTGTTTCAGGCATGTCCCACCGGGAAGAGGCCCCGGAGAAGACCCGGGACACGCTGGAGAGACTATGTCTCTCGACTGGCCTGGGAACGCCTCGGGATCCCCCCGGAGGAGTTGGAGGAAGTGTCTGGGGAGAAGGAAGTCTGGAGTCCCTGCTCAGACTGCTGCCCCCGCGACCCGGCCCCGGATAAGCGGCAGAAAATGGATGGATGGATGGAAAAATAGCTAGCATAAGACTAAATAATACTAATAGTAAGTAAGTAAACAAAATAAAATTAAACACTCTTATTTACATCAGTTGTATGAATATGGCCTTAACTGCTCTTGAGTATGACAGTAATTGCACATGAATGTGACGGTATTGCACATGGTTAATTCAGTATTGCACATGAATATGACAGTATTGCACATGGTTAAATCAATATTGCACGTGTTCGGGGCTAGCAGTGTTTGTTGTAGAGTCTGACAGCAGCAGGAAAGAAAGAAAGATTATAGATTGTGTTCTTCTTCCATCAGTGACAAAGTTTATGTACAGGTGAGTACCTTCCAAACTCACTCAGTTCCTTGTACGTAGCATTACTTCTACCAGTACAATTGATTTATTTGACCAAGCTTTCCCCAACAATCCCAAGAACCTAAACCCAACACTCAATAATCAGTCTTAAGTGTTGGTGTGGCGTGTGCACAAGACAATATTAAATCAGCCGCATCGATCCCTTAGGCCAGTTTAAATATTAGTGAGCATTAAATCAATATCATGTGCTGGCTGTTGTTACACACTGAAAGGACGCTGGTATGATTCAACATTTATGCAAAACAACTGCTCTACTCTGGCATAATGTCTGGGTTGGTGCCATCCTGAGTGTGAGGGAGAGAGGGCCCTGTGGCTACTCTGTGTGATGAGAGAGAGATAGAGCTGCGAGCATTCAACAGAGCTGCCCAGACACTCACCAACGCAACACACACTCAACCAACGTCAAATCTACTGTCTTAATGTACTATTTCAGCCCGTTAAAATACTTCAATTCAGGCTTGAGCAATGTTGATGTAGGGGTTTTTAACTTCGAAGAAATTAATTGGTAAAATGTCAAAATGAGTAATATCTAGCATCGAGTTAGTATTATTATTATAGTAGTGTAATAGTAGTAGTAGTAGTAGTAGTAGTAGTAGTAGTACCGTAAGTCATTTTGCAGCAACTGTTCTGTAGTAATGCTTCGTATCAGAAAATCTTTTTAAAAATATTGTGTAAATATTGTGTGAGCTATTTTACACTGACTATGTTTAAAGAACATTGCTGTTTATACATGTTTAAACTGGAATATAGTATATTATGGCCTATAAGTGCATATTTAAAGCAATTTCCTACTCCTGACACACTCTCACTTCTAAAGTTTTTGCTTTCTAGTTTGAACCGTAAATGTTAAATAATTTCTCACTGCTGGGTTGAGTTTTTGTTACTCTGCATGCATCCAGCCCCACTCAAATATTCATTTATTGCATTAGCACAAGACGGCAGCTAGTTCACCTAGAGCAGTGAGGAACGGGGATTTGGGGCATTGTGGAAAATACAACTCATTAATATACTCGTATTCAGGCATTGAGCCCCTACTGTACAGAGGCAAATCTACAGGGGCAGCACTGCTAATGAAAATTACATTCACGGCAGCGCCACTTCTGCCTATACAGACTACATTATGCAACACATGAGCATTGGGGCCAGGGTGTCTAAGTTTGATAGCATTTCTTAAGTAGGATCAAACTGGATGTGTGGGAGGAAAGTTGGCAGTGATGTGAATTTGATGAGTTCAACAGTAAAAATATTCACTTATCACGTATAAAGAGAATGACAAACAGGTCTAGGCTGAGTACTTTTTGGGGAGGTTTTTTTTTGGGGGGGAGGAAAGAAATCATAATCCCAAATATAATTACAGGGGATAAAATTTATATAAAAATGAACTTTTTGGAATAATTGACTTGGCGCTCATAACGAGAGGGGATGCCGTCATTTGTTATGAGCCAAATGTATGCTACAATATAGAAAATCCAGTTAGGAGGAAAGTGATGAGTTTGAGGAAGGCACAGAAATCTACATGCAAATGCATAATAATCACACATCTACAATATTGCACTGTTAAGAAAAAATACCTTGAATTCAATTATGATGTGGGCTGGAATAATCATAATGTTATTGGAAACTCAATTACGGAGGCAAGCCGTGTCTGGAAATTAGCTGAACTTAGCTAAGGCAAGTCAGCCTCTTGAATTCATCAAGTATGGATTATCACAATATTACATGTTCACTTTGATTGGGCCGTCCAAAGACAAACACTGGTACAGTCACTGGTGCGCACTCCCCGCGTTTCTTTTATTCATGAACTACGCTCTGATCTATTATACATACAAAACAGTTTCCATGCAGATCGCCCGCGGCAAACAGGCTCAGACATAGAATTAATTATATTATATACACATGCATGATAATTGTGTACGGTTCGGTCGGAGGTATTTCTCCATCTGTGATTACCATTGTTGCTTCACAATTATTTTCATTGTTGTCGCTAATATTGTTAATGTTATTGTTTTCTCATTAAAACGGCCATTCTCTGGGGCTTCCCTTATAAAAGATATTTGGGATGTGTGTGACCGCTTAACTGGGAATAAATCACCACAAGCTGACAAGGCTCATGACATTAATACATAAATGGCATGCTCATATGGCAAGAAAATTACTTTGAAATTAAATACCAGGCCAGCACAGGTCAGGCACACAAAGCAAAAATAATATAATTAAAAATATAAATGAAATATCCTCACTAACGTCGTGCACACAGACAACTATACTTTGGACTATTATGATATGATGGTCTTTCCCTGGTCGATGTGAACCTCCCATATCCCTTTATTGTTAATTTATATACTGTGTGTACTCCAGGTTTATCAAAAATATGTGATACAATACTAGTTAGAGATGGTTCACGTAAGCAACATTAATTACAATCAATTAAATATTATGGATCCCTATATGGACGGATGCAATAGCTCTAATGTGGACATCTTCACAACACGTAATAGAATAACAACAAAGCAAACAATTAATACCCCTTAATTAGGTCACCTCAAGAAGTACTACCCCTTTTTCGCACCTAATTCCCATTTGAACACATTTTATCAAGTTTGAGGACTTTAGCTTCCAACAACATTTAGAATAAGCTGTGTACAGGAGTTATGTCTATCTTTTTATGATCAGCTTTTGAATGCGGACGGATATGGTTAGTCTTTTGTCATTAGTGAATGGAGACAATGTTTGTACTCCACCAGGTGAGCTACAAAACCCTCTCCACCATTTTCCCTCCCAAAAAATGAAAAAGAGAATGCCATACTTCTGATCTTACATAGTCCTTGTGTCCGACCCCCGTCCTCCAGAGCCCACATCTGTCTCTCTGTACTGCATCCACTCTCCTTGCCAAGTTTGCTTCCTGTTCAACTTTTAGACTTCTATTTTCTTCTTGTGCCTTCGCCCTGTTCCCTGCACCATCACCGCTGCCGCAGCCTCGCGCGCTGGAGAACACTGCAGCCATGGCTCCGAGACGACTTCAATCCCCTATTATCAGGAGGGCGCACATTGCCGTTCACAAGGGTTTAATTTATTTGTGCCTGTTTCAGCCTAAGATTAAAGTTTAATTGGCGCTGACTGGCAGCTCCCAAGTTTTGACTAATTCTCCTTATCGGGAATCCTTAGCCGGGTAGCTGTGGGCGATGTAAGGCCTGCTTCGCCTCCCTCTCTGCCTGTGTGCATACGTGCCCACACACACACATATACACACACACACACACATATACACACACGCACACACACACATACACGCGCGCGCTGGTAATCCCTTATTTTAATTTGTCGATACATTGAGTACCTGTGACTGCATGCTTATTTCAGTTTGGTGTACGAAGGAATCTATGTTTGTTTATGTGTAAGGGTTATATCTTAATTTACTCTTGGCACCGCTCTGAAATGTTTCTGGATTGTTGGGTAATTAGACACGCATGCATTATTTATAATTGATTTTTAAAGGTTGAGTCATCCCTCTATTTTCTGTCACAGGGTAAATACTCAAGATAGATGTACACAGGTTGGGATCATGTACAAGGAGTCGATGAAGTCCAAAGTTTACAAGGGCAAGGGTTAAAAATCCTAATGCAAAAATGACACAGTATTGGGTCATCTACAAAGTGATTCTGTGGTCTGGAGTTTCCCACTGTAATTTCCCACTGTCCTATGCAGGTTACCCATGTCATTCTACAGGATCGGTCAAATTTAGCAAACAATTTTTTTTTACAGGAGGGTGAACTTGATGTAATTCTTATTTTTTTCTGATGGGCCCAAATATGAAATAAATGCCATAAGATCTGAATAGCGACACCTTTTTAAACCTAATATAGCAAGACTTTATGCATATGCAATGGTCATACATTTGCCTTATTGTTCCCAACAGAAAAATCCAAATATATGACTTTAATACATTCCGCTTTCACAACACAAGTCTTGGCGTGGCTGAGAATGTCACAAGTTTGATTGGAGCGCCAGGCCTGCCTCAGACACAGGGGGAAAATCAAGCTAAAACCACTGTGTTCTTGTGTTATTCCAACATAAATCATTATAAAAGTGTATTATCATAAAGACGTGGCATTTCCATAAGTGCGTGTTTGTGCCAGAGTGATACACAACACAAGCGTAAATAACACTGATAATCTTGGGCTTGTGTTTGATCAACCAAATCAGAGTTGGAGGGTGCGATCATTTGTGACCTGCGATATTAGCGTCGCCTATTAAAACGCTGTGGAGGATTGGTGAAGCTCCATTTATTTAGGCGGGAGATGTGCGTGAAATAGAGTTCTTTTGGTCGTAACTAATGTCTCTAATTCTAATGAGTGCGGCTCTGTGGCGGCTCCTAAAGTGGAAGCGTCGGATTAGCGCAGTTATCGCGGGGGCAAATGGACTGCAGTTCAAAGTCGTGTGTTTTGATCAGGCGAATCGACACATAAAAGCCGCACCGATGTTCAAAAGATGTTCAATAAATGTTGCTCTACAAAGAACAAAACATACTTTCATCTTAAAAATAATGACGGCTTTACAACAGCTTGTCGAGGCACATTTGAAAACTAGGGGCTTGATAGATTTCCAATGTATTTCTAGTGTGTTCACATTACTTTGGCAAGAATCCCAACAAGCGTGACTCATCCTCAGGTTATGTCCTGTGTACAAGTGAGCTTTAGAAGATTTAGAGGGGGAACAAATTAAAGGTGTTGTGGAAAATTATGTATTCAAAGCACGGAAAGTTAAAATGGCATGTTTTAGCAGGGATCAAAATGTCAAAGAAGAAGAGACAGGGGTTTGGAGAGAGTCTGGTCTTGTCCGATGCCAGGACAGATCTGGGATGAAGCCAAAGCACACGGACTGTCCACTGTGTGTCCAGCAAGAGACATGTCCAATTCAGATCCAAGTACTCCGCCAGCACATCAGTCCTTAGCAAAATGAAGCATACTTTTGAAAGGATAACATTGTATATTATTGAGTGACTGCCAGCTGTGCAGTCACTAGCTGCTCTTGAATTTTTGCCTCTCGGCCAAATCTTTGTCCGGTTTCAAGTCTTCAACCAAAATTTGCCTCTCATTCATCCTCTCTTGTGCCATGGTTGCTGTTAGTTTTAACTTATTTCACTTTTTTTTAACGATGTTTTTTTATGCAGATAGCTCACTTGCTCGACATATCTTATTCTGCAGTGAAAATACCCAGCAGATGGAAGATGGGGCCTCTTAATCACACTCTTCATTCACTATTCCTCAACTCCTATTTAATCTTATAACTTTAAAAATGTCTTTAAAATTATTGTACATGGTACAAATCACTTAAATATTTTCTATTAATAACTATCCAATAATTATAGTTAATCCATAGCTTTTCGCAAGTATCACTGCAGTACAACCCAACCCAGCGTGCTCCACTTTAAGAGCTCCAACAGTCCAGGATGTAGTATAGTATATACTGTACTTTTGACTCAGAAGGTTATGGTCACTGCATCTAGTTGTTTACAGTTGCATCAGGAAAGTGATGGTTGGAATGCTCCAAATCCCCAATAAAATTAGGTAATAACAATGTGATATAGTATTTTACTCTTTTTCTGCACAATTAACGACTCATTTGTGCCGCTGCGCCCACCAAGCACCACCAATACTCACACATACACATTCACACATTGGCAAGATGGTGGAGGTGTCTTGCCCAAGGACACAACAGCAGTATTACCTGCTAATCTTTGGGTTGCTGGGGCGATAATAAGCAATATATCGATAAAATGATTCTGAATTGCTGCCACCAACTCCAACATGGCGGATGAGTCTCCGTCCTAATGAATATCTTTAGACTGGGGGTATATTCTATCGACAACAGCTAATTTCTCCTGACACTGCCCCCGCCGCCACGGAGCATACCCCCCCCACCCCCGATCGGCACACATCACTTTCAATCTCTGATAAGGACGTGCCACCCTCGCCAATTTCAACACCTAGGTCAACGGGGATAGTATTATGTATTCAGTCTTAGAGGAGAACACCTGATCTTGAACTACACTTTCTAGTCACTTCACCTGGAGACATCACCTCGGCTTATTAATGCTGTTTACTGCACGCTTCACCTCAGCTCCTCTAAAGGCTTGTGTGTACCACCTGAGGAGCGGGAGAGCGGGTTCCTCACGAGCTAAAGTCAAACCAGCACAAAATAAACAAACAAATAAACACACACGCGCACAGGAAGTAGACAGATGGTGTCACGCTGCTGCTGCCGAGGCAGAGAGAGGGGAGGGCAAATCCACAGGGATGCCGGGTAAAGTGCAACACCTTTAGAAATGCCTGTATTCACGGCAGAGTTGTCAGTGGGTTGTCAAGTAGTACATGGTAAAATGGCAACAACAAAAAAATGAATGTTTGACTTGACATAACTGAAGCTGAAAACCCCAGAGGAAATACAATTGTATTTTCACTGAATTACAAGTAAAAACAACTAAATAATTGGGGTATTGATAAATAAATATTGATTGTAATAATCAAAAATCATAGTTGGATTACACTTTACATTTATGATTACTGATGCTTCACTGCTTCACTAAACTGATCACTAATGTGGCTACTATTAGGAGAGAGTAATGGGAAATATAAAAGAATAACTTTTATTCTATTTAACTTTTATTCAACCAGGAGAGTACACAGTTACAACATACAAACAAACAAACAAACAAACAACATTAAAATAACATATCATGAAAAATATTTGCACATTAATGATTCTGTTTCAAATACTATCAATTTGGTTTTAAAGGCATTTAAATACATGAACTCAGTCAATTTCCAGTCTTTCTGCAACATATTCCAAGCAAAAGGAGCTGATTGGATAAGGAATACGAGTCAAAATGTCTCTGTGTCAGAAGATGTTTTAGCTATTCAAAAGAAATGATAAAGATTACCGTGTTTTCCGGACTATAAGTCATAGTTTTGGCCGGGGTGCGACTTATATTTATACTTCTATACTTATACTCCGGAGTGACTTATGTGATATTATTTGTTATTTTCACACTTGCAACTTTATTTCATACTCCAGTGCGACTTATATAAGTTTTTTTCTTCTCTATTATGCATTTTTTTGGCTGGAGCAACTTATAGTCTGGAAAATACGGTATTCTCAATATTCAAATTCAGCCTATCGTTGAAATACAATGTTAGTTATAATTTAATTTCATACATTGCACTCCTTTAACTAGACAATTTCATAATCAACATTTTAGAATTTTTGGATCTTTCAAACATTCTTATGATTTTTCAAACGTTTTATGATTTAGGAAAGTGACTTGCACATGACTAAAAATATGTCAATATGTCTATTAACCAAACAACAATAACAGCAACAGACATCCATTTACTTTATTGATATGACAAATGCAGCTCTTCTGCGTCCTCCCACAAGTCTTCTACTTAGCCTTTTTAGGAGGGCATTTCTGCAGGGCACACCAAAATGTTAATCCATGTCGCCGTGGCGTTATGATGAACAAACTGCGAGACACCACTTGTTTACAGGAGAAAACAAAACAATGTGGAAAAATGGGCGACAGACTTAGATATTTTGTGAAACAATTAATGCATTTTGTGGTGGGCTAAAGCGCCTGTGGCCAAACCATCTCTGCAGCTTGTGTATGTATATGTGCCGGTTTCCTTTGTGTCAAGAAGGAACATATTCAAATGCGTATGGCTATTAAATGTTAATTTGCACAACAGATGAATGTCAAGTACAGTGCTTCATCAACAAAATGTCCTTCTGTTTGAGTATGCAAAGAGCTAAATAAAAGAGCGCTTGATTCTACCATTAACAACCATTGCAAAACATATTAGTCAACTTCCTGTTTCTAAAGTTTTACTTGTGCTTTGTGAATATGTGATGGTAGAAAGCCGCTAAATACTTTTAGACAACTTTACTCGCATATGACTAATTTACCGTTCGAGAACATTGGGATGTTTGAAAAGCAAATTGGTTTTAGTTGCAAAGTTCTTGTTCATTTTGTTCAGATCAGATTGCAGTTTTTAAATTAATTCCATACTTTTTCTTATTATGGCACTGGCAGTAGATTATAGTCTGGTTGCTACAAAAGCTTGATTTTATATTTGCTTTAAAGAGCACTAGGCATTACTCTGGTGGAAGGACTCTGCTGGTCTCCATGGAGATGTTATGACTTTGTCTGAAATGTTCCACAGAATAGCCTGAAATATATCATCTCCACGGAGACATGTAGGTGATGCCAAGGTCAAAGCAAGGCAAGGAAATTGTCAGATCTGTGCATCTGTTTCCAAGGTGATCGTTTACAATAAGATAAGATAAGATATTCCTTTATTGTCCCACATGGGGAAATTTCATTGTTGCAACGCAGGTAGATACAGAGGTAGATACAGAAGAACAGAACAGATCACTTATAGGAAGTTTGAACAACACTCTCAGTAGAATATCTCCTATAAACAAAAACTCCTATAGACAAAACCTCCCATGTAAGAATACATGTAAGAATACATGTAAGAATTTCATACTGTGGAACATTCCAGACAAAGCAATAGTTGTGTTCACATGACACCACAACATTCTTGACGGCCTATAGTTTAAAGTAGTTTAAAGTCAGGTCACAATTCTATGGTAGATTTCAATGTTTAACTGTCCAGTTGTAGATTTGCTGACCCCGTTTATGAGTCATATCTCTGTCATTATGGACCTGGCCACATGAAACAAAAATGAAAATAAAGTTCAAAGTCTTCTCTGTCAGGAAACACTTACAAAATATAATATTTTTTAGAGTGAATATTAGTTTTTAAATTAAAAAAAATAATAATAATAATGTTCCGACAGAGAAGACTTCATTAGGACCACAAATATACAACTGTATGTAACTATAAGTTTTATTTTTAAAAATGTTATTGCCCTTTCTCCACTCATAAAATGGCAGCAGCAGCGGCAACAACAACACAGTTTTCTCCAGTCTACATCATAACTCAATGGCTGACCCCCCAACAGAAATGGACATAGTGCACCTTTGACTCGAGTCATATTTTAGTTGAATACTTTCATACTTTTACAAATCAGCAGCAGAGCTCTAACCTTCATATTATCCTACAAACATATCTACCAAGTGAGCTACTGCCACCCTGATCCTACACACACAATAAAAAGCATTATCTGCATTGTTTACAAAGTGCACAGTTATGTTTGGCCACAGCCCCAAGTGGCAAAGACATGGTCAACTTTTAATGTTAAGAAGTGGTTGAGGGCCTGTTGACGAAGTGCTTGAGTAAAACAAACTCTTTCACGGCAGAGAGAGCTCCTCAAATACAGAGATCTGGGCCTGTTGACAGATGAGAGCAGAGCCGTGCAAGTGAGAGGCAGGAGCTTTCAACACGAGAGGTGGGAGTCAAATCCAAAATCAAACAGCGCTTACGTTGACTTAAGCCTTACACAGATTTAGAGACAGATTACGCTGCATTGGTCTTATTGACAAGGCTATATACAGACACTGAAGGCAGAAGATTATTGTAACTACAGGGTACATATTAGTACATTTAAAGAGAAATGTTGTGTGTGCTGAGATTAAGGCAAAATACTACATACCTTTTTTAGTTTTATTTTCATTTTGTCAGATTTATATGCCACAAATATGTGAAATTTTGGCATTTTTACACATAAAATGCCTTATTTTTATATTAACACATTACATGATTAAAAACATGTAATATATTATTTTATTGCATTTATAAAAGTAAACCACAGCAGCATTTTCAAATAGATATCTCTAAATTTAAGATTTTTTCCTATTCTCTTGCAGTGTCTCACCTTAGGCTTTACTTTCATCCGTACTTACATTTCTGTGGGAAACAATCTTGATTCAGATTAAATAAATATAATGGTTGCAACAGTAGTGGCCACCGTAGTTATTGTAACCACTGTGTAACACTCCTGGTGGCACAAGTCAGGTCTGTGGAAGAATGCATGTTTTTCAAGGAATTGTTGAGCCATAAAAACACCCATTGAAATAAATGCATTTGTTTTAGACTTATTCATTGCCTATTATTGTTACACATTGTTATTTTTTCTTTTATTCTTCATTATTCCATTTTGTTGTGATTAAATAAATATTTCAGGGGCCAATTACATTTACTACTTGGCTTAGGCGGGGTGCAACTTGGGTAAAAGCGCATGAAAGTTACAACACTCAACTTACATTTCTTGTGACAATACATTTTCTGGTCTAACTGTTCAAATTTGTGGAACATGCGCGTATCCCCGAACATGCAGGAAGCACCGTCTGTAGGTGAGTCAGCCCACCTCATCGTCATAGCAACACACTTAAGCACCTCTGTCACTACTGCTCCGGTGAGGCCCGTGGTGTCTGCTCCTGACAGCGTCCCCCATGTGTCCTACCTCCTGTGTCCCATCTCCTGTGTCCGATCTCCTCACCGACTGAAACGGAGACTGGAGAAGGTAATGGTCCTCTCCGCCTCAGCCTGATCTCCTCTGACACGCTCAAAACAAGGCGACGCGCGTGTTTGTTCAGCCGGCGTTAAGGCCTCAGACTGTACCTGCTCCTGTGTCCGAGCCGGAGTGACTAAAGCACCTGGTCAGTGTCAGCGCAAGTCAAGGCAAGAGGGGAGAGGAGACTGGGAGCACAACTATACCACGCTTTTGTGTACTTTTAAAGGGCATATTCTGTATTGTGCATTATGGAGCTGAGCAGTCACAAAGCTCTCGGGTTCAGGAAGTAAAATGTCCATGTTTTTTACCATGGACTCTTTAAAAATCAAGAGTTTGAAAGCTTGATAGAGAGTATTCTGTAATAATTGGATTTAATATACAATGTATTTTAGATTTGAAACAATCATTGAATTTAGCTTGTTCTTTTAGACAGCCGTTTTCTGGTGCATTGACAGCTGAAGCAGTTTGTATGAAGCTAAAATCAGACTTTTGGTCAAAATTGTTTAACTGCACAAGGGCATAGTATGGTCAGTTTGTATGGACCATATGGGAACTAAATATGCCAGAGTAAACAAATGTGTGTCAAGGAAACACAACATATCGTCAACAGACATTTAGTCCAATAGCGCACTCAAATTTTAACTATTTCTACTTCAACAAACTTCACTTATTGCATTTGACCAACTGACAAATACATACAAATACAAATGCATAAATAATGTTATATTGGCTATTGGTGGTCATAATATTGTGCCTGGTTGATGTAAGTTATGGTATTTGACTAATTCTAATACAATGAGCAGTATTTGCCAAGAGTAATTACAGGGCCCTGAGTTTCCAATAAGTTCAGTCTTATTTACCTGGCATTTACTAGAAAAAAACAGTTAATTATAAAAGAATATTACGTCTTTAAATTGAAAATTATTCTCCTTTGCTTCCCTCTATGGAGGCAGTGGAGTGAGTCGCAGTGGAGGTAAATTCATTCATTTTCTCAGAGTTGTCAAATTGTTTCACATCGAGCCTAAGAAACATGGTAATGCCTTCGGGGAATCTTTTTAGTGAGACTGCTGGTGCATTTTAAGAAGTTACAAACTTAAAATTTATTCAGAGTATCGGCCTACAACTTATTGATCATTCAAGTTGTACCAAATGTATGCGTTTTGTTTAAGCGTGAGGAATATTAATGGAAGAAAAAGTAGCAGTACTACTAAGTAAGTATAAATTGGCCATAACTTATAAAATGTGTATTTTTGTGGGCGGCATGAATTGAAAGAGGAAGAAATTGTTCAGTATTTTACAGTTTTGTTGTTGTATTAATGCTCTTTTTATTATTAAAATTGGAGTGAATGAATGATGCTTGACAACATAAATCCTGGCAATTATTATACTATTAATATTATTAAAGATGCACTTTGTAACTTGCTTGTTGCCATGAAGCAGTTATTGCAATTCCACATTATGGCATTAAACATATCCATCTTCATGAAACGAGCACAGAACACCACCATTCCATGATACAGGTAAGATCTGTGGAGAGGCAACCCCGTTCACAGTTAGAATGCATGTTTTTCAATATATCTTTGAGCATTAAAAATAATAATAGAATAATAGTTAGACGGTGCACGTATGTAAGGTTAAACATGAGCTGTAAGTAAAGTCTTATGAAATTGTATCAAGGTCAATCAAACCAACAAAAATACAAATAGATGCAGTTTTAATTCTTTTTTTCAAGTTTGAATTTTTTAACTTAAATGGAATATATAATTGTATTTGTTTTGAGGTCAGGCGGTGTGGCTGTGCAGCAGTCGCAGCTCTCAGCTTCAGCACCGGTGACAATCACAGACGCCAACGACAGGGTCACGACAGGAGGCACAAATGGGACTTGATGGCTCCCTTGTTCCGTGTCATCCTCCGCCGCGCTGCTATGGACAATTTGGGAACGGCACTGGAGAGCACAGCTGACACACAAAAGGACTGGCCACGCTAAAAAAGGGTGACGAAAATAGAAGCCACGGCTGCATTATTAAGACGTAAGCTTGAGTTAACCAACACAATGCGGCGAAGGGAGCATGAGTGCTGCGTTTCCTGACCTGAGAAACGCACGTCCTTAAAGTGCTTTTTAACAAAGGTGGAGGAAGTATTCATAAATACATGCTTGATTAAAAGAACCACATATGTTATATGATTTAGAGATCAGGATTGTGTCATCACATATAACATTTTCAGTTAGCTTAATGTTGTAAATAGTAAAGTTAACGTTCATTTCAAAATATTCTGATGATAAATGTATTTACCAGTGGTAGTAGTAGCAGCAGTAGCGCATATATATATATATATATATATATATATATATATATATATATATATATATATATATATATATATATATATATATATCCTATAGAGACTACTTTCCTCTACTTCTACAACATACAACTACTACTACTTATAGCTAGCGATAGAACTATGAAATGCTGCAGACTTTTTACACCAGACCCAGAAGAGGACTTGACCTGGCTGTGATGCAGGACACAGAGGAGCTGCTGGACACATTTAGTAGTATTTTTGCAAAACTTCCTTTCCCGTGAGTCTATGTAGTTGGACATTTAAAATCTAAATGGACATCGGCGACAGAAGGCCAAAGACGTCTTCATCTCCTTATAGCTTCCTTCTTCAGACTTTTTTTTCTACTTTGGGAGATGCATTGTTTTACTGCAAATTATAACCATAAAAGAGGCTCCGTTCCCCCATTCTGTTAAATTAATAGAATTACGCAAAAAATGTAATGATAGCAATTAAGTCTTGAAAATGCAAATTTTATAGTCAAGGACGATTAGCTCATTTATAGCATGTGCTGGAGTAATGCCAGATGAAGGTAATTTAGATCCGGGTTGCTCACGGTTACATCATGATGGATATGAACAGAATGGGCCTCATCACACACCTCAGACGACAAACTCTCCATCAACTACTGCACAGAAGCGGCACTTTCTGTGGGGACGGGCTGGGACCACTTTCTCATGAGGCCAGGCGGAGCTAAAAGTGGGATTTTTCACAAAAGATACACAGAAAAATGATGGCGCTAAATAAATATATTTCATTGTTACTTTTTTAAGGGACATATACTGTATATTTTAAACAGATACACATCAAATCTAAATTATTTACTTTGGATCAACGTAAAATAATTAAATGGAAAAAGGTGACATAATATATTTATGTAGGGTAAACATTTCATGGTTTTGAGAATAGGTTTATTGTTTAATGATTATTACATCCCCAGTACCAGACAGAGCACTGCACCAGCTATATCTTAAATATTCATAACTTACAATCCTTTAAAATAAGTAACTTTTCTTTTGTTTTACACATTATAGGGGAAGTGGGCTATAATATTATTAACAAAATATAATAAAATTAAAATATTGGTTGTACATGTGATTCATTTGAATGCAAAGTCAGAAAAATCCTTTTAGAGACGTGACAACCAAATTGTGCAACAACAATGTCTTGCCCAAGGGCACAAAAGTGAGCAGAATTGACAGAATTTAATACTTTTTTTCTCCGCACAACTTACTTTCCCCCTGATACAACTACTGACATTTGATTTTTGTCCTTTTCCTTGTTCTGGTCAAGCAAAATCAAAGCCAAATCAAATAATAAACAAAAACCATTACAGTTATTCAAATAAAAATGTAAAACTTTCTATCAGCTAACTTTCAGATTTTACACTTGACTTCTGAGGCTAACATTATGCATTCACACAATTTTACGAGGATGAGTTGGATTATAATGTATTTTACAGTTACGTTGACATTTTGGACTGAAATAGATTCTAACCTTTGATGGGAAACTCTCAGGACGACACCACGTTTCTTCCTCCAGCGTGCCCCGCTAACCTCATAATGTTTAGTGCCTCCGATTAAAAATTCACAAGACAACTCAAATGACATTTAAATGCAAGGATTTTTAGAGCCTCGACTGCGTTTGGCTGAGTGAAATGCTCAATATGAGTTAATTATTCGCAAAAAGCAGCTGTAATGGCATAAATGTTTTATGGAGGTCTGCCTGGTGCTATGATCTCTAATAGCTTAACATTTCACTTTAGCACTCCCCCATACAAGTGCAGGCGACCCATGACTTTTCTAATCAACAACTGTTTTACATGGTAGAGTGAGGGGGCAGAGAGTCAGGGCTCCTGACCGAATACACTTAAAATACCACCTCTGTCTGTCATTTCAGGAAACAGAGGCAAAGGTTAGGGTGAGAAAGCATCACTTGTAATGTATTAAATTATGTAATGCTTCTCAGATAACAAATATCTATTTACAAACGCAGTGGTTCACGTGAAGTATAGCCCTTCTAGTATTTCTTCACGAGCCACGAGGAATTCAGATCCTTACATAATCTGGCATGTGTGCAACTGATCAAAAGAGCAGAAATGATAAGACATGCTGGATATGTCATAGAAGTATGGTTTTATCATTCACACATGCAGCTTTATATGGGAATGTATTCAGCCTTTTGCCTGAGCACGGACATGTGTCAATGAAGCCAGAACTGAATGTCCTGCATTTTGGATCTGGCCATTTCTCTGGTAAATCACCAGGACTAATGCATGGTTTACATGGTTACACTGTGCAGCTGAGTTTCATTTTCATTGAATTTAAATAATGCAGCATATCGCTATTGACCTTATTCTGCCCTGCCCACTTTTTCCTCTTTTTGCCACAGATGGGAACTTTCATAGTAATCGCACTTCCGCTCGAGCAGGAACTCAGTTGGTTTTAAGTGAGAACGAGGGAAACGTCCCGCTGCTTAAATATGCTCTGAAGTCGATTGAATGAAATGTCCAATGTTCATGTGACCAACAAGTCAACAATGCACCGATTCCCTGGGCGGCCCGGAAACGTATTTGTTCCTATGTTCACGAATACAACCGGAAGAAGGATCATCTCTTATGGCGGTGCTCAGGCGGGGCTTCAGGAATTAGGTGAATAGTGATAGAATGCTGAGAGACAAATGCCAGGTTAAGTGTGAACTGAGCAAACTGATGCACGTGTGAATAGGGGTCAGAGCTGAGAGTTGAGGCAATCTGCACATGGCAATTTAATGGGAATTATGTGTGAATGGGGTTTAAGATTGTATTTGATTGAAGAAAAATGTATGAATCATTAGAATTGGACCAATAGCGTGACAAGTATAGCTCAGGTAGTTCTATCATTTTTACTGTAAAGCCATTTACCTTACATTTTGTGCTAGGCCTGGCTATTACACAGTCTATTGACACACATTGCAGTGCGGCTGGACTCTCTCTCACCCCATCCATCGGTCACAGATTGTCCCCTGTGCCGAGCTGCCCTGCTAATGGAAATGGGGCGACGCTGGGAGCATAGAGCCCCGAGAAGCCTGGATGATCCCTCAGGCCATGGCTGCCACAGGATGAAATAGAGAGACTATTACAGGCCAGTTGTAAAGGCCCACACGCTCCACGCACTATCATAATAGAATATTGATTCTATCAGATGCCAGGCCCCGGCCTGTCCCCACAATGAAGAAAAGAGCACTAAAGGTCATTGTGTGAGCGAGCAGAGGGGGTGAGGCAGGAGCACAGGAAACTGGATATACTGTAGAAGGCAGCTATAACAATACAAAACTATATGTCAATATATGCAAGGGTTGCCATGTAAAATATACATGTTATATACCACAAAAGGTAAAAATCAACCCTATTTTGCTCTGAAAGTTGAACTGAATAAAGTTGGAGAATAAACCCATGAATAAACAGCTTTCTCATATTTCTGTGTCTACGTTGCTGCATCTGTCTCCACAGCCATAAGTAACAGGGAAGCAATTTCAACCATTAATTGTTGATCAAGGCAGTTGGGAAAAGCGCCAAAGGAAAAGGATGACAAATAAGCACCCACCATGCGAACGGCAGTACAAATTACACCACGAGCAGGAGACGTTTATGCTTGATTGGAGCAATTTAATGTTTTCTTACAAAAAAAAGGCCTCGCAAATCCTGGGAGGACAGTTAAGGAAATGACTTTTTAATCATCCAAGGAGCTGCCGCGCCTTGTCTCTCCTGATGGCTCCTAGTGAAGACTTAGAGCCATTATGGGAGCTGCAAAGCCCTGGTACAAGACGGGCTTAGCAACAGTTGGATGGATGTTACTGAAGGAGACGCGTTTTAAAAGAACGTAAAATCTAAATGTTTAAGTGCAAAGCAATGATTTGGTTCACTTTTGTCAAAACATATTCAGTTAAACTTTATGTTTTGTACTGTCTTATGAAAACTTCTATGTTTTCTGCCATATCCCAGTGAACAACTATGGGTCTACAATACCACAGTTCCCACAATGCACTGGAAAATTGACTAATCTCCAGCATGGCATTACGACCCTGTACAAACTTGATGATGAATTCTGTTTTTCCTGGGCTTTTGCAAAATATATTCATGAAATTTCAATGTCCAATGAAAACAGCCATCTTTTAAACCAGACAGTGACATACTGGTCCATTCCTCATCTATTCTGGGCAAAGCTTTATTTTAGTCAAATAAATATCCATTTGTCTTGTGTGTACATTTCCCCCCTCAAATTCACACAGCTCCACCGTAATTGAACATGAAACTGCCATTGTAGCGTCAAAAATAATCAATTTGATGAGTCTTGTATACTCCCATAATGTGATATTGATTTCAAGCTTTGATATAGAGCCCCTATCCAGTAATTATTGGCTTTTGACAAATTCACACACATTTGTTTCATTTTATTTTTGACTTGCCTCTCTGTTTGCACCTATAGAACTTTTCTTTTTTTTCTATTTTCGACCAATTTCTTCCCAAAAAACAACAAAACAATTTAATCAGTCGACGCCAAAGCATTTTACAAGTTCATTTGCATTTAAAAGACATGCAATTGTATCCATCTTCTTAAAAGTTATTACGGTGCGTGTAACATTGTGAGGCATTGTGGATGGTGGCGGCAGTGAAAAACTAATACATTATTTAAATCCAAATCAGCCTCCCCTGTCCGGCCGTGTTATAGATGACAATAACGTGGAGTCATTTCTCTCTCTCCATCTCTGTCACACAAACACACACTGTTTCCTTTCACATCACAGCGTCTCACTCTTTCTGTCTGAGGTGGAAGAATCTATTGGTTGTCACGAGCCCCAAAAAGTAAAAGCGCTAAGAAATGGATGGGAGAATGGGAAAAGGTGAAAATATGAGACGTGAAAAAGTGCAGGGAGGAAAAGCCACGGATGAAATTAGGATAATGTAGTTTATAGTTTAGGCGAAAAGGAATAGTTGTTCTTTGTTATATTTGTTGTTGTTTCATAGATGTATTGGAGTGGGATTAGTTTTAAAAATATGAATAATAATCGTTAAACACATGTACTTTTATTTATAATGCTCTGAATTTGCATATGTTGCTTATATGTATTGGTTTAGTAAGCTTTGTGTTAAATAATTGATAATATTGACGTATAGTATAGTCTTTTATTTTTACTGTAGTTCCACAGTGTTATTTATCTTGATTTTTGATATATTTATATTCTGCTGCTGTTCTTGAACTTTGCATTGCAACACATCAACACATGACCACTCTGCATTCCTGCAGCTTGTGTTCTTTAACAAGGCCAAACCGTGTATGAGTGTGTGTTTGACATCTAAAGCAGCTAAATATGCCGATGTATGCATTTTACACACAAAAAAAATGCCCATGGCTGTCTGCAGAAATGAATAAATGAAGGAGTAGGTGCGGCTGTGTCTGTAATAGTTAGTGTGTTGCATGAAGCACAATGGTAGCGGCACGGCTCATGGAAAAATCAATATGCTGGTGATAGAAATATGCTTCAGTGTTGTGTAGGTGAAAGATTGATCTGCTCCACTGAGGCTCTGTCCAAAACCAAATAACGGTTAGAGGCCAGCGACCTCCAGCCTGCACACAAAACAATAATTAGATCAAATAATAGAGTGCAGTTAATGGTTTGTATGTGTGGGTGGGACTGGACAGAGCGGAGCACCACGCTGATGCCGTTCACCTACATTTGATTAGTGCAAAACCTATTATTGACATAGGAAAAGATGTGCCATATGTAAGACTTGAAGATGCACTTTGTTACTTCTCTCGTCCTGGCTCGGTCCAGACTGAAGGTGCAGGAGATCCAAAAGAAGATAAAGAGGGTGCAAATACTACAAAAAATATGTTTGCGCTGCTTTAGACCTGGCCTGGGTTCACCACCGGCTTGTCTCCATGGAGATGTTATTGCATTGCCTGGAATGTTCCACGGCATGGCATGAAACATATCTATCTTGCATTTATTCAAATACTAGTGTTGCTATTGTTAAAAATACATTGAAAACCGTTCTTGTTTATGAGCCCGGTGTTGTAACATCCATACGGCGGAACATTCCAGGCAAAGCAATAATATCTCCATGGAGACAAGAGGCTGAACTAAATAGATTAGATTTAGATTTACCGGACAATTTGAAAATACATAGTTTCAACAATAAAAAATAGAACTTGAGTAATTCATTGTATTTTTGTTTTAACAATTATATAAATGCACATATTTCTTTACAGTTGTTTACATTTATCACTGTGTAGATTTACTCTGCAATTTAGTCATTACAGACTTTTGATTATACACATTTTGATATACATTTTATGGCCACTTTGAAATTCTAAAGTTTAACATTTCTGGTGCATGAATTTACATACAGTTTCCATAATTAAAACTATGGTTAATTGCATATAAACCATCACAATTAGACAAACAAAAACATACCAAAGAATATTAAACAAGCACGTCTCGATACTCTCAGCCAGAAAAGTTGAAATATTCTTCAAAAAACAACAAAAAACAGCAAATGCGTCAGATATCTCCCTAGGTTTACTGAGACTTATTTTGGCTGCTAGTTAAATTCCTCCAAGACAGGCACAGTAGTCCAAGCTGCCCATGTGGAAGGAACCCAGGCAGAGACAGGGAAGAGGAAGCAACGGGCCAAACTCAAGTCTTAAACTGGCTAGAAGAACTTTAATTGCTCCGTGAGGTTTTAGCTAACTAGGTCCAAGTATCAGCAGAACAGAATCCTTGAGGAAATGAAGTTTAAAAACGCTAAATATGGCGAAGTTTTGTAAGAAAATGTGTGATTTAATTGCTCCAACCAAATTTCATGTCACTCTTGATCATCCCAAAGGAAAAAGGTGGCAGCATAAAAGTGAGTGTATTATTTTCCCGAGGCTTGGGCGACACAACATGGTGATAATACCTAGCTAGCCCGTCAGCGCCGCCATTTTTTGAGTGATGACTCTCCTACAGGAACCAACAGCTGTATGCGCAAATCATGCATATAAATCAATTACCGGGGCCCTATGTACTTTAAATGCACCCATTAATTAAGCAATGTCAGACACAATGAACCGTGAAGTTCATTACATTTTTAGCATTCAAACGCAGGATTATTTGAAGAGTGCGTGAAGAGGAGAGAGACGGGTTTACCTAATGATTAGCCTCATAGCTCAATGTCTGTACGCAACACGCCAGCAGAACGTTCCAGGCAGAAGACGGTGCAAAGAGGAGGCAGGAAAAAACAGAGGCGAGCTGCATCAGCAATCTGCGGGAACATGGGGGCTGATCAAAAGGATGGAGACGCACAACAACACGAGGAAGAGAGGAGCATGCTGGGATACCTTTGAACCTCTGACTTTAAAGAGACGGATGAGGAGTTTTGCATAGTGTGATATAGTTAAAGTAGAATCACACTCGCAATAGGTAATAATGTTTAAAGACTTTTCAATGCCTGCTTCACAATCCTTTATACAGTTAGTTTTAGCATTCTAAAGTTAATCTCCTTGACAAAAATATGGGCTGGTGAAGTGAGTTAAATATTTCTAGATCACCACAACATATTGTATATTTGGGCTGAAATACAAATGCTGAACATTTTCAAAATTCCAAATGCAGTAGTAACAAAATGTAGATGTATAATAGGGCTGCAGCGATTAATCAACTAATCGTGACTAGTCCATAATTAAAAAAAATAGACTGTACGAAAGTATACAAAATATATAAGATATAGGCATTATTAAATGAAAATGTGAAAAAAAATAAAAATAAACGTTATATGATTTTCATCAATAATACACTTTATTAATGCATATTCTCTATCTAGAACTCTTCAGTCACCATATTTCTAACTTTATTTGGTTGTTAATTTATTAAAAACTTCTGAATGAACAATAGAAATAATAATTTTACAAGTCGACTAATAATAAATAATTGCTGACTAGACTCATAAAATAATTGTCAGTGACAGCCCCAATGTTTACAGTATTAATGAGTAGTGTATAATAGAAATAATAATACTACGTAAAGATCATTACATTACATACAAGGACATAAACAGAAGATAAAGTTTTTGAACGCAGGTTTTGAAGAGATGGTTTTCTCAGGGCTAATAAACTCATTTCATTAATATGAATTTGGTGACAATCGGAGGTTAATTGAACCCGTTTCCTCTGGAAGTGCTGGATGGGCTGTGGTTTTGGTGCCAGCCTGTAGCGTGGCTGAAGTTGCGCTGATGTGACAGGGAGGCAGAGAGACACACAGAGAGGACGGCGCTGGGCCCAGCTGCCTGGCATTAAGCAATGACCTCTGCATAATGAAAGATGGCGCCAACACTTCCCACTCATTACAAGGTTCCACACTGTGACAAGATTTGCATATTCATATATTTTCCCCCTTTCCACCTCCCTCTTTTTTCTTTTTTCTTGGGCACAAATGATTTTATTCCTGTGAGCGGGACATCTGCCTGGCTGACACTACTCGCTGGAAGAGCAGAAATAAATAAATATGTGTGCAGGGAGGCAAATGATCCATCCAGATGCCACCGAAATATGGCATGATGTTGACATGTCTGTACGGGGCGAGTGCGCGTGTTTTCCGCGGCTTAAGCACCAGAGAATCAGGTTCGGGGTCAGTGCAGAAGAATACAGCGCGGGCACAGCCTGACGGAGGGCTGAGGAGGGGATGTCTCTTTTGCATATTACTGATCTGATCCTGGGACCGACTGGTGCAGCAGGTTACACAGTCAGGGCAACTCAAAAACTGACTAGAATATGTTTTGTAAGCCAGGGGCCATTTCCAATATGAAACAATAATACAAATACATGCACCAATCCAATAAATATGAGTAATAGCATGTTAAGTTTTTCTAAAAGTTGTGTTTATTTGTAATTATCAGTTTCAGGACACTCATAATTAAGTTCTTCTTAGCGTTGATGTCACCATTTAATACTGAAGGGAAGAAATACAGACATAAACTCAAGTTATTATAGGCCATTATCTTTACTTTACACATAAAAGCCTGACATAAAAAGCAGAAATGAAGCTGAAACAAGTGAATCACTTCAATTGCACCGAATTGATGATTTGAAATAATCATCAACTAATTTAGTAAAGGATGAATCGTTTTATGAACTTTACACGTGCTGATTGAAGAGCAGGACTTAGTCCCAAAAACACACACACAAAAAAACTATGTAATATTAGAGTTTTTAATGAGAACATCATTTTGTTTTGTATATACAATAGCATTACCTCGAATGGTGTGGGATCTAAACAACGTATTCATCAATTGAAAGAATAATCTCTATATTAATTGATCACCAGAATTGTATTTGCAATAAATAACAAAACTGACATTCATTAATCAAGGGAAAACAATATAAATATTAACATTTTCAGAATAAATCTCATTTGAAAGCTCATTCGAACTATACTGTGTTTGGACCTTGCTCTGCTATAATAAGCCTGTTATGACCAAAAGCACATACACTTTTTTATATATATTTTCTGCATCACACATACAGCGCATGTTCCTTGGATTTAACCTCAAAGCCACAGAGAAGGTGCTGCTAAAGCAAAAAAAAAACTGAATCCTTTTTACTTTAACTTTAATTCAATTGAATCAGGCAGCGCTGTAGCCACTAACTGTGCCTAAAGACTCGCCGATGTGAGCTCTCCATAATGATCAGCGCAGCACTCCTCAATACAAACTGTTTTATGTGCACACCTCCAGCTCACGGCTACATAAATATAGAATTAGACAAACTGTTATTTTTTCTTTTTATGTTTTATTTTTTCACCTCGCTCTCCAGTAACATCCCCGAGTCGACAAGGCTTTAAGCGCACACACTTCAAAAAGTTGTCTCTGCAAAAAGGTTCTTTGCTCTTTTAACTTAAATCAGCAAATGTGGGACCTGGCGGCGCCTCTCTCGCAACCCAGAAATAATTTGCTCCCAGGGTTCGATTTGAAATTTAAATTGTTGAGAAATTGTGTTTGTCATTAGTAATCAAATATTTGCACCGGTGAAATACCTCCACCGCTCTTGCATCTACGCCATTTGCCCCCAGTTTTTTTTGTTCTTTTTCATCTTAAATTGTTAAAAACATCACAGCACAAGCAACAAAGCTAACCGTTTCAATCAATTGTATAGTAACATCAAATACAAATAGACAACAAAGGCTATTGAAAAGCAAATCTATGAATAAAATGGCATGAATAATTTGGTTCGTGGCATTGCGTTGGTGCGTTGCGAGGTGTAGGATGTCATCTGAGCCCTGCCGTGTCTCTGCTTATTGTTCATTAAGGTGTGATTGAATTGAGGGTGCAGCACTGTCACTGTTAATGGAGTGATCTCTAATTGAACCACATTAGGTTGTGTTCTGGAGAGCGTCTGGAGACGGTGTGTGAGCTGGAGATGCAGATGAAAATATAGGTTTACTGGGAAAAGTATACCGTACTTTCCGGATTTTAGATAGTTTTGGCCGTTTTTGACGGTTTTGGACTTATATGACTTATATGCGACTTATATGTGATTTTAATTGTTATTTTCACACTGGCAATCACATTTCACATGAGGGCGCTCTAGGCTCTAAGAGCCGCAGAAGAAGAATCTGCACTTCCTCTACCTCTGGAGTTTGTGGAGTTGTTTAGAAGTGACACAGAGGAAGAAGAATTCAATGGATTTAGTGATTTGGGGTAAAACTGATGCTTTGGTAAAGTTGTTAGCGTGTTATTTATGCTATAGTTATCTGAATAACTGTTAATATCTTACGTTAACATACCAGACACAATTGCATTTCAAGATTAAATATCTGTTCTTGGTCTTGGATTTTAGCAAATTAATTTACCCCAAAAAGGCGACTTATATATGTTTTTTTCTTCTCGATTATGCATTTCTTGGCTGGAGCGACTTTTAAATACGGTATACATTTTGCAGCCCCATGATGGTGAGAATGAAAGCGCAGGTATACTGAGGTATACTTTATTAATGCCTCATGAGGGAAATTAATTCTCTGTATTTGACCTATCCTTCAATTCTGCTTTGGCAGCTTGTCAGGAGCACTAACCCATCTCCAGATCTTGAGCTAGGATTGTTCAGGACCATCGAGCTGGAGGACTCACAGTACATTGTGCAAGTTTTGGGTTGTATAATGTAAAAAAATATTGCAGAGGAACATGCTATGCGTTCATATATTTAGTTCAAGGGGACAGCAATATGTAGATGACGATATTGTACATGTCTTTGCAATTCCTCAGTCATCCACAAGAGTTCCATCATAGTCTAAAAGGTTCCAGAAAGGACATTATGGGAAGCCTAGAACTGGACAACTAAGACCGGCCTCCTGCTGGTGCCAGAGTCAGGACTAAACATGGACCGTCCTCCTGCTGGTGCCAGAGTCAGGACTAAACATGGACCGGCCTCCTGCTGGTGCCAGAGTCAGGACTAAACATGGACCGGCCTCCTGCTGGTGCCAGAGTCAGGACTAAACATGGACCGGCCTCCTGCTGGTGCCAGAGTCAGGACTAAATATGGACCGGCCTCCTGCTGGTGCCAGAGTCAGGACTAAACATGGACCGGCCTCCTGCTGGTGCCCAGAGTCAGGACTAAATATGGACCGGCCTCCTGCTGGTGCCAGAGTCAGGACTAAACATGGACCTGCC
Source organism: Eucyclogobius newberryi (assembly GCF_026437365.1). Classification (NCBI taxonomy): domain Eukaryota; kingdom Metazoa; phylum Chordata; class Actinopteri; order Gobiiformes; family Gobiidae; genus Eucyclogobius; species Eucyclogobius newberryi. The sequence continues at coordinate 14,281,542 of NW_027315812.1, forward strand.
TCCTGCTGGTGCCCAGTGTCAGGACTAAACATGGACCGGCCTCCTGCTGTTGCCCAGAGTCAGGACTAAACATGGACCGGCCTCCTGCTGTTGCCCAGAGTCAGGACTAAACATGGAATGGCCTCTTGCTGGTGCCAGAGTCAGGACTAAACATGGACCGGCCTCCTGCTGGTGCCAGAGTCAGGACTAAACATGGACCGGCCTCCTGCTGGTGCCAGAGTCAGGACTAAACATGGAACGGCCTCCTGCTGGTGCCAGAGTCAGGACTAAACATGGACCGGCCTCCTGCTGGTGCCAGAGTCAGGACTAAACATGGACCGGCCTCCTGCTGGTGCCAGAGTCAGGACTAAACATGGACTGGCCTCCTGCTGGTGCCAGAGTCAGGACTAAACATGGACCGGCCTCCTGCTGTTGCCAGAGTCAAGACTAAACATGGACCGGCCTCCTGCTGGTGCCAGAGTCAGGACTAAACATGGACCGGCCTCCTGCTGGTGCCAGAGTCAGGACTAAACATGGACCGGCCTCCTGCTGGTGCCAGAGTCAGGACTAAACATGGACCGGCCTCCTGCTGGTGCCAGCCTCCTGCTGGTGCCCAGAGTCAGGACTAAACATGGACCGGCCTCCTGCTGGTGCCAGAGTCAGGACTAAACATGGACCGGCCTCCTGCTGGTGCCAGAGTCAGGACTAAACATGGACCGGCCTCCTGCTGGTGCCAGAGTCAGGACTAAACATGGACTGGCCTCCTGCTGGTGCCAGAGTCAGGACTAAACATGGATCGGCCTCCTGCTGGTGCCAGAGTCAGGACTAAACATGGATCGGCCTCCTGCTGGTGCCAGAGTCAGGACTGAACATGGACCGGCCTCCTGCTGGTGCCAGAGTCAGGACTAAACATGGACCGGCCTCCTGCTGGTGCCAGAGTCAGGACTAAACATGGACCAGCCTCCTGCTATAAAATAATAATTATTTATGTTTTTATCTGTTTGTATTGTTATTTTAATGCATCTTTTCCTGTTATTGTAAAGCACTTTGAATTACTTTGTGTACGAATTGTGCTCTAAAAATAAACGTACCTATTTAAATATACCCTCTGAAAATGTACATAATATTTGACCAGGTTGTATTTAAAATATACCTAGAATACAATACAAAATAGCTAAAATAAAGTCATCATCCTCAGTTGAAAGTTTGTGTGTTCATACCTTGTCCAAATGACTACTTTTACTCTTTTTTAAGATAAGATAAGATATCCCTTTATTATCTTAATGCACCTTTATGTATTAATACTAAAGTTGATAAATTAAATGTTACAAATCTTACTTATTCTTACTAAATACAGTGCAAATGTATTTCTAAGCACATTTGTGACCAGCACCCGTGGGTCACAGTTCTGCCGGTTCAAACAAAGATGTCAAGGCCAAACTCACGCGTGCTGTTAATGATGGACCTGAATGGGAGCCATCGCCGTCCCACCAGACCAAGAAGTTTATCTGTAATGGCTGCCCATAAAGGAGAATCATCATCAATGACAATGACAGGATATTAAGAGCTGGTTTTAGCGGGGCAATGGCTTTAGTGCGAGAGGTTGGCCATCTATAAAACCTTTAAAACTTTGCCTTCAACGACAGCAGCCCCTCTTCCAATCACCCTGCGTCCTGCTCTGGAGACACATGCTAATAAGCTCACAACCTTTAATTAAGCAATATGTGTAAGTAGGCGGCCATTATGGGCTGATTTGTGAGCCACTTCATTACAGCTAGCGCCGGCAAGGAGACACATCTTCAATACAAATCAAGCTGCCCTCAATAGTATTCTGCTTAATGTGAGGCCAATATTGATATTTTATCACCACTATTCTGATGTGACTTTTAGGATCTTAATTTTTCATTGTGTTGGGGAAGCACTGAAGACCTAGAGATCTACATTACGAAGAGGGAGTGACTACAGTGTGGAATTTCAAACCTGGGTAGTTCTCGTGCAGGTCCCAGGTCCTAAATTGTACCAAAAATATAACCAACTAAAACAAACAGGAGTCTATGAGCGCAATCAAATAAAATAGTTACTTACCATTTATTAACAAAATGTATTAAATTTACGTTTCAATGTGTATAATATATGTTCAAGTTGCATTTAAAATATATCTAGAATACAAATAAAAATCGTAAAATAAAGTCTGACAAATCCCAAACTTACAGTGTCTTTTCTTTAATCATTGGCTGAGATCTTGCTGTGCAAAGCTGGAGCCACACCCTCTTCCTACTGGCTCAACGTGGCGGAAGCCTGAGGGAAAGACATATCCTTTAAACCGTTGAATTCAAACACTACAAAACGTTGCACTTGTGCAAACACCATAATAGTGAAAAAACACAAACACACATTGAGATCTGCAACACGCTCTATGAACAAACAGTGACTCATTTAAACAAGCTTATGTCAAAGCTGGACCTAATGCAGTATCCACATTATTTTTATCATTCAATTTAGTACAATTTAAATTAAAATAAGAAAAAGAAACAAGTTCCAATTTCAGAATAAGTTTGTGATTGTTTATGTGTTTCAATTCCGGCTCTTACTGACCAGCCTCAAAAAAAATCACTTACGTCCAAATATTTTCTTCCTTTTGCGTAGCTGCTGGGGCCCCTCCTTGTCCTCTCTGCGTGAGCTTTGTCCCGGGGGCTCCATCCTCAGCCCATTGTCGAGGACCTCTGTGTCACCAACCACCTTCAGCAAAACCCACACAGCATATCACACTGCAGCTTTCCCCCACGCAAACTTACCCATAAACCAACAGCAATAACATCCTTCAGGGCGTCATGTATCGAGCATTCACAAACTACAGGTTCAAGTCGCGTTACAGAGACGGAGAGAGGCAGAGAGAGTTTTCCTTCAGGCCGACAGTGGACTTGTCATGTCGCTGCCTCTGTCCTGTGGAATGAACTTGAACAGATATGGAGAGTTTCTATGGCAAACTGCATGTGATCCCAGAGGGCCGAGCGCTCTCCTCCTAACTCTGGGATGGCCTACTTTTGAATTAAAATATGTTCAATCTCCCTGGTTAGATCTGTGCAGGGATATGAAATCAGACTTTGAATTTATAACTACATATCTTTTACTTCTACTTGAGTGATAATAAAACATGTGGTATACATAAAACGAATAAAAATGTACTTTAAATATACATTTCCTGAACATAAACATACATAACTATGAACTCTGCTCCAGTATATTTTTGTTATATTACAATCTACATTTGAATTTCATATCTTGTCTTATTGAATCATCAAGTTTATAGATAAAAGTGATCATTCTTTTTTTTTTTAATAGATAACGGTAACTAATAACGGAGGCATTATTTCCACACATACTTGAGAAACATTATTTAGAAGTTTAGTCACAGCAATAATTCAAATTAACCACATCCTTGACATTCTTCCTGAATAACAAGCCGCAAATTACAGCAACAGAAAAGCAAATCGAGCCAAGTTGAAAAATGTACCCAAGTGTTCCTCTTTATCTCAAACTGGTGTAAAGTTGCCAGATAATTGCATGCAGAGTACTTTGGAGTAGTCGTCCTGCTAAGCTGATATGGCTGCTGGGGAGGCATTAATCTCAACATACAGAAGAGCGCCAAGGACACCCCAGCCTCGCTCGCGCACACACACACACACACACACACGGGCGCGCTCACTTCCTGTCTAAATCATATTCATATTTGTGAGGGCTGGAGATGACCTCACGGCAAATGAAGCGTGGGTCCCGAGCTCCGCAGCGGCAATCAAACGCGCGCTGGAGTAATTACAAAAGAGGGGCAAGTGTGCGTGTCCGTGCGGGGGGGGGCGGATTGATGCAGTTTGTCAATTAATGTTGCTCCGAGGTATTTTTGGAAAGGTTAACTTCTTCATATTCTCCGCATGCTAAATTAGGTCAATATTGGTCCGGTATAAGGAGTAATTGTTGTGAGGAGATGGACCGAGGCTTGAGTCAGAGCAGAGCGAGAGGGCTGCGTGGTAATGAGAGCTTTTTCTGCGGCTTCAAAAGTCCAAAGGGCGAGAGTGACATTTAAGCCGAAATGTAGATATACAGTAAATATCAAATGAAAGCTTAGATGACCTCGGAAATGTCAAGTTATGGCACAATCCGTAATAACATCACTAACAAACTTTTGGACGTAGCTTCGTAAATGCTGATGCAGTGTGTTCATTTTAAAATAATCTTAAATTTGAGTTCATGAGTTTTTATGGATGTTTTTTTGTCCAGGAATTAATAAAGTAATATATTGTATTTAATTGTATCAAATATCTTATCTTCAAAATTAAGTTTGTGTGCTAAAAATCCATAATTGTTAAGTGTAAAAGAAGAAATATTGAAGCAGTTGAAGTTAAAAGTAGTTGAAATCTTGTAAATGTAATAGCATTAATAATAATAATAATAATAATAGTAATAGTTAAAGTAAATCATGGTGAAATGTTCGATAAAATATTATTGGTAATCACCGTTTTACTTCCGTCATAATTTTTCAATACTTTTTCAAAAAAACGGCAAATCCTCTGCACCTGTTTGTGAATAAACTCCAGTGGTCCTCTTCTCAGCTGATATTGCAGAAAAGTGTTTTTATTTTTACCCGTCGCAGGAGACACTCATCATCAGCGTTTTTTCCGAGCCATAAATAATTCGAGCGGCGAGGTAATATTCAAGCTGGCGGAGTCTTAGTTGTGCATCTTTAATGGAAGTTTTACAGAAGCCGAGCCAGTTCTTGCATATGCCGCTGCCTCCCATATGGAGAGAGGCAGACAAAAGGAGCACAGTTGGCTTGTCCTATCTTTTTATAAGTCCATCGACAGTTAAATGCTAGCCCCGGAGAAAAGACGGCACAGGGGGACATAAACCCACTGTGCTTTCAGGAGGGGAGATAATGACTTTGCCTGCATTAATTTCTTCATCAGCCATCTTGTTTCTTCAGACAGAGTGGTTATGAGAGCGGCTCTGAAGGCCTGAGCTTGTACGGCTGTGTTTCCCGGTGCAATATCGGCCCTAACAGTTGTTGACAGCAGTGTTTTGTGTGGGCTGACAGCTGTGGAACATCTGTTTATAGGTAATGAGTGTTGCAAACGCTACACCTCACTTTACCTTTAATGTCTTTTATTGGAGAGCGCTGGTGGGAACGTTGTCTAAACTTTTTGCGTCGGGAGTTGGCTATAAGATCTGCTCAACGTGCGTCGGAGCCGTCGGCGGAACTACGAACGTGAGGCATAATGACGGATCATTAATATTAACTTTCTTTAAACACAATTCAATATGCGAGTCAGTAAAGAAGTTTATTATCCTGATATGATTCAATGAATGACTTCAGAACTGTGTTTCTACTGTGAAAACAGCACAGAACTAAAAGTAAAGTATTCTAAACATGACTGCCAATGTGTTTAAAGATAGAATGAATGCCTTTATTGATAATGGATGTTTACCCTCTCACCAGAAGATTTGTGGTGCATTTTCTGCTACCAGCCTTATACTCCCTTAGCTCTGGGCAGGACACTTCACCTGGCAGGGCAGTCACTTTTCCATTAGTCTGCTCTGGGGCATCTGGGGCATCTGGGGCATCTGGGGCATCTGGGGCTGCTGTCGGACAGTTCAATAATGTAATAATAAAAGTGAATCTGTGTGTTTGTGCATAAACAAAGACACAGCCAATGATTGTACGAAATCATTTTTGTAGCAGTTTTATTATATGTGCACTTTTTACAACATTTTCTGTATCTTAATTTTATTCAAAGTATTTTTTTGATATTTTAGTTAAATTGTTAGATTGATGAAGTATTCTTAAATTATTAGTTTGATTTATCTTGATTTATGATTGCATACTTGTGGCAATTCCTCTAATTTGCATGGCAACAATGAGATTTCCCCAGGTTTTCTTATACTTTATTATACTGCAATATGAGTGGAAAATGTTGAACTTTTAATGGTAAGACTATAAAAGCATTATTTGTAGTGGGTGAAGTAAAAGTGCTGGGGGCAGCGAGTAAATTACAATTTCAATATTTACGCTACACTATAATGTCTAAATAAACACAGAAAGTTTGTCTGAAAAGACTTTTGCACTTATCTCACTCCCAAAATCAAACAGGACACACCTCATCTTTCGTTCAGAGCCAAACATTGCTTAACATTTGTCTATAGCTGAAGGCATCTCTGCTAGAACTGGCTGTACTAATACTACACTAATTTGGGAGTAAATGTGTGTTTTTGTACGCATTATGCAGCGGCATTGGGCCCTGCAGCTGTGGTCATGTTAGTCTAAAGGAGGAGTCTGAAGTGAGGACACAACCTGAGAAAGCAGTGCAAAAGGAAACAAAGCATCCGTCCATCTTCCCGCAGTAAATGGAAACAGACTTCATTTCACCAGGTGGAATGGGTCATGTGATCATTATGCATCAGAAAACAGTACAAAATCCATATATTCAAAACAAATCAATATATTTTCATATTCTTTTTTTGAACAAATGACTTCAATTGTTAACAGGTCCGTCACTAGCTTCTTTGTTAGCATGCAATGTTAGCTAATAGTGATCTTTAGCCCTAATTGTGCTACATATTAAACAGATGCCAAACTTTTTTGTTGTAACTTGGGTTGTCGTGTAATGTCTGATGACTAATTATCAAATGTACTTTCTTAAATGTGGTTTAAACGTTATAATTCTCATAACATACCACATAACAGAGTAACCACATCCCCACAAGGCATTCGACTCTACTTATAAATGAATAAACTAATAAATGCATGCTGGAAAACCTATACAATTGCTTTAAAATACCATCGATCAAAGAACTGAGTCTGCATTACAGCGGCCAATGCAGCTCATATTTCACTTGGTATGTTTTTTATCTGTTTCACTCTGCAGTGGTAGTGCGGGTCTGTTATTCCTCTCTAAGGGCCTGTCACCTCCCATCTTAAGGCCAGTTTGTCTGTATCCTATTGGAATTATATGAAGCTCTAATAAAATCAGCTCAAGTGTTCTTGGCAGAGCTGGGAGTGCCCTTTGGTTATTCTTGGATCGGGTCTATACATAAAACCGCTCTATATATTCAGGGCAGGATTAGTAGTGAATATGTAAAGGTCCTGTAAGGCGACGACAACAGCCACACGTCTTGGGTCTAATCGCTTACGACGACCAGCGGGGAAAGGGGTGCCATATGAAAGCACCCATAGGCGTTTCTTAGAATACCATTTACTTTACTTATATAATTACAATTTTGATTACATGATTATATACATACATAATTAAGAATGCATTATAATATATACTGGGTGGATTGTATTAGAAGGGTTTTAATAGTACTGTAAGTATTTATGAAAAAGCAGCAGATATAATAGTACTATTATTAATTAGATGTAATACTGGCAGTGCAGGATTGTAATTTTAGAACAGATCGTAGTTCAAATATTTGATGTGGAAGCAAACTATGCGATCCATATTTTTCAAACTACTTCATATATGCAACAATTATTTTAGTTGTTGACTAGTCAGCAATTATTATTCTGATCAGTCGACCAGTGAAATTGTTACAATGCATTTTTAACAATAAAAAGGTTGAAATATTGTGGCTTTAAGATGGATAAAAATAAAGGATATTTTGGATGACAATCAGAAAAAAAAAGATTTAATATTTCTGTTGTCCAGGCATATGTTTTAGTTTAGGCTAAGTAACAATAATGGTTAATAACAAAAGACATTTATGATAATTTAAATAGTTAGTCTGGAGTCAAATGTTAGGATTACTGTGAGACATGATTTTTTTTATTCACGATTGTCGACACTATGGCCAAGACAAAAGTGAAATGCTTTCTTATCACCGTTATCGATTAACCGAATAATCCATTCATCCCTGGTCAAGATGAATCCGATGAATCGTTGCAGCGTGAATATAACACTGTTCTATCACACTCTGGCCTTTGTCCCATCTAAAAGAACAGGGAAGCAGCAGAGTCGAGATTGTTTTTCACACTTTAAATGTCAGGAAACCATTATTTTACAACTGCTAAGTAGCTGTAAACACAGGCCAACATCTGCATTTATGTATGGATTTAATAAAAACAAAGTGTTGGCCATTTAGCAAGGATCCATTTTAAAAGAAATAAAATTAAGTGGATGTGTTTATGCGTTTTCTTTGGCTACAACTTCGTACCCCAGATGTTTTATCCACTAGGCCCAAGTCTAGAGGCATCGTATGCACTGACAGTCCGATGCAAGTCATAAATATAGCACGCTGTGTGTTTACTCACATAAACTCACCATCACTCACACATTGACAGAGAACCATTAGAACGAGCACAGCCTCAAAGCTAATTGTTATAACGCACATAACCCCCTCCCTCCACTACTCTGCTCATTCAAATGACATTCAAACTTCTAATATTAATTTTGTTGCAGCCATCGAGGTCGCTCCTGGGGAAGTGTCAGAATGATTGAAGAAAAGAGTGAATTCATTTTACGGCAGCACTTGTCACAAAGCACCACTTTTAATTAGAGAACAATCCTTGAGTAACTTTCTGACCTGCCGCTTTTGTGAGAATGTAAAGTGCGGGATTTCAAGTGGCAGAAACAGTCGGAAAAAAGGAACATCAGGTATATTTTTAATATAATTGAACGTGAATAAGAATGGGTAACATGTGTGTGCGTCAGGCTCTTCAGTTTGAGTGCAACTTTTGAGTCTCACTTACTCTGACACAAGTCAATTTGAGTTGTTCTTGTCTCATTTTTGAGTCCAAATTTGCACTGACTTAGCGAGGGAAGGCATTATTTGATTATTAAATGTGCGCAATGTAAACTTTTTAATCCGATGTATCACAGTAATTGAGCAAATATCATCACATTTTACCCGCAAAGACAATATTTGCTGCAGTTAGTTGAAAAGCATGATAAAAAGTATTATGTTTGTGATTATTTATACTTTTATTTTGTGATTTTATATTGATTGTAATATAAAATGGTTTGGTATAGCCCGTTGAATTGCTTTTAGTATGAATAGTGCTATAAAACATTTGATTGACAGATGGATGCAACAGGAGGGAGGGTGCAGTTCATGACATACCACATACCCGTTCTAGAGCATGTGCTAAGAACTCTTGATCAGGAACTATAGGAGCGTTCCATGACATACTGTTCCTTTAAGCACCCACCTCAGTGATGGCTCCGTCTGGCTGTCTGAGGAACTGCCTGTACTTCTGCTTCAGCCCACTCAGAAACAGAGTGTGGACCGCCACACGGGTGCTGGTTTCGCCCGTAGGTGGGGGGGCACCCTCAGCTGGAGGGCTCTCAGCCGGGACGGTAGAAACCACCAATGGCTCCTCCTCTGTCCAAATATGGTCATACACTGCAACCTGTAAATAAAAACAGAAAATTATGATTATCTCTAAATTACTATTACCTTGTTTGTAAAAAAATATATATTGAAATGTTTCGCTGTGGCATGTTTAAGGGTCAGTCACAATCAATTAAAATACTTTTCCCAATCAACAACTTTATTATTTTAATGCTATGTAATAAGTTAACTACTAATTACCTCCAATCCCAAACAAAATAAAAATATTTCTATTCAATCTTAAACTCTTTTATTTTACTGTGTTTTTTATTCTTAAAAAACACAGTAAATTGCCATTTGTCACTGGCATACAGTAGATCACAGCACTAATTCCTCTAATTCCTGTGGGGCCGGATCAGCAGCAGCAGGTGAAGGGACAGGTTGTGTTTGCTGTCATGCATAAACACGTCTAATCCTGGTGCCTCTGTTGTTTGTGGGTATTCTGTGCGTGCGTGTGCGTATCTATGTGGCCCACACACCTGTAAAGTCCCCCCTCCTCGGCCGGGGTGAGGCGCAGGACCAAGCGGAGCGTGTAACATGTTATATAGGTCATGTAACTCGGACTCATCCATGTGTGAAGATCATCAGGCTCGCTCCTACACACTGTCTGCTGGTGAGCCTTTCATGTCTGCTACTCACATGCATTATGGGGAATTAAATTATTACATTAAATTCAATATTTGGGGACATTACTGCCACATGAATCTTAAATGTGTGCTGTATACTGTAAACGTTCAGATTAGAGTTTTAATGTCTGAGTTTCTTTAAAGCTCAAATAAAACATTGAAATTCGGTAAATAAAATCCCAAAGGTAATAATTCAACTTGATAAATGAGTGAGCTTATATTACTTACATTACATTGTTATTATTTGCCATGTTCTTTGTTTAATAAATAGATTTTTATTTTTTTTTCTGTAAAAGTGAATTGACTGTACTCCTGTCTGTAATTTATGTGTAGGATAAGCTTGTTGTGTGTGTGTGTGCAAAAACTGAAAAACAAGAACGCTGACAAAAACGTGAGGCAAAAAAAGAAAATAAAACAAAAACTCCAAGTAGTACACGCACACACAACTGAGACACACACCACCGCAATGTCTCCAAGTGCAGGAAGTTTTTCAATAGTTTCTGAGACTCAAGGTGACCCCCTAATTGGCAGCGTAATTATGAGTCTCCTAAAAATACTGTGAGAGGAAAAAAGGGCCGTGAGTGGCAGGGTCAAGCTGAAGGAGAGCTTTCATTTGGCGCTGTATCGATGTCACCCCGCACTCATAAACGCTTAGCCAAACACAACTTTAGGCACTTCACCAAGAAAACACAGAGTCATTACCACATTGTAATTAGAGCCAGTGTGTACGCTGCAGACCAGAGCCGAGCGAGCGAGAGAGGAGCACACTACTGTTCAATGACATCATTAGAAACAACACATGGATGGACTTCAATCAATACAGAATAACAGTATTTCATTGTTTTCACACAGTTACACATTTATTATCCACACACTCTACAAATAACATGACTTTCAACCTCTTATTTCAGTTTGTCTACCATCTGATAAAAGGGAACTCTAAAGCGGTGAGACATTCTACATAAAAAGCTGTTACCCACTTATTTCCAGAGATGAATCAGCCCAAAAACCTTATGAAAAGTCCTTAAATCTCATTTTAGTCAAAGTAACTTAATCTTTTAAAGAATAATTGTCCCTCCAAACCCAAGCTTTACTTTTGTCATTATTTATTTATTTTAGGGACAGTGCATAATAATGAACATTTCTGTAAATATGCCAGAATTAGCCAAAAGGCTATTTTTCATCTGTAGTCTCATGACAGCTGTTACAGTCAGCCTAAAACAGGTCATAAAAAACAAGTAAGTATTTTACATAGAAGTTAGAAATATAATATATATATATATATAAATTCAAACACACAGACATGTCAATCATCCAGGTGCAGACCAACAGACACATACACAAGCAGATACACACCCTAGAGAAAACATCCTACAGAAAACACAGTATAGACACAGACACACACAGGTAGATGGTGTTTGGCCTGAAGGAGGAAGCAGAAATGGCAGGTGTAGTTAGTGTTGACAGATCTGGTTTTCAATTAACCATTGTTTTAACTGAATTTTGAAGGTGTGATAGGAGTTTGCATTTCAGATATTTGTGGGTGTGAGGTTTAAATCAGAGGCAGCGCGGACAGAAAAATGTACTTACTCATCCATATATTTTACAAGGAAAATCAAGGCAGTATTTAAAATCAGATTTTCCTCTGTGCAGAGCTTGTTTCCACTTACAATTACAGTAAATCAGACATCAGAGGCCAAAACTGCAGAGGGTCAGCTTCATTCAGCCATTTGTTTGTGCTCCAAAGGGTTCAGGGACAGCTTCAGTTTAAATTGAAGCTCATTTTAGTCAAGAGTTTTAGGAAAAATAGTATTGGTAACTTTTCAGTGTCTATTTATGTAGTTTTTATAATATATAAAATAACATCTTTTCAGTTTTAAATTTTTCTTGGCAATCTTTTACCTCCGGTTTGGAAAGAAACTGATTTCATAAGTAATCAGCACGTATGAGGCTGCAATCCAGTCGTTTGGAGAGTACACACTGTATGTTCATTTAACATGTTTTAGTTTCATACAGTAGTTCTCAGTTCTGTCTGAAAGTGGGGTATGGGTGCTCCGGTTTCCTCTACCACTAAAAACATGTACACCAGTCTCCTCCCCCTCTTCTGGGGCCAGGACAGAGATTCTTAATCTCATTGGGACTTTTCTTGTCAAATAAAAGGTCAATAAATAATACCAAATGAAAACATCCTCCAGGACAGTTGTGGACCGGCAGAATATGACCGGAATTGAAAAAAGTACTGTGTAACTTTTCTGTCCCCAAGGATATTTTATTGTCTTTAAATGTTCCCCGTGGTTTCAAACTGTCTATCTTGAATTTATTCAATTACAAGTGTTTTTATTGCTCAAAATTATATTGAACATTTCGCATTCTTACTGTAAGCCTGTCACCCCTCCACAGTTCTGACCTGTAACTTGGCATAATGGCGTCATATGTTTGTCTCCATGGCGATAGATAGGCTAAATGCCATATTATGCATATTACAGGCAGTAAGTAAGGGACACTAAGGAACTAGAAAAGTTCCACCTTTGAGGCCCGTGCAGAGCTGTGATAGGGCCGCTTCAGTCCCTTTTCACACACCTGCTGGATCCTCAGCTGGTGCATATGCATGATTTTTGACTTGCATGAAAATAGACGTTAGCCATGCCGCCATCCTACACTAATTATCCCGTGAAATCCACTTGACAAGACGAGACAAAAGCTTGAAAAGGTGTTTGGTTGGTGCGTTTGGTTAGGGTGATGCCATTTCATGCAATGCACCATGGCTCTCAGGACGCATCCCAGCAGCAGCAGCAGCAGCAGCCGAACAAAGAGGGAAGAGCATTAGCGCTAACCCGCCTGCTCCACACTACCTTGTTCTGGTCTGTTGTGTTGTCGTTTAGTGCTAGCCTGGCTCCTAGCCCTAGCCTGAGTGCTCTCTCCACTTCGCCATTGTTCCATTTGATAGCACTAAGTGACTGATTTAGGTTCAATGGCTGCATGGAGCAGGCAGGCCAGCTGTGGGTTAAGCAGATAGCATTCAAGTGAGCTAACCCAATTCCAACCCAATCAACTCGGGATTTATTGTTGTGGTCTGTATTTAGAAATCTGATAGAGTCTGGATCAGTCCCTCGACTTGCATCAGGAGAGACGGCCCTTATTTGTTTTAGAGGGGACTATAAACGGCAAACCATGTTTTCCAGCAGGGACATAAATTTAAGGATTTGTAGACATTACCGCAAATGCACAGAGAATAGAGGGGAGAGGCTGGAACAGGAAGTGAGGATGGCTCTGCTGCATACACCAGACTGTTTTTACTAGAAAGAGATGGGATTTCACACAAAAGAAATGTATTTATTTAAATGTAGGCATATGACAAATATGAATAATGTAACTCACAAAACACACATACCGGTACATATAGAAGCAGTATAAGTTTTGTTCTCTGTGACAACATGGGACTGAATGAGACAGCAAATGTGGCACATTTGAGATATTCATGTGTGGTATATTTAAACAGTGACCTAAATTCATCCCTAAATTAGCAAATAAACTTACTACTACAGTCAAAAGAGGCCAGATCAGACAGTGATTTTGCACAGTGACAGACAGCAGTGGTAATGGCTCTGTCTGAGGTAGACTGTATTTTGTATTGGGCTCACACTTTGTCCTTGTGTGTCACAAATATCACGCTGACCTTTCTCTGCACTTTGTGACATGCTGGATATAAACACAGAGTCTGGCTTTGACCATTATAAAAAGACATTTCTGTCGCGACTGCATGTCCCCACTGACAATAAAAACACTTTCCAAACTCGACCCGTTAACATGGAAGAAAACTGCCATTTCCCCCTGACCAAAAATCATAACAGCATGTCAGAGTGGAAACGAACTACAGGCTCACAAAGGACAAATTAAGTAATGTTTATACAAATTAAAAAAGAGGCAGAGCCATTTGGACCCAGGAGGCAGTCAGCCAGTGTGTGAGAAAACAGGGAAAGGTTTGATGACATTTGAGTACATTGTAGGCACACATGAGGTACACAGAGGCTGAGCCCGCCTGGCACTGCTCCAGCTCCAGAGCCTAAGGCAGGGCCACACCAGGCTGCCGTCCCCTCTTCCCTCAGTGATTGATCAGAAGTAGATAGCCATCATTACCATTCATGCTCTTACCTCCTCAGGTCTATCTCCCTGTCTAATTTTACCTCCATTTGCATGTTCCCATGGACTAATTAAAATTTCTCTTTTTTACTTTACTATCTTTCTCGCCCCATCATTTTCACTTGCCGTCCATTGGTATGAAAAATAATGCAGCACATTTTGGCACATTATTATGTATGAAATGAGAGGGCATAATGTATTCCAGTTGGATCAGTCCTGGAGACCTTGTCTGTAATGATTGCAGGGAGAGTGGACTTGAGGCTCTCTTTGTCTCCTCCGTCTATGTATGTTTATTGACAATTACTGTAACTTCAAATCTGTTGACACAAACTCACAGGAGCTTGATCATGTTTTGGTATAGCTATAAATGATTATAAAAAAGCATGATACAATATAGAGGGAAGTATAACGTCTGAACCATAATCATGAAATGACATTGATTAGGATTATCATGACGTATTTTTTGTTTTGTTTTTTCAATTTCAATAAAATTTAAGTGAAGGTAAAATATCGTTATAACATTGAGGCTTGAGTGCTTAGAAAATTTCAAATATTTTAACCTATCTCCACCTACAGCTCTACTTGTAATTATATATATTAGGAAAAGAAAAAAAAAAATCCTGTAAATTCCACTATGAAGAGGCCGGCAGCAGCAGACAATAAGTTCTGAAGTTTTGAACAGTGGAGACATTTCTATTACTAATCCATTTTAGATCAATATTATACTTTACATTAAGTAAAGTAAGTGTAATACCCCGACCCTGTTCTGACTTGCCACATACAGAAGTGTAGCAGGACCAGGCCTCTCCACTGTCACTGTCATGATCCAGTTGGTTGGTAGTTCTGTCCTACTTGGCTTTAATTTACAGTGGGAAAAAATAATTAGAATCTCACTTTTGTGAAGAGTGGAGTGAAAATGTAAACAATGCTTCCCTGCGGGCGGGTGCTTCATCACTTTGACAGGTGCATTTGAATTTGCCTGGGTGGCCGACAGCCCTGCTTATTTATGTGTCAGTCGCACATGGAGGACCCGGCTGGCTGTATGGGACCAGACTCGAGACTTGGGACGAGACTGGAGATGTGTTTTTTGATTCCTTTTTTTGGTGGGATGAGCAGACGAGAGGAGAGTGACGGTGGACTGTGGGTGTTTTGGCACTGAGATGGCGTTGAGAAAGACAACTCGCAGAGAGATTAAAAGTGTGGAGGAAAGCTGGTTAGAAGATATGAAACACTGCATGCATGGGACCGGCGTTATGGGCCAGCACCAACATGTTTTATTAAGGCAGCATCTCACAAAGAGCTTACATGAGCATTTTCAAAACACAGACTTCTGAAAATGTTCAAAGAGGTGCCAAGTCACATGCTTCTGACTGCAATGAATTTGAATATTGTGGTCCACATTAACTACAAGAGTGGTAGATGGCAACAGAAATGTGGTATACTATAAAAATGTATTGAAATAGTCAATTCTATCAGGTATTAATCAGATATTAATATAGTACATTGCGTAAGATACCACATGTGATCACAGGTTAAACAATATCAACAATATTGGTCCTATAATACATAAATAGAATGTAGTAAATGAACACTAAAAGCATATTGGAGCATCTTTGATTATTGCCAATTGAAAAAAGAAGTAGACACGGTTTCTTCTTTTGTCCACATATCCCCATCCACTCACACACACAAGCGCGCACACACACACACACACACACACACACACACACACACACACACATACATACAGTACACTCCTGGCTCCCAAACAGACAAAGCCCCACACAGCGAGGAAACGCATGCGTGCATCTCCAGCGCCTGCGGGCACTCGGGGCTAGGCAGCAGGCAGGCAGAGGGGGAGGGAGGCGGCTGGGGAGAGGGAGGGCAGGAGGAAGGGTGGTGGGGGGGGGGAGTCGGAGAGAGGAGAAGTGTGCACTGTGCAGAGGCTCTCTAAGCTATCGAGGGTCAGCCCCACCACTCCAGAGGCACCGCGCCCGAGCTGGCCCCGGTACAAGACTTCTGTTTGCTGAGTCTACACACGCGCGCACGCACACGCACACACACACGCACGCACACACACACACACACACACACGCGCGCGCGCACGCACACACACACGCGCACGCGCACGCACACACACGCACGCACGCACACACACACACACACACACACACACACACGCGCGCACGCACACGCACACGCACGCACACACGCACGCACGCACACACACACACACACACACACACACCTAATATAACTATCTCATATGTAGTTCTTTATATGTACTTGGGTGACACATGTGGACATTTACGTACACTAGGTAAAATGTGCTGACAACATATACAACAATAGAACTTTTATTTACTTTTTGTTTGTTTTTCCACTTACACTAGAGTCAAATAAGGCATCATGGAACATCACTTGTAAATAGCGTGAATGTTTTTTTCATTGTCTTAAGCTTGGAAACAAAACAAATCAATCAAATCAATTATAAACCACCAGCTAGAAATAGGAGAATTGACTTCTTATTCAAAACTGTAGTCGTAAATAGCAAGAAGCTGCAGAAATAATGCGAGCGCATGCTACACATCCACAAACAAGGCTCAAACTAGACACAGCACATTGCACATGGCTGCAAACCAAAACCATGAAGAAGAACACGCGCCGACATACATGCATGGATAAGCCAAGCAACGTCAACCATTAGAACGGAAATAGATACACCATTATTGCATATTTCTCCAATATGCACGCAGTCAGCACATATAATTGGAGCAGCTTGAAAATGGCATGGGCGCACACTGTCCGCAGAGAGTTTGATTTGGCTGAAGTAAAGGTCTGTGTCTCCGTAAACGCACCACTGGACAAGACAGGCCACCCATTCATATTCACACAAACATAGCCACGAACTTGCACATACGCTACAGTAGCTTTACCTCATTACTGTGCCCATGAAGCGAAGATCACAAGCTATAAATGTTCAAGTTTCAGACATCCAAAATTGGACTTGAAGAAGAAAATAAATTAAAAAGTCACAGCACAACCATATTTACAGACTAAAGAGATTATCCAATAAGATGGTATCAGTGAGTGCCCGAGATAATCCACAAAATAAGATATGCATAATTCACTGTTACTAATCTCCTTTGCAGCAAATAAAGCTATTCTACTGTATGGTAAACAAGTCGGATAGCAGCTTTACTGTCATGTGACTCGGCGTGGGCCTGGAGGCGTTGACTTTTCAAGGTTTGTTCACATAACTTTACTTGAAATATTCAGCTACCTATACCTTTCTTAGCAGTAAATTAGCCCCCAAGCTTTCTCCAGGTTAATCCTTTGTACTGGGGGAAACCTAATTCTCGTATTAAATTGCATGGGGTACTAGTTTTAAGGGTATTTTGGCAAACCTGGTTTAAGATGCTACGCAGATGCCAAAGTTGAGTGGTACCTTTGATATCCAAAACTTGACTTTGGAATAGCTTCAAACTAATCACGCCTGGGAGGCTCGAGGTGATAAGTATCCAAGCCAATAACCCCAAATGAGAGCTGGGGATCACGCGCGCTGTCTCTTTAAGGTTATGAGTGTAAAATGTCTCTCTCTCTCTCTCTCTCCTCGGGATGTGACGCAGGGCCGTTAAGAGGCGACACCTGTCACCATCAGCAGAGCCTCCTCCTGTACCCTGCGGCCCGCGGGAACCGGCCAAGGTCAAAGTCTTCAGACCAACAAGAGAAAGAAGTGACTAACGACACACAGTCACAGAGGATCAAGTCTGAGCACTTCAAGATGGAGGGAGGTTCTTTATGAATGTGGGACGTATGAGCAGAGGGGGGGAAAGATGCCTGCTTTAATATGGTTTATTTGGATTTTATGAACTGGAAGTGTTCACAAAACCCACCCCTGACTTTATATGAACATGATTTTTGTGAGAATATATTGTCAATTGAACAAAAGGTATTGCAAAACATGACATTTTTCACCTTTACATAAATAGAGATAATGTTTACCGTATTTTCCGGACTATAAGTCAGACCTTTTTTTTTAATAGTTTTGGCTCGGGTGCGGCTTATACTATATTTATACTTATATACGTATACTCCGGAGCTACTTATATGTGATATGATTTGTTATTTTCACACTTGCAACCGCATTTCATATTCCAGTACAACTTATATATGTTTTTTTTGGCTGGTGCAAACTCTGATGCAACTTATAGTCCGGAAAATACGGTATATTATACTTGAAACACTATCAAGAAAAGAAATATATAAAAAACAGTGTCATTCTTTTTCAAATTCATTGTTATAAATGTCTGTAAGGCTTATCTCTATCACACAAATGAAAAATCGGCAACCTAGAGCATAGAATAAAGTAGTGACACATTTTCAGTTACAGTCACCTTGCAAAATATATCAAAAAGCATTCGACTTGGTCACACACTCGAGTCATTGTAATCCCCTAACTTATTTAGTAAATCCACTCCACACCCACAGCTCTGATGAATGTCATGTGCTTTGGTCGCAACACCTCTGAAAATGGTGTAAGATGAGTCCTGTTCATTTTTATTTTCCGTAAATCTCTGCTCACTCACACTCAACAAATCGGTCTAATTTGTTTGCCTTCTGTTTCACATTAGGCGACGGCCGCAGAACACGCCAGGACTCCAGAGGACGTGGCCAGATCCTTGAGAAATGAGCACAGTGAGATCGGAGAGGGTTAAGAGAGGAGGAAAAATGTTTTAAAAGGCAGCGGAAAGCCTGGAGTCAATTTAACCTCTTCCATATGAACATGTTTTGACAGCTGACGTGAGATGCCATCAAAAAGCGCTTCCTCTCAGGTGGATTAATGGATGAGGGGTCTAAGCGGATATAATATTTTGGCCTTTGGAGTGTCGGCCATACTGTGGGAAGCTGAGCAAAGACACTTCCTTGTTTTGCCTTGGCGGACTCTCCGGCCCCTCCCTCGCTCTCTCGCCTCTCTCCTTCAGACAGTGGAGCCAGCCCAGGCCCAGTCTTTGGTAGATAATGACATCCTCCTTCTGGATTAATTGTGAGGGACACATTAAGCAAAGGGGCTGACACTCCATGTAATTAAAGCGTTCACACCGACGGGTTTATACTGGAACACTCACTCCAAAGTATTTTACTAAAGCATCAAACCCGACTTATTTTGAAACAGTCTTATGAAATAATTGAGTTGTGGTCAATGTTGTATGGACTCAATTAGCTGAGATATGTTTTCTTACAACTGGTAAAGCTCGATCTCCTTCTGGTTGTCCTCTACTGGCTCTGTTTTTGGCTTGATTTGGACTAAATTTAATCCTATTTTTGGTTCTTTTATGGGTAATGGCTTGGTTAGAACAACTGCAGCAATGATGTCGTTCAATCAAACCTGGTTCATCCCACGTTTTAGCCAGGAATATAACTTATATATCTGGTTGTACACGGAAAGTAAGTAAACTATCTTAAAATGCAAAACTCCCTGTTTCTATACTGGGTGCAGTATTCAAATTATGTCTCTTCATAAAATAAACAGAACATGCCAAATAAGTCTATATATTTGCTGAAAATGACTGAACTAGGAATAGGCTGATATTTGCACTTTATAGCATATGTGCAACCTACATTTTTCGGTAAAATGAACAAAACATCGACAGAGCCTTATGGGCCAATCTGTGGTCTTAATGAAATCATCTCATTTTGAGTAATACACTGACTAAAAGACATCGTAGCATCATAGCATTACAAAATCAATACAAAATCTCATGATATATTGCTCATTTAGATTCTAAATGTTTCCCAATCCTACCTGCTACCTCCCCTTTAAACCTACCAAACATGTATTTCTTGCAGCATTGATATGTTTGATCTTTTATTTTTCCCTCGGTCCTTAACCACAGCACACTGCGTTCACACATTACTGCCCAGCAAAGTCTGTGACCTTTTCAGTAGCGCAGCCATGTGGCGTCCGCAGTCATGTCTCATATTGAGCACCCTAATGCTGCTCGTCTGCTGCTGCGCTTGCTACATTGCGCCTGTCCTTGCCTCTGTCCCTTTCCCCTCGGGCTGTGTTGGTGCCTTCAGCTCTGTCCACGGACACAAAAAAAAAGCATCGGTTGTAATTGAAGAAGCCACTCTAATGTGACGTGATGCCGGCTTACAAAAAGGTTGGCGTGTGCACTTAAAACTTGCATGCCTGTATTTGCTGTAGGAATAGATGTAGTGCGTGTGAAGTGACGCGTAAGCAACACGCACATTCATGGACATTGCAGATAGTCTGTGGGAGAGATTAGTGACCACAGATGCCCTCTGACTCCTCACGACCCCTCCTGCCCCGCTAAAGTATTCAGACGCTGCCCCCGCCATCTCAATGCTCTTGTTATGGGTTCCTGTCCTGAGCTGGGGGTCCTTTTGTTACCTGACAGCGGTTCCGGGGCGTCCTGTCACGGCCTGCTGCCCTCTCTGTCCATCTTACTTTAAACAGCGTTGACCATTTTCCCAGGAGCTCGATTTGCTTCACAGGTGGCCCTTAAATACTTTTCTCACCAGGATTTATACATTAGAGTCCATTTGAAACTCCAACTATAATGTTTTTTTAAAATATTGAATACGTTCCATGGCCTGCACCTCTCACATATACATCAGTAAATCGCAAATGTAAACATTATACATTTCTACATACATTTATATTCAAACAAAATATCATATACATTTAAAATCATATTGCACTCTTCTTTTCTTTTCTTTTCTTTTTAAAAGTGGAGGATACTGACAATCTCAGTGTATTTTTTAATGCTCTTAATGACAATATTTTTGACAATTTCAGCAATATTATACATATTTCAATACATCTTCTACCTCTAGTGCTCTTGTTAAGCGGTAAAAAATCACAAATTGTTGCTTTAATAATAGGCTCAACAAAGAAAGATCATCATTACCCAGTGGAAAACAATCCAACTTGTGTAGTCTAAGATGGAAATCACATCCCTGTCTCTATATGATTAACAGGCAGACTGGGGTTATCATTACCGCTCCTGTCTATGCTGATTGTCTCTCAACAGGTTTCCTCCCCACCACTCGAGCGGCTGTTGCAAAGCACCCTGGGTGATCCCAAACTCGCCCGCTGGTAACCCATTACCTAGACATACGGAGATGAACAGCACAAAGGTACGCAAATGTTGATGCAATCAGGTTGCGAAAACATCTCCAGGGCCACCACCACCACCACCACCACCACCATGCCCCCCTCTTCTCCTCTTCCTCTCTGTCGCTGCTACTTTTAATCTCTCCCTCTCTCCTTCAATTATCCCAATGTCACCAGCACCACCACCGGGAAACTTTGGGTAAAATCGCTTTGCAGGAGGGTAACCCGGCGTTCTACTCTGTCATTGTCATAGCAGCAGCACTGACAAAACAGTTTGCATACCTGCTTAAGTATTACAGAAATTAACACCTCCCTTCCAGGTACAGTAATCAAGGGGGTGACGAGAGACAATTAATTAGGTCCATCTGCATCACTGCCTTTACATAATTAATGGGGCTCATTATAGAAACACGAGTTTGAACATGCTAGCACTCTCGCCACTTTAGCTCAGAGCCTTTACCGCACAAGGCAAGCAGTGTTTATGAAGCTGTTTGGAACAAATTGTTCTGTTGCTTTGTCGGGGGCATTTTCAGACACTTTTTTCCCCCCCACATTTGATTAGCTTTTTATACAACCAAATTATACAAGGTAGAATAAATAGCATGGTACATATTAAGTGAAACTGGCTTTTATGACTTTTTAGTCATGTTATAGCAGTGCTTCCTCAACTCAAGCTTACGCAAAGTTGTATTTAAATTGATTCACGCATGTTTGAGTCATCCTGTATTGTCCGGCAAGGCTTGAGTGCTCAGAAATTGACTGTTTTCACCTATCCCCTATCTCCGTCCACTGCTCACACATGTAAGATTAAAAATAAAAACAACAATTAACACACAATTCAAATAAAATCTGCTGCTTGCTAGGTTAGTTTAATATGTTGTGGTAAAGTCTAATTCTAAATCCGGGTTGGGACAGTATTTTGTTGAAAATCTTAAAATTTCTTCTGAGGAGCCACATTACAATTTGAATACAGGGGCAAAAATGTATCATAACTTTAGCATATTCATATACATATAACAACTAAATTTGCCTAAAATGCTAATCATATTTTGTATCAGTTGATGCTCCTTTCTTTGTTCAAAGCTTGTAAAATGCCTAAAACATGACATAGTCTATTGATTGACAAGGACCTTGATTATGAAAACGAGTCAAATGAATGGCTATGACTTGCGGGTAACGGCCTACCACAACATCACTGGGTTTTGCTTCCTTCCTGAGATCAAATTAAAGACCACATTGGTGCACATACACTTTGCTCATTCACCTACTTTACTGCATCAGGAAGCTGCTGAAGCTGCTGACGTCTCCGCCCGCGAGAGATATTTAAACCTTGCAGCAAGTCAAATAATCATATGGCATCAATAAATCTATAATATAAAGTTAATTGGAAAGAAAGTAGAAAATAGGTTATGGTTTATGGCTGCCTTGTGAAAATTACAAGTTTGATAATAATAGGCCATTTGCAGGTTGGTTATTGAATGTGGATTGGGTTTTATTGTTTGAGTGCTGGAAGGAGATAGAGCGATTTGGTCAGAATTACAAGTGGCGACAAAGCACATTCCAAAACTAGTCTAATTGATAACAATAAGAACTGGTTTAAAAAAAAAAACGTATCCATATTATACAATTTCCTGAGACATTCAAGTTCCAAATTTCTTCCTGCTTTTAACATTTCCAAGGAGTGCTTTTCACATTTAATCATCTTCCGCATTAAGGTTTCGTTGAGAGCTTATCTCTGTAACTGCGCACACCAGTCAGTCACAGAGACATCCCACACAGCACATCATCAACCTGGACAAAATCGGGAACAAACTAGGACAAGGAAGATGACCAAACCGGGCCTACATCAACGGGGACCAAACCAGGACCAAACTAAAGAGTGAACGCAGAAAATCATCCATTTTAGCATTCTTTCTAATATGTAATTAAGCCTCCCACATTTTTGCAAGAAGAGTATGTAAGGTTGTGCCAAAATAGCAATTTATAGTGATACTTACGGTAATTTGGTGATACATTGTCGATGACATGGGCTTCGTATTGTGTACTTAATAAAACTAAAGTTGTGGCTAAAGGGCTGCAAACTTAATAACAATATCATACATGCAACAGTTGAATGGGCCCCAGGTCATAAAAGTCATGTTCAATATCACTGTATAATAACCATATTAATAAGACAGATTCCATATGGCGATATCAGAGTTGGCCAGACCAAGAATTTCACCCACAACCTCAGGAAGAAATCACTCTGCCACTATTTTAACGGAGGAAAAATAATATCATTGGACATCTCTGTGTACAGTCTGACATGAAAATAACTGAGTCTGTCCTATGCAATAACTTCTCAAATTTGGCTCAATATCACAGAGCTGCTGCTGCTGCTGCTGCTGCTGCTGCTGCTCCTAAAACTGTCTTGTTTTCGTTCTCATATCCCTCCTCTCTCTCTCACTCGGCTAATGAAGGCCTTGTGGCCCAGTGTTATTAAAATTACGCCCTTGCCTGTGATATTAATTGGGTCCGTAATAAGGAATGCGTCGGATTCATTATTTAATTGCAAGGGCACATTTGGAATACAGTTTCTGAAATGTATTTTTAATGAAAAACACTACATCCTGACCTAATCATATCAACCTTATTCTATCCAATTAAGGATGCAAAAAATCATTAGGGTTGCAAAATATTAGTTTCAGCTCTGTCGGCTGCTCCTGTGCGCGCCTTCATGAATATATTTTTTCCTGTCTGTGATAAATACTTAATGAGCGAAAAATGACACAAATTTGCATGTAGGCAAATTAGTCTCTTAGGTGTAAGGCCGGGCTGAGTTTGGAAAGTGACCCCTTTGGAGGAGAAATGATGCAATAATTATGGAGTGATGGGGCAGCTTATCAGATTCAGCAGAAAAACTGACAAGTTGAATAATGCAAAAATTATAAAATGCAATAACCCTAAATTAGCATCATTCCGTTGAACATGTAGCGCGTTAGCATTGCAACAGTTTATTACAATGCAAATGTCGCACATATGAAGTATTCTATAATTGTTGCTGCAATGAGGGAGATAAGAGGAAACGCATGTATGACTTGGCTGTGCCACCACAAACTGAGGCCATCAGCGGCTAAATGGAGCGTTTTCTTAATCACTAACTTTGGGGGTGTAATTTCTCCTAAAGTCTCCAAACAATGGGAGGTTCAATTTCCCCCCATTAACAGGTTCATCAGCAGGCCATTAGCACCAGTGTAGCACCTCCGCCATCAAGCCTTGCTCTTCATTAAAGCTTAAAAGACGGGTGGTAAAAATGGCATTTAAAGCACTGCGCGTAAAATGTATATTTTTCTCAATGGAGGACAACAAAATCACATGTTTGGAAAGAATTCTGTTGGAAAGTAGATCATGTTTTTGTTTTATAACACCCATGTCAAAGTGCTTCACAGAAAAATATTAGCTGCTAGAGAAACTGTGGATGCCAGATGGCTTATCATGTGTTTTGGAGAATGTCCGACTGTTCAGAAACATTGCTCTGGGATTAATAAAGCACAACGTATTGTTTTTGTCATTGACATTTCACAAGACTTCAGAATACATAGATATCTGGGCCTCACAACTCCTGTCATGGACTCTGTGAATGGATACCTTTAGAGCAAGCTGCTGACAACAGGGAAGAAGGCCAGAAGATTCAGGGGCTGGACCAAACTTTGATTTGAATTTTTTTTATAAAATTACTCTTGGACTTTGGGCTAAACTTATACGCTGGACAAAAACGTTATGTCATTGGATGTCTTGAGTTACTTTTGTGTAAATTATGTAGACTTCCTGTCGTTTTCTACCAGTTTTTCAGCTTTTTTCCACAAAAAGCTACTCGATTGGTCATCATCATTTACCCCAAATCAAGTCAAAAACAGGAAATCATATTAACCTGCCCTACACACGTTAACTTTACTTTTGATGGAATTATCTTGATGGAATAATTACCACGCATAATTAGACTGATATGCAAGGCCATGTGTTGGGCCTTAAAAGCGACTGTACTTTCTTGTTTCACTTTCCCACCACACCCGTTTGAACCTGTGGAAGCAAAGATCAGGGAAGTTAATGAAGATGGCGAAGACGGAGCGATGTGTGCCAATAACTCATTGTAGCGACTAAATTAAAGGGGCTGCAGTTTGATCGCTGCCTCCATTCCCCTTATCTCAACTAGTCACATTTTCAATCATTATGCAGAGACTTTGTAGGCTGGGTACTAATACACTGGCCCTCGCTGTGTCATCGCCATCGACCTACGCCTGGCTATCAAACATGCAACAGCTTCTCCCTGCGATAGCAATTTCAGAGCAGAATACATTTATGCAAACTGGAATCCTGCACGTTCTGACACCAACTTGTCCGTAATGTAAAATAGTGCCCATGTGTGTATGCATGCTGATTGCGCAGTCTCTCTTTAATGAAACATTTCTGAAAATTGGTTTCCAAAGACTAATCGTGCACCCCACTAGCTGACGTTCTGTTTGGGTAATTATCTTGAACTAATTAGAGAAGAAACAAGGAGCTATGAGAGGAATTGTTAGATTTGTAAAATGTAACTAAAGAAATTTAATGGTATAAAATAAATGGATGCAGTTTATACATCCCATCTAACCTAATGTGCAAATGTAAACTAATGATGAAAAATACAGTACAGCAATGATTAAAAGAAAGAACAGGCAGTTCACATTGGAAGTGGAATCCTGACCTCAGATAATACCATAACCAGGACCCAATCATGTACATTTTACCTTGACATTCAAGAATAGAAATACACAGAACAAATAAAAGGATGACATGCATCTTGCAACAGGAGACAGTTTTTTCTGTGTTGATTAAATCATATTTTCATCAGAAATGTACAAAGGAGAAATCCACATTTTATATAATTTGATCATGTACTGGGAACAAATATTTATATTAGTGAGTAGGTCCATGATCTAACTAGGGCCGTTGTCAACCAAGAGTTTCTTAATCGACTAAAGTGTCTCGAGCCTTCAAAACGATTCAGTATTTCTGTTATATGACCAAACAGAGAAGTATAGCAAACCAAGTCTTCTGAAAACAACTGCAACCTATCCTCTTCTTTCTCCATATAAATCCTCATGACCCCATTAAAATGGAAAAAAATGTTGTTTGATACTATAAACCAATTTATCAACTAAAGGACTACTATCCAAGATCTAACTATACCACACTAAAATACAGTTATTTTGCCTGCATCGCATCTCAATTAACTTTGTTGGCCTTTAGAATGTTTTGATGTAATCTGAAACCAGTCCAGACAACAAGAATAACAGATACAGAACAGATAATTAAACTAAATGATCAATACATGTGGGTGAATCAACTTGAAAACAGCATTACCTTCCGCCTCTCTCCATTGTAGCCTCTCCACTGCTCCGCCTTCTTGACTATGTAGCTCAGCTCCTGATTGGACACCTCCAGGTCTTGCGGGAGGTAGTAGGTCCCTTCACAGGCTGTGAGCCTCTGATAGACATCCAGCATTCGGCCATCATCGTGGAACCTAACGAGGAAACATGTTACTAGTAAGAAGTCACAGCAGAAATCCAGTTCCTTTGACTTATTCAGAAAAGGCTCACATGGGCTACTTGTGTTGTGCTACTTGCATAATGATGAACTTCAATGTGGTGTTGAATGATCACATCTTGCATCAAGAATTGTTTTATTGATTAGACAGCGCCTGTTTGCAGTGTAAGACTATGAAAGAGTGATAGATGTGTTCCAACAGAACTAAAGAGCAAACGGTATCAAACAAATTGGCCTGTGAGTGGGAAGCACTTTGTTAACACGAGCTGACAGTAGCCGTGTCTATGTTGGGCTTGTGGCTGCTAATGTGTGGGAGTAAGAAATGGGATATTCTGCCGTTTTAACACTGAGCTTCAAAGATGGCCGCTACAATGGACGCTCCGGCTGAGTCCACGGAGACCAGCCTGAGTCACAGCAGAAGGCTTATTGATTCAGGGATCCAGATGAGCTCCACATCTCCAAAGTCTGATTTCTCTTTTGCCATAGTTACCACAGTGCGAGCAGACGGACCGCCTCAAAAAGCTGTTCCTCTATGTCTGTAAACAAATGCTTTGGCTGACCATCAAAACCAGCAGACCTCATGCCCTTCCACTGAGATTCTCACCTGTCAGAGGGTAATCAACTCTCAAATAAACCCAACATCAAGAAGACAGGGCTTTATACAAGGAGCGGGTACAGAGCTTTGAACCTGGCATCATTCTCCAGCGCTCTTGGGAGAGTCATGTTTGTACAATGCTGACCTCAGACACAGAAATAGCTTGCATTCATTTGTATCCCTCTCACTCTCAAATATGATTATCATTCATTTATGCATTCTCTCTCCTCTTGAAGGATTCTCCATCTCTGCATGTGCATGTCTTGAAGTACAGGCTCATTTTCTTGATCTCGCTGGAGTCTTGGATTTGGAACTTTACATGCACAGTATGACCTTATTGTGACCAGGATGTAAGACTGTTAATGAGTCTTGTGTTGTATTGTAATATGTTTTTTCATTAATAATTGAACAGATACATAAATGTAAAAATGTTTAAAAGCATGCATACCAACAAGACAGACTTCATTATATAGCTTTCAGAGGTCTAAAAGAATAAGAAAAAACAATACAATTATGTTTCTGATTTATCTTTGTGGTTCTGTTCATAATTTTTATGGACAGAATTTCTAGGCGCAGTCAGGGGTCGGAGGGTGTCCGGTTTGGGGACCACAGGATTCCATCTCTGCTGTTTGCAGATGATGTTGTCCTGATGGCTCCATCAAATCCGGACCTGCAACATGCACTGGGACGGTTTGCAGCCGAGTGTGAAGCGGCTGGGATGAGAATCAGCACCTCCACATCCGAGGCCATGGTTCTCAACCGGAAAAAGGTGGCTTGCCCTCTCCAGGTGGGTGGGGTGTCCTTGCCCCAAGTGGAGGAGTTCAAGTATCTCGGGGTCTTGTTCACGAGTGAGGGAAGGATGGAGCGTGAGATCGAAAGGCGGATCGGTGCAGCGGCTTCAGTGATGCAGTCGCTGCATCGGACCGTTGTGGTGAAGAGGGAGCTGAGCCGAAAGGCAAAGCTCTCTATTTACCGGTCGGTCTACGTTCCTACCCTCACCTATGGTCATGAGCTTTGGGTAGTGACCGAAAGAACAAGATCGCGGATACAAGCGGTCGAAATGAGTTTCCTCCGCCGGGTGGCTGGGCGCTCCCTTAGAGATAAGGTGAGGAGCTCGGCCACACGGGGGGAGCTCGGAGTAGAGCCGCTGCTCCTCCACATCGAGAGGAGCCAGCTGAGGGGCTTCCTGGGCGCCTCCCTCGGGAGGTGTTTCAGGCATGTCCCACCGGGAAGAGGCCCCGGAGAAGACCCGGGACACGCTGGAGAGACTATGTCTCTCGGCTGGCCTGGGAACGCCTCGGGATCCCCCCGGAGGAGTTGGAGGAACTGCTTAGACTGCTGCCCCCGCGACCCGGCCCCGGATAAGCGGCAGAAAATGGATGGATGGATGGATTAATCTTTGTGTTCTCGTGTTTGAGGGTTGACAAAGAACAATATAATCCTACTCAATTGCTGCTATAGCAAGATCCACAAAGACATTTGGCAGCACGTCGTATTAGGGGGTGTGGTCTAATTGATTCAATGTGAAATGCAACTTTTCCCTCATCTAATATATTACCTAATAATAGTATATTTTTTTTATTCATCTGCAAAACGTTGCACTACTGTGTGGCATTTCCGCCGTTGTTCATGGTGGGCCAGAAAGCCCCTGAAAACACTGCTCTGTCAAAGCACAAAGTGTGTAATGCTGCAGATGCAATAAATACAATCTGAATTGATGATTTGGTGTGAATGTAACATGCACGAGGGCCGCATGCAACAATCTGTTTCTGTCCAAATATTGCAAGTGACTAAAATGAATTGTGATCTTACTGAAGTGTCTAATTTTGACATGTAGAGGTGCAGGTCACGTGACTCGAGTATTTTAGAAGCTAGTGAATAAAGGCTGACTAAAATGTAATTAAAAAAAGGATAATAGTCCATTCTATCTATACATATAGCCTCAGGGTTTCTTTAGAAATAGGTCACGCTCTGTGTCAGAGCCCTTCCTTGCAGCCAATAGGAAACTGTAACCCATAAAATTATCAGCCTTGCTTCAGCCTCATGGCCTACATTCAATACAAACCGTGTGGCGCTTGAGTGGCAGAAGTCATTATTCCCGGCTGCTGTTTTAATATTGTCCATTTAGCTGGAGCCCGATAAGCGTCCCGCTTACTGAAATTAGATGGCACCCTCTCCTCGGCCGCCAATCTCAAACTGATTAATTCAATAAGGCTTTTCTTACATTTGGAGCCGGTAATGGAATTTGGTTCAAAATGAGGGAGGACAACACACCTTGGCTGAATACGGAGCAACACATGCATAGTTTATTTATTCCTTTACCAAAAATGTGTCTTATAATGTAAACATCAGTACTGATCTTTTTAGTGGTCCGTATAGGATTCTGTGGTTGTACGTTGAATGTGTATGGGCCATAGTTTCCTTTCATCCTCACCTCTGAGTAAGCTCCCTTATAAAGGACATCAAGGCTTAGCATAAAATAGTGAGATGTCTACACCACAATACAGACCAACTAACAAAATTCTTCAGCATGGCTGACCTCAATCTGCAAGACATGAGTGGAACACACCACCATGTACATGCCGTCCATTTCAATATGTATGAAACCAGCAGTGATAGCAACCATGCAAAACATTCAGCCTAATCGGATAATGCAGGGGGGGTTACATGTTCACGCTGTATCAAAACACATCTAACTTTTGAATTAGAAACGCTTTCCATTTTTCCGACCAATTGCTGACTGTGGTGCGTTCAGAAAGCCACGCGTTCTGCAGTGTTTGTGTGTGAGAACGCTTGTGCAAAGACGTGTGAGCCTGATGCAGAAGGGCATAAGTAATTCCTTCCGACTATAAAATCAAAATGCATTAAATCAACATTTGTTTTCATTTTTCGTTGTTTTGTGCTTTTTTCGTGTCCACAGGACGGAGAGACAGGCGTGAGGCTGTGGGGGTGGAGGGTTATTATAGTTTTTTTCAGAAAAGGGTGTTAGAAATAGTGTAGTAGGCTGGTGAGGTTTAAGAAAGGCTAGTCCTCTCTTATTGGCAGACTTTCCCTACAGGCAGCGAACATTTAAAAATAATTCCAGATTTTACAGACTGTGTGGGGCATAAGCAGGACTAAACAGAACAGAACAAATCATTACAGCGTTATAGTACTGAGGTCCAGTTTGAGAACATTTCCACAGGATGAACCCCTGAAGTGTTTCTGCCACTTTGCAACTTTTATATGTTAATATAAATTATTATATTAAATAAAGAGCAATATAATAGGCCTTGTAAGTTTTCACAATTTACCAATTCATTATGTTTTCAATCAAATAGTCTAATGATGGTTTTAAAATAAATGAAATATAAATAGGAAAAGTATATTTGTTCTGCAATGAAAGTTTTAACAGTAGTTGCTCCAGTCAAAATGAACAGTTTTTGTCCTACCTGAGCAGGTAAATGAACATGATGATGAGGGACAGAATGGTCAGCACTGCATAGAGGAACACAGTGAGGACCAGCCCTGCCACTCCTGATTGGTCGGATCGGTAGAAGTGCCAGTACAGTTTAGCAGCATCGCCCACAGGTGTCTCTGGGCTGTAGACAAGATGCTGAGAAAACAAGGAATAAATACTTTTCATGAAGGTGCATCAGGTAAATACAATCCTTTCAAAGCTATTTCTATCAGAAGTTCTATAAGGAAATTTCACACATAGCAAATGATTAGTGAACCAAAACAGTAATAGTTTGAAGCACTAGTTAATTAAAAGAGTATAATGTATTTACTTATATAAATCAAGTTCAACATTTCTGAAAAGCCAAAATCAGTTCTCACTCACCCAAATCCACCCCCAAGAGTCAAAAATCCAAAGCAGACACCCGTCTAACCTTGCTCTTTACCGTTCTCACCCTCACCCCTCCCTCTCCCTTTTTTGTAATCTAAAGTCACTTTGCCGAGATAAAGTGAACTCCTATTTAAAGTGCACAAGTGTCCAAGTTATTTTTAAGTGACTTACCCCGAGGAGGGCGTCCACTGCAAAGACCGCCAGGGGGTCCAGGACTGTCCACACTCCCTGTGCCATGATCAGCTTTGACGTGAAGGAGGGGAGTGATCCAAATATGTGTTGACAAGCCCATCTGATCAGAACCAGCAGGAGCGTTACAGCGTTCAAGGTCAGCGGTCCTACCAACACCATGGCCAGCTCCTCCTGGGTGTGCAGCAGCGAGCTTTGGTACACCAGCTCCACAGTGTGTGCGTGGAAACGAAACCTGTCCAAAAGGGTTACTGATCATTAGACACTACAGGTGAATGAGAAGAAATCTTGAATTTAAATATGTCAACTTGAAAGTTCTCCTGTAGTTACCCCACATACAAGATGGAAACGCTTTACATCATGTCATGTTTTCATATAGACATAAGGCCTTTTATGTGACAAAATTGCACATATTTGGAACATATACAATTCTTGGTGTATTTGTTGTTAAAAATAAATTAGAGGGGATTTTAGAATTTTTTTTTCTTTTTTTTTTTTTAATGACCGTGCTGAAAATGTCTTCAAACTTGAATAAAGTAGACTAAGGATTAGATATCAAAATCTCTTGTTAAGTTCAAGATTGTAAGGTTTGGTGTGTAGGTGCTACTTTAAGTGGTGATATTTATGTCTTTGTGGGATAGAAATGCATTTTGAGAAAACAGCCTTTGAATTTTGTGGTTTCCACATGAAAGCCTAAAATGATGGAAAGAAAATGTATGTATATAGATATTATGTTTTTATGTTGGTATGTTGGTATGCATAATGTACAAGTTCTTTGACAGCATCTGTTGTTAAGGGACAGTCACCATTTGCTCTTGTAATTACACACTTAATTCACTCATTATTTTCTCCTATTTTCTCAACAAACTTTAAAGTTATTAAACTTCTTTGAATCTTTAATGGATGCCATACTTATCTATGTATTAATTTAAAGGTGGTATGGACGATTTTTTTCAGCAAATTTGCTCGTGGCGTGGATAAATCATTTGTCCTGCCACGTATCAATCATAAAACGCACCTATCGCTCACCTGCAGCCGCGTCAGGCTCGTCCCCACGTTTCCGCGTGCTTAAGCGCATGGATCTATCATAATATAGTTCCCTCAGTGTACGGGGCAAAATGAAGACGGAGAAAGACAGTTCGAGCTGACGCAGAAGTGGACAGAAATCTACGGGAGACGAGCGATGTGATGCGCTCCGTTGCGCTAATAAACCAACGCATGTGTGTGTTGTATCAGTCCGCGCGGGGGAGTGCGCATGCGCACTTCCGCCTGCGTTCTCAAATCGCAAAAAAATCGTCCATACCGCCTTTAACCTCTTTAACCTTTTTAATTTCTGCTATTTTCACTAGAACATTTCAAAACTTGAACTGACTTTATTCTCATTCTGAGCAGAGAAACCAAATTGAAATCAACAGCTCCCACAGCCTCTGATCTTCTGTGTGAGCAGCAGTTTAGTGGATACACATTTGAAAAGTGCTGGTTCAAGTCCTGCTAATGGCATTTGAAAATTGTCACCCGTAATGGCTTCTGTTGTACGGTGTCTAGTTTAAAGTTTTGGTAATATAACTGATATTGATAGCAGTATTCCAAACATTTTCATGTTCAGATGTTATAGTAGAAGACTATAGGGCAGCAGGTATACCTAATAAAGTGTCCAGTGTTTTGACATGAGTCTTAGGCCCATTTACATCAAGCCTCATAAGGTCTCTAATCTTCCCGTCAGTCAGGAGGAGGTAAACCAGGAGAGGCCCAGTCTTTGCTCATTAATTTCCATCTGATTTGCTCCAAAAGCCAAGCATCTCCTAAGATCCTGTCCATTAATCCGCCAGTCGAGGTACATTTGTTGTTTGGAATATGAAAAGAAACTAAATGCCTCAACAAGTCCTTGTATATAGCAATCTATGTGAATTTGAAACACGTTCATTTGAAAGATGATGAGATTGATGTTTTCCAATTCATCAGAAATGTGCTAAATGTGCTTGAGGTTGAGGTTGTATTTTCTGTCTATGTTTGTCTATGTTGGTGTTGATCTGGCGTCGTTTTTTGGTGTCATGTCAAGACAATAAGGGAGTATATCTTAATGAACTGTAAAAATGGACACAAAAATGCAAAAATATCACCTTCGATGCTTATTTGAAAGAGTACATGGTCTTGTAGACAATATATCACTCAGTATTGCCTTTCCAACTGTCGTGGACACTCTGGTCTGTGTCTGTGGAGAGCGGTTAGCTTGAAGGCAGAGCCGCACTGTTTTGGACATGTGGAAGTTGTCATGAAACGCTGACTCCCTGTTTTTTACATTTTCATCCTATTATTTTAGTACTCCATCTCCTACAATACCTCTCCTACCATGTTTTAATGTGTTATGTTTGCACCCTGTTATGGTAATAAAACCTCCTCGCATGAGTATTGGCAGCATGTTGCAGTCGGTATTGCCATAAAGTAAATCAAAAACATGTGCCACAGATATTAGATTTAAGAGTCTATCTATGCATTACACCAAATAATATCAATACATTCTTTCCAAATAGTGTAGCCAATTGGGATTTAGAGCCGTACTGAAATCTCCTGGAGCATGCTTGGCTAATATTGAGGGAGTCTTGTTAAATTGTTAATGGGGGATTCCAACCAGATGATTTGGGTGTGTACATAATCCATTGTGCAAATACAGACTGTGCACGCTCCTATTGTAATCCTATAGTATACTAAATCCACCTCTAATTACTATTCATTTTAGTGTACAATTGTTTTACACATTAAGCCCATATAGGCTCCTAATTTGCTTATTTGTCCCAGCAATCAGTATCAGCAGTATTCAGTATTTCCTGTGTGTCCATATACTTCTCCCCAGTGTGTGTGTGTGTGTGTGTGTGTGTGTGTATGTATGAGTGTGTGTGTGTGTGTGTGTGTGTGTGTGTGTATGTATGAGTGTGTGTGTGTGTGTGTGTGTGTGTGTATGTATGAGTGTGTGTGTGTGTGTGTGTGTGTGTGTATGTATGAGTGTGTGTGTGTGTGTGTGTGTGCAAGGCGATATCAAAGGAAGCAAACTCACTTGTTGACAGGAACTGCTATGGCCTGGAGGTAGAGCCACTGGCTGGAGTAATGCAGGTAGAGCCTCACAAACCACATCAAAGCCAGCAGCAGCATAATGAGGCCGGGCTGCCGAACGGAGCCACGCCAGCTCCTCGGCTGTTGCCACGGCGACGGGAAGCCCAGCTCGGACGGCAGCAATCGGAGGACGAGGCGGCTCCGGTCCGACAGGCGGGAGGAGACGGATGGAGTCCTGCCGAGGGACGGTCTAAAGAGAGGAAACGCTCTGAGTAGTAAAAGCTATTGTCAAATTGGTGTAAGTTAGAGCTACAAAGTTAATTGGATTGAAATTATCAGCAAATCATAAAGGCAACAATTATCCAAATAGCATAAGGTCATCTGCAACTAACAAATACATCTTATTGTTGACCCTATTACCTCAGTAGATCTCCACAAAGATGTTTGAAATCCATGAGATTCTTGTATCAGTTTAGAAGTTCCTTACTTTTTTTACCTCACTTTTTTGACCTTTCCTTGCAGTAAACATAACAAATTATGTCTCAAATACCGATTTTGAAACACGAATATCACAAAACTTGCCAAAAACATTACAATGAAATATTTTTTCAAAACATGTAAAGCCCTTAAGCGTGTGTATGTAACACATATAAGTTCAAATGAGACTATACAACATGTCGTACAGTATTTTCCGGACTATAAGTCGCACCGGAGTATAAGTTGCACCAGCCAAAAAATGCATAATAGAGAAGAAAAAAAAACATATATAAGTTGCACTGGAGTATGAAATGCGGTTACTGGTGTGAAAATACCAAATAATATCACATATAAGTCGCTCCGGAGTATAATATATAAATATAAATATACGTATAAGTCGCACCCTGGCCAAAACTAAGAAAAAAGGTGCGACTTATAGTCTGGAAAATACGGTAATAGTACTTCCATTTGTTTTTGCATCATCCAAAATGATTGTAAACTTTGTCAACAAGTACCTCCGTCATGAAACCTTAGCAGTTGCAGTTTAAGGGGTGGGCCAAACACGCTGAATTAAATGGCCTATTGGTTTTCACATCTGCATCTTTACATACAGTATTCCAATAGGCCCTTACAACTAGTGACGGGAAACGCACAAAACCCTATTGTTAGGAAAATCTATTCAAAGTATTCACACATATCCAAATGCAGTCTCACATACACATACACATAGCAGTAACAGCACAGTAAAAAGGCCTTCAGCAGTGCTCAGCTCCCCTCTACACCTCTGCCTCCTCTGAGCAGCCCTTTGTCAGGCCTACTCAACTATTCCCTTTCATATCCAGGGCACAGATGTAGCAACGAGATGAGAGCAAGTACAGAGCGCCAGAAACAAGCATAGGTAAGACTGTACTAAATATATCATAATGGTTTCGAAATTAAAAGCATATACGGCAAAGTCTTTGTTGTAGCGGACAATGGGTTTGCTGTATTGATTTAGAGAAGGATAAACAACCTATTGTCAGGCAAAGAGTGATTAGACCAGTGTTAAACAGAGTATTATGGTTAGCATCAGAGTATGACTTGGGGCCCTAGCCTGTGGACGTCCCTGTGTCTCTGCACTGTGTCCCAGAGCACAGTAGGAATTCACTTTGTAGTGTGTACCCAGGGAGCGGGATGCAGCGCCTCCAGACCAGATTTACTGGAACAAAAATGAATCAATTGTATTGCTTTTCCCCTTCTCCAAATAATTAGGGCAAACTTGCGTCAAAATGAACACCGTGGCTTCCTTCCTGTTGCTGAATCATAAACACCACCAGAAACAAAACAAAAAGTTGCCAATCTGCCATTTTGTGATTGTATATTAAGTGTTTAAATGTACATGGTCAGAAAGATAGTCATTCACTCGTACAGTCATTTACTAGGGGCATTTCAGGGTCACAAAGAGGGGTGGGACAATATGCAATAATATTGTTTATTGCAGTAAAAAAGGGTAGACAATAATCATCTGTCGTGCATTTTGTATAATCGCGATAATTGTCAACAAAGACTATTGCCATTTTGTCGCCAGAAAAAATTATGATGACACATAATGTTGTATTTTCTATCATTGCTGTTTTCAAGTATGACAATGAACAATTGTATACACACTGACATTACAATCCCAACAATGACTGCCATATTATCTTTAACTTTAATTTTGGCCATGAATATTGTGACACAAAATTTCAATATTGTCCCATGCCAAGTTACAAACAACTGCACTTTTTTTCCACTTTTTTCAGATCTAAATTCAACAAAGCACACATCATCACCATGCGTGTGTAAAAATGGAATTACATGGACACAGGCAAGATGCTGCCCTGTCAAGTGGCATTAACGCCAAACAGATAAGTCAACCTGACGCCCATCTTTCATAATGAAGATATTGATGATGCATGAAAGAAGAGTATTTCTAGACATCTCCGTGCAGCAGGCTCCTCTGGAAGAATCTGGTGACATAAAGGAAAATCAGTGCCTGTCACTGAATTTAACAGATTATTATTGATTTACTTCAGATTCACTTCTTTTGATGATGTTTAAAGAAGACCTATTGTGCTTTTGTCTGCTTTTAGTTCTAATCTGTGACACCTGTGGATCATTATGTTATATTATGGACGTTTTAAATCACAATATTGATCTAAAATGACTGAAAAACAAGTTTCTTACTGGTTGAAAAGTGTTGCGCTTTTGTACGTGGCCCTTTGGAAAGCTGCACATGTGTAACGGTTTAGGAAAATACAATTGCAGAATTGCAGGGGAAAAAAACATATTAAAATATGCATGAATTACTTTAAATACAACGTTGAGTGGATAAATGAGGAGTAGAAAACAAACTTAAGACGGTTAAAATCTCCTAAAAGTCAATTTTGCAAAATAGGTCTCCTTTTAATATCAGGTCTCTCCTTTTGGGTGAATCATTAAATGTCCAAAGAGAAAATCTGCTAATGTAACGTGGTCATGCTAATAATATTACTCTTATGACAGAAATTGCACCCGTGAAAAATAGCCCAGTAATTAAAGTGCGTAAAGCGGACAAATACACTTTATACACGCCTTCCTTTAATTAAAACTCTTGTCCGTCCATTGAGGCACTGATGAGTGAGTGGTATAGCAGCTAAGAGACAACGGCACGCTAACATGCAGAATCACAATCACAAAAGGTTTATTGCCATTGCCAATCAACACAATTCACAAACAAAGGAACTTGCTTTGGTGATTCGGTGCAACATACAACGATGAACAATGATAAAACAACCTATATAAAATCAAAAAGGACATTAAAGAAAACAAATCTAAATTTGCTATAGGATACAAAATAAAAATAGGCTTACTATGTACACAAACTCTACAGTTAAAATTATATTTACATATGTAGAGCAGAAAGTGACCAGTGCAGTGAATGATTTAATTATAGTTAAAGAGGCAGGTGTTTAAGAAGTGTTCATGAGTCCAACGGCAGAGAGCAGAGGGTTCTGGTCCGGATGGACTGTAGCCTCCTGCCTGAGGGGAGTGGCCTCCTGCCTGAGGGGAGTGGCCTCCTGCCTGAGGGGAGTGGCTCAAATAGTCTGTGTCCAGGGTGAGAAGGGTCGTCCCAGAGTCCTGGAGACGTACAGGTCCTGCAGAGATGGAAGTCTGCAGCCAGATCACCTTCTCAGCACAGGCAACAAATGTTACTTCATAATTGTACTTTTATGTTTTGTGGTCTATGAGCCAAATTCTTCATTTGATTTATTTGCTTTCTAACGTGCCATTAAAGCTCACTATGTACTCATCTTCTTCTCCAACCCTTTGCCAAAGTGTAGCAGGACCAGTAAATCAGATTTAACTAGAATATATCTGTCACGCACTGGAACCAAAATGGATCTCCTTGACTGGTTTTCCCATGGCTGTGTTTTCTAATATTACTGACATGACACCCACATGAGCTGTCCTCTTAAAATAGCACGTATTAAAGCTTTAAGACGGTAATAGGGGATGTGGGGCAGTAAATGGACAGATACAGTGTGTTACATGTTAAATAGTAGATTTATAGTGAGAAGACTGCAGGGCGGGGGATTGTAAAGGTGGCCCCATGAATAGACCCCATTGGCTTAAAACCTCATGCTATAAGGCCACTTAGGATTTATCCCTGCTTTTGAGGATTAAGTTATTTTCTGTCACTTTCTTATTTGGGCCACAGGCATTGTTTATAATTGCGCTAAAACCACACATTATGCCCTCTGCAGTTAAATAGAATGGGTTGCTGTTGGGGAAATAGAGGAGCACAGCAGATCGGGTGTGAAAATAGACTTAAAAGATTGACAGATAGTGTGATTGTTTTCCAGTGGCCCAGATGCACCGTTGTTGTGGTGATTATGGAAGTGTGATTATCTAAAGTGTCAGGAGATAGGGCTAAAGATATCACTCCTTTATTTACATTTTTGTCTTGAAGAAAGGAGCACATAATGAATCAGTTTTAAGTGATTTTATATTGTCATTGGGTACCAAAAATTGGATTATTAAACTGTGATGTCTGATCTGATGAGTGATCAGTAAATCAAGTTTTTACAAGGAAAGTTGTATAAAAGATGGCAAACTAAGGTGACAAAAACAGAAGCTAAAGATACTGGTAAAATGTGAAAAATTGGAAAATATATAGACATATAATATAGATATACATAAATATATAAATGCATTATACTTTGCCTTTCTGAATACAAGAGTTATGCCACTAATTTTAATAACAAATCCACAAATTAACTGAAACGTGTCACGCAGTACTTTAAATCCTGATCAGATTTCTCTTGGGCATAAAAATACACATCAAAAATCTGATTTAATTATTTACTTATCTGAAGATTCTGACGTTTTATTTATTTTAATTTTTTTCACCCACTATAACAGAAATCGGATGCTTGACTGTCATTTGAAAACAATTAAAATTCTGTTAAGGCAAAGATATTATTTCAAATATGGCAAAAAAAAGTAATTAATCATACATTTGTAGTGCTTAATTGTATCCTGTAAAGACACATACTAAAGTGGCAGAGCAACATTGTGATATTGCAGGCTCAGCTCCACAGACAAGTACAGTTTTGTGCACTTAAATATACGGCCTTAATGAGCAAGAGTCATCAAACAATATTAATTATCAGTCAGTACAGGCCATCATCAAGGACAAAATGTTCATTAGCAACTTTTAGCTTCAAAAACCTTCATTTTACGAGCGTCTGTTCAAAACAAATTAAAAGAAGTTTCACTGACTAGAAGGAATCATAGTGGCATTGGAAAACAGTTAAGCAGGAGTTATGAACAAGAACTGGACACCATCATCGTCCAATTAAAACAATACACCAATGGCTATAAATAATCACAATTATTTGCAGCTGAAAGGAAAAGGAGGGGTCAGAGGCAATATAAATATGCTCCATAATGAGGAATCGCTGCTTGGCTATTAGTTGGCTGCTCATTTTACAACATAATTCTCACAAAGCATTTAACGCCAGTGGAAAAAGCTGTGCACGCTTGATGGTCATTATGATCCGAGCATGAAGTTGTGTAACGAAGATCAATACCATGTTTGGTCAATTACAATTACTGCATGCAGTAATTTATACACGGTAGGCTTGAGATGAGTAGGAAGGTGAAATTATATCGGAGAGTATTCAGGCTATTGGCAACAGTATAAAAGAATAATTAATACAGTAATTGCCGTTTTCATTGTAGGAAAATAACAAAGAAGTGCTTTCGTGGTACCGTAGTTATAATGAATGTTGCATAGGAGTATATACAAGTAATTGTTGCAAGTTCACTAAATCTTTATGTTTATGAATGTCTGGAAACACTTTTAATTGTGCCATAACAACAAATAGGTCAGTTATATTTGCTCCACAACTGCCACAAACAAAGGATTTCTCACTTTCATGAAGAGAATGTTGAATTATTTTTGTTCAGCCTTAGTACATACAGTATATTATATATAATATGTATCATTATATTTTCCCCAACATCAACATTATTCCATTTACTTTACTGTTTAATCCAGGAACACAACTTACTGCAAGCTTTTTCTTAATGGTTAAACTCCACCTCCTCACAAATCAGTGTTTTAGCCTCCCCTTTTCTCCACACCTTGTAGTAGTACCACAACTTTTATACATGAGGTAGCTGTTTCACTGCAACATGTGGCGTTTTTATAGAGCGTTGGACTTAACACGAAAACCGGATTAAAAAATGGAAATGGCAGGTCCCTTGGTGAGCTATAAAGAGGGTGGAAACATTTCAAAATGTGCACCTGGGATCAACAAGAGGGACTTCCCAGGCAAGCAATCCACACAATCACATATATAGTCCACCAAACTGAACAATGAAGTACAGGTTGTTTTCCTCAATAAACTTTTCAGGGCATTGTGAAAACATAGTGCCAGTGATTAATGTAGGACAAATAATAAAATGTTCTCCTAAGAGCTATCCATTCATCAATTTGGGCGAGGCGTGCGGAGAGGAAGCCCGGCACAAGCGGACTACAGGACTCTGGAGGGTTGCATCAGTATTTAAATGGATTTCACTTCTCTGACCTTGCTTCATAACTGCAGGACATTGTCACCAGAGAGATAGAGACACTGAGACAGTGGAGATCGGATGAAAATAAGAGAAAAGTCTGAAAAAAATGGTCTAAGATATGAGGGAAAACACCAGTAGAAGTGAAATGTTAATTGGCACTTGAGCAGATGGAGGGGCTTCAAATGGATGCATAACGGTATGTCTGTAAAAACATTAAAAGTGGGACAGTCGGGGCATTCAAACTCATAGAAGAGTGAAAGAATGTGCTTTCAAGTATGCCACTATTTTGAGGACAAAAATTGACATTTGGAAATGAAGCGTACATCTGCTCCCCCCAAATCCTCTTGTATCATTATTATTACGAATCTGTCAGAGCTGTTTTCTTAAAGTGTAATATTTATTTGCATAGTGCGCAGCGCATTAGAGGACGATAGTGCTACGCCGCATTAGCCAGAATCGGTCTGTTCACAGAAGGATCTGACAATCCAATTCCAAACTCCAGCACATTGTTTGTTGATGTTTGCCATCTTTGTGAGATCACTTCTGTCAGTCTGAGCTCAAGTGATTACAGATAAAGAGAGGGGAGTCACCTCTACCCCAGCCCTCTATACTGTATACAGAGCAGCCAATCACATGCACAGTCACATCCACTCACTCTGTCATCTCTGTGACCGCCCCTTTCCCCTGGCTCCCACCTCTGTGTGGGAAACACACATATCTGACCTAGACCACCAATGGGACCACAGTCAGCTCTGACTGACACCAGCATCAACCTAGATTAACCAATCACATGGCAACATTAGCCTGACAGGAAGCTGACAGCTATGATTTTCATATAGGAGAGGCCGTATGTTGATGTTAGAGTGAGTGACCCAGGGCACGTCTGGCCACAGAAGAGTCTCACATGTGCAGTATAGTAGCCAGGGGCTCCCTCTGCATGGTGCGCACACACACTCCCCCGGACCCCTCACACAGGAAAGGGCCTAGAAAGCACTGAGACCAAAGGGTTAGCACACTGCCATCTCCACCCACCTCTGCAGCCAGCATTACATCAGCAGAGTGACCCTGCCCTGAGCTGCAGTGTGGAGAGGAGAGACAGGCTCAGGCTGAATGCAGTTTCAGCTGCTTTGTCCTCAGTACTGTCGGCCTCAGAGAAACACTCCACAGGTAATATGGGATTTGTGTGAATATAATTGTACTCTCTGTTATAAATTCAGCACATTCACATGGATAGGGATCTTAGCAGATGGAGGGCACAGACTGACAGAGACAGACTGACAGAGACAGACACAGTGACGCAGTGCTCTGATAGGCTCGGCTGGGGAACGGGTGGAGAGGAACCATGGTCCCCAACGAGGCGAGCTAACAGGGGGAAATTAGGTCAGTGTGTTCCCTCTGACTCCACAACAAGAACAGCATGAGAGCGAGCGTGCACGTGTGAGAGTGTGCGTGGAAGAGAGAGAGAGGGGGAAAGAGGGGGGAGAGAGGGGGGAAGTACACCTACTGAGCCTATTCTCCAGCACTAAAGTGACATACTGAACAGGTCACTATTTGTTTGTGTCCATTTGCTCTCTCTCCACATGCTGTGAGTGAACGCACTTTCAAAAGGTTGGACATCTCTCTCTATGGTGCATATAACAAAACAAGTTATAGCAAATAAAATAAGATTAATCTGTAACAGTAATAAAAAAGGGATAAACAAACTATATTTTGGCTTTGGGAAACAAATGTATCATGTTATAGTCTCTCAAAAGAGGAGATAAAGGAAATACGGAGTGGTAACTAATCATAGCATTTCCCGTAACACAATCATTCTGAGTGGGAATATGAACTAATGAGCAAAGGTTAAGTGACATTTTGTCCCTAAACGCCTGAATCGTCTCACTCACAGCTTTGGGACAGACGGAGTCAATGCAGCAGACGCAGTTTCTCCAGAGAACGAAGATCTCAAACACTTTTGATTTCTCCTGTCTGTCTCCTTGTGTCTCCTGATCAGGAGAAGTCACACATACTTTAATTGATATGAGATTTAGGGGGTATATTTCAATGTAATTAGACTCTCAATAATTGGGCTAATTAGATCTAATTGCTAGAAGAGTATGACTTTGATTAAAACAGGTTTCTCTCCTGAAAAATACTGTTAGGTTATATGAATTTGAATAACAATGGAGAATTCTGTTAACAAATAATTTCAGAATTAAACATTTCCAAATTAAAATACAGCTTTTCCAAATAAATAATAAACATGGCTGATAAAGCTGGGACAAGCTCAAACTAAAACGAAGCTTATGGGTGAGGCCCACATGTCACAGGGAAAACCAAACATGTGCGCACAATAAATCAAGAATCATTTTGTTAAGATTTCTTAGATTACACAAGGTTGCATGCAAGTTGTCTGCAGGACCTGTCACTGTGAAAATAGAGAATACATTAAGTGTTTAATTAATTGTGTTAATAAGATGAAGATTCCATGAGAAAGTGTTACACATCAAATGAGTTGAAAGTCAGCTTAGTCTTTCAAGCATGTTCAAACAGATATTAGCAGCATTGCATAAACTATGACTGAAGTGGGGAAAAGGTATTTTGGATTAATTTCAAGAACTTTGCATTTACGCACACATTTGGAATCCTATTTGAATCGTGTGCAAGTATTGACAAATGTTTATCCATATTTTGGCAATACATATGTCAATACTTGTAGAGAATTCAAATTATAAAGCATAGGTCAGATATAGTTTAGATGTACTTTTTTTTTTTTTTTTTACTTTAAGGACAAATGTGTAATTGAAACTACTGTTTAGTGAACAGTTTGTAGGATTGTCAAAAATATCAATATCCATATAATAAAACTAGTGTCAAAACTAGACACTGAAAAAATATCATTAATACGACATTTGACATTTAGTGAATAGTTTTAGAATGTTCTTGATACTATAAGACCACATAATAGTATTAAAGAATTTACCATTGTTCTGTGCTGCAAATTACATTCTAAATCACATTTAAAAGGGGGATTTATTATCATTGTGGTATCGATTATCAAGCCTATTTGTATGACAGCCGAGTTTGAATATTTTGTATGGCGATAACATTGTTTCTGTAAATTGTTTCATCAATGTAAAACTCTATCTTTTTAAATGTTTGGATGATCTGAAAGTTATGCTCCACAATATTCCTTCAATAATGCACGGGGCCAATTTGTGATGAGACGTCTTTCAAAAAATCTCCATGAGTTCAGTCTCGCGTGGCTCAATAGATGGCAGTAATAACCCTCGCTTTGTACAGTAGAACTCAACATAAAGCTCACGCACACTTGCGCATACCAGCAGATGTGCCAGAAGCCACGAAGA
This sequence comes from Eucyclogobius newberryi, assembly GCF_026437365.1. Classification (NCBI taxonomy): domain Eukaryota; kingdom Metazoa; phylum Chordata; class Actinopteri; order Gobiiformes; family Gobiidae; genus Eucyclogobius; species Eucyclogobius newberryi. The sequence continues at coordinate 14,325,940 of NW_027315812.1, forward strand.
AGTCATCAATTACAGTTAGAAAATACATGTGAATTTTGACTACCACAAGAGTAATGAATGCCAAAAAACACAAAACGCGGGGCATGACTTTGAGAAGTCTTTAAACGTCAGTGTAAAAGCCAAGCTGCCTATCTTTGTAATGTCCTGATTAGGTGAGGGCAAATAGACAGCCTTGAGCTTTTACGAGATACTGTTTGTAAAGATGAAATCAATATGTTCATCCATTCTCCAGGCACCGAGGGAACGAGCTGCACACCCAGAACGTAAAAACCGACGCACATCACACGCAGCCCAGCCACTGCTCAGAGGTATAAGGAGCAGTGCTATGAATATAATTGTGCAAATCCATTTAATTGTGTCCCTTTGTGCTTGCCGTTCTTGTGTTTGCGCTCCCTGCAGATAGTCAAAGTGTCGTCATTTGTTGGCAGGATACGCTGGTAATCATTTGAATTCCCTCAGTATACATTCACAAGATGTCGGGGACTAGGCTCTGATCTTGTTTAATATGTGACCTAAAGCTATAAATTACAAACTCCCCGAAATGAGGAAATGTGGGTACTTCTAAATCTCGGGGGACATAGTGTGTTTTTCTGTCTCTGTACCCCCTAGTCTATAGTCCTATGTGGTAATCCCCTCCCCTTAATTTAGCTGAGGTTCATACGAAAACAAATACCCAGGACTTTTTTGTTGAAATAAGCTCTTTTTGCTCGTAGCCTGTTTTGATGCTCCACGACAATGCACCGTGCACCTTTGAGCTTTTAACACAATTGACCAAGGTGCGTGGAAGTCAGCGCTGCGGTGCGTTTGTGTTATATTCAAACTTGTCTTCTCATTAAACCCACTCGCTATGAGCCATTTTAAGAAAGCAACCCGAATTTGAAAAGTTCTTTTGTCGTCCAGCTAAATAGGAAAACAACTAAACCGCATGTGTGCCTGTACAGTGTTAGCTCGGTCTTAAACTATATTATTACAAAAGTCAACGGTTCACCACAAAGGAACACTGTATCCAGTAATTTAACTTTGTGAACTTGTGTCTGGATGCAGAGGTTAAAAACAACAACAAAAACACACATTCAGACAATGAACTTAAGCTAAAGTCATGCAATTTACCTGCATGTTATGTGGGTAACACGTTATAATAACTACACTTTTTATAGCCTACAGCAAAGATGGAATGAATAATTAACAAATAGTTTATTAAGAATGATTCATGCTTAGTAGCAACTACTTTATAACGAGTAGTAGTAAAGAGGGAGTTTATGTAAGTGAGTTTTGAGGAACATTTTCTGTTTGGCCGGCACATTTGCGTTCATCACATGTGAACTGGAGGCATTGGCAGGATAATGTGTGGAGAGACTTACTGAAGGGAGAATGTATACTCCTCCATCTCGTCCAGGGAAAGCCTCTTGTGTCTGTGAGCCTGCCGAGGCGCTGCGCTGCTGCCGCTCGTGCTGGGGCTCATGCTATTTGTCTTCTTGATTGGCTTCTTCTGTGAGGAGCAGGAGTCGGGGAGAACACATGCGGATGTCATTTGTAATCAAAGCAGGAAACGGGCCTGTGAATTTATCTTGGGGGATGCACGCGGTGACAGTGACAGTATGCCTGGCACTTTGGAGCCTCTCCTATATCTCAGCCTCGCCTCAATTGACACGAGACAAGAATGACGGCGAAATCGCATACGGTACGCCATCATTCAGCCGGAGTTCATCTGGGACGCGTGTGTACAGTGACGCTGCCTCTGTTAAGTATGTGAGAGCAGAGCAGCTGGCAATGTTTTCTCCATACAAGTCATTTACTGTCATCGTCATAAACACAGTCAAATGCAGTTAGGAAGTGGGGCTTTAAATATTTCACTAAGGTACTTGGGAGAACATATAATTTGTTAAGCCGCCAGCATGTTAACGGCTGGCTTTTCCTGGCCTGTCAGCCCTGCCTGTGTCGCCCTTGGGTGGGCTTAGTGCCTTTCTGCTTCAACTTGTGAAATACTCACTGATGTATGTTAATGAGATCTACCATTGGAATAAGCTGCCTTCTCTGGCTCACTCTACCTTTCCCAATTTCTCTTTTCATGTCTTCCTCCATCTTTCTCCTCCTCTCAGATAAACTAGGCCCAGGAAGTAGTAAATAGGCAGGGGCCTATAAAACCTCCATCCGTTTTCACAGGGCAATCTTTGCCAAAGCAAGAAGGGATTCCAGAGTGATGATCACAATAAAAAGGTGGAAAGAGCAGGAAACAAAGCACAGGGCAAATGCAGTGGATATATAAGGCACAATGTTCTCTAGTGTCTCACCCACAATAAATTTAATGCAATACCTTAAGAGTGGATTCCGTCTATAGCTGGACTGCTGCCCTGTGGGCAAAGTGGTCGCCTGGAGAAAATTCATTTTAATTAGGCCTGCACTGCAGGTTGAAGGGCTGAAATCTGATACCCACGCTCACAGGCTGGGGCAGGTTGGAGATCACTCCACTTAATCATGAGACAACTGGGTTCTACAGCACGACATCTGACAGACTTAGTGAGCTTTCCGAGAAAAGGCCAAAAGGAGACGGAAGGACTGTCTACAGAAGCAACTAAGAAATAAAAGCTCATATTAGCAAACACATTTATTAACAGGTCTTCCCTGATTAATCCTCTGGTGCAGAAGGAAGTTAGAGGAGGTTAAGTCTTTAGGATGTACACAGCGGTGTGCGTCCTGGTACATGTTCATGTACATGGTCAAATTCTAACAACAATAAGAACAAAAGGCCTCAGTGGAGACATGATGGCAAGAGTGGACCAATGCTGCAGTGCCAGATCAGCACACACAGTCACTCTGTCATTACCACTTCAAAGTGTGGCAGCTATCATGCACACTTTGATTCATTTAGCTTAAGTCCTCTGTACCAGAGGAAGAGGTGTGTTTAGAGCGGCAAAGAGAAAAAGGAGGAGGGCTGGCATTGCTGATTTCACATAATTTTAACTGCTTTGGCTTGTCAAGCACATCACAACTGTCTTTGAAGGCTGTGAAATGTATTTTGACAAACCTCAGATAATAGGCTGTTGGATGTGTGGGGTGCAGGAGGTGCAGAGGAGAAGGAGGCAGTGAGGATAGTGCCGTACCTTATAAAGGGGCTCTGCTCTTTCTCCAATGGGATCACTCTTGTTCCCCGAAACAGCTCCAGATGGCACATTCTTGCCTGAATAAAAAAAAAAAAGAGGAGTACAAATTATACATACATTAATAATGTTTCTATTGCACACTTGAAGCTAGGAAAAGCACCAACAAGACAAGACCACAATTAAATTACAATGGCGCTTCATAAAATGTATGTATGTATATCATTATATTTATTTATTTATTCATTTATAATTCCAATAACAGTAAGCTCGATGTGCCTTCAAAGGTAACTCTTGCAAACACCTAATATAAGAAATTAGAAATAATCAAGAATACCAACATAATAAATGTATACTGTGTGTAATGTATCTCCTAGTTTACTCCACTTTTGGAACATAAATTGAAATGTTTAATTTTTTCCTCCTTCGTTCCCTCATTCTGTCCCCCTCGTTTTTTGCTGTAATTTAAATGGTAAGCCACCAGATGTGTGTCTCATGCTTGTAGAGTCGAAGATCTGCATTATTTAGCATATTAACATTCACAGAATTTAAAAAAGGGTTCTTGCATTGCCTGGAGGTTGTAATTTAAGTAAACCTTAGCTTGATACGTGTAAAAATCGCACTATGTGAAACTTTCCCCGTGGAACCGGTCACATCAATGAAAGATGTAGTATATATATATATATATATATATATATATATATATATATATATATATATATATATATATATATATATATATATATATATATATATATATACGTAGATATAGCTGTATAATTCTGGTCTGGCAGCAAGATTAAACATATCTGTAATAATAGTTTCAATAGGGTCCACATGCAGCTCAAATCCTTCCGACAACCTCAGTGTATTCAAACGGCAAAAAAAGCAGACACAACTATTTTTACATCAGTCTAAAACAGATTTAATCCAAACACAGATGCAGTTTTTAATTACCACTGTTGCAAACATTTGGTGTGCCTACAGTTACAGGCTAATCACATTATGTTAAAATTATTTATTTTTGCAGACTCACACGTTACGTAACAACACATTTTGTGAGCACTTTTAAGGTTAGAGCACCTAAATATACTGGAGGTTTTCTTCTAAAGTGTTATTTTTTTAGTACAACTACATAATATCTCATGTTAAAGGAAATACCCAGGCTCAATAACCAGGGTAAAATATTGGACAATTGTGCAGTGAATGTTAAACTCAACTCATCAATGTAGTGCTGCCAAAATATTTAAACAATCTATTCAGTTTATATTTCTGTTTTACAGCTGAATGAAACTTTATTGTAAATGACATTTCAAGAGAAAACATATATTTAAAAGGTTGCACTAAGATGATCTTTTTCTTTTTTTATGAAACGTTTGATATTTAAGTTTTTTTTAGGTCTTTTCTCCATTCAAAATATATTGTTTTGAATTGCTAATTGCTGCTAAAATGTCATCACTCTTAAACCCATGGTATTGTAGCTATATAGCTGTGTAATATATATATATATATATATATATATATATATATATATATTGCTATATAGCTGTATGTATATATGAACTGGATTAATAAGCTCAAACATCTGTTTACAAATGGCCAGAGACAACATCCATGGACCTACTCAAATAGACCACAATATAATGTTTCAATATAATGTTTATTTTCAGCGCACATACACTTCACACACTTCACAGTGGCTCTGTAACAATGAAGATGGACTTGGTGGGACCAGGATGTGTGCGGAGGCAGCATCAACACTTGGACAGCTGAGGGCTACGTCCGTGAACTGTGTGCGTCGAGCGGCCACAACTCCAGCCTCTGCGTCTCTCAAGGCCAGCAACAAACTCCCCGTTAGCCCCTTTGCTCTGAGCCGTGTACTGACTGTTGCTCACATGTACTCAACCCTGCATAAACAAGCACCCACACACAGAAAGAAAAACAATAATAATATGGAGACACATGCACGCAAACATATTCAAGGGAGAAATTCAAATGAGCCGTCCACAAAGAGACTCTGGAAAAAGAAAGGCCGGAGGGTTGTAGCACTTGTCAGGACCTAATCACAGGGTTAGCGCTGATGTATGACCAGAGCAAGGTGGAGGCTTCTTGCCCACCTAGGTTCCTAATTACTTGATCGCTAGTACAAAGTTACACGCGGGTCATAGGTCATTGCCTTGCAGATTACCCCAGAGACTATATGAAGATTTTGAGCTCAAGGTTCCCATTTTAATCAACAAATTGGGTGTCACTTTACAAATTGTGGTAAAAAGACAGTAACAGGCATTTGTGACATTGATAAGACTAAAATGTAAAATATACTCCTATATTCTATTAATATATGTTATCAGGTCAAATTTTGAACTCATTTTTGGTGTACAGAAGTTTTATACTTAGAAAAGTATTTTTTTATTATAGTTATCAGGACAATAAAACACAGCAGCATTATTTTAAACTGTAACTTTATTCGTAAATATTCCCTAACTAGAAGCCTTCAGTCAACATATTTCATCCTTTATTTGGTTAAAAAGTCTCAGTGTAAAACAAAGGCAAATTACTAAAATAAAATCATAAATCTTAAAGATGCAGAGGTGAATTGGTGGAAGTAAAAGTAGTAAAGAATTAAAAAGTATTTCAGACAGATTTTGAGAACTGATAAAGCGTAAAACGTGTGATTAAATCATTGTGCAGATTTTTGGTCAACAGTAGTAAATTGAAAAAGTACATTTTTGTCTGCTCAAAGCTGAAACCTGGACTCAAAACCTTTAGGCAGAATATCACCATGAATGTGCCAAAAACAACACCTCAAACCATATGAGAAGTACTTTCTACTTTTCAGTCCAGTTAAAACAGTAGTGGAGTAAAAAGTACAAATGCATGCTTTCAAATGAAGTGAAGTAAAAGTAAATGTAGCCACTGTAAGATACCTTTTTTACTTAAGACCAGTACTTTTACTTTTGATTTTGTTACGTTCCACCACTGAAGCATATGACCCATCAAAGGACCATAACAAATAACAGTATTAAATGACTTTGTTTACAGTACTGTACAACTATCAGTATTGAGTATCTTGTATTTTAATGTATCACATGACAGATCAAACCAAAGAAATGTGATAACAAAATTGCTTCCTCCTTCTGCGTTTCAAAGTCTGTCTCATTGTCAGTTTTGCCATTACGTTAGCGGAGCACGCACAGAGCTACCTCATTCTGTCCTCTAGGCTCCTCTGACCACAGTCGCCGTGTGTTGTTCCATTGTATCTCTGGACATAGTTAAAAATCCCATTTGTAAACAAGGCTAATGTCATGTTACAATCAGCAGAGGCACAGTGCGACTGATTGAGAGCACTGATGTAATATTGTGGTCTGAGACTGGATGATGGGACCAGCCTGAAGGAACCTCGCAGTGTGGCGTAGCTACAATCAACCAGGACATTACTTAAGGGGCTGCATGTGGAGTATGATGTGCATTTTTTAATGAAATGTTAATAGTTATTTCAAAAATCTTCTGTGACTCACTGACGGCGATCATGGCGCAGGACGCTAAGCTAATGAGTCATTTGGGCTCAAACTAACCCACAGTAACTGGATGTTCACTTGATGGTAAAGGTCACTTCACCCATTGAGCCCTCAGCTAATCTCCCATGGTAAAAGTCTAATGCACACCAAGGGACTAATGTCATGGACATAATTATTTTGTATGTATTAGGAACACTTAATGAGATCTTTTTACAACAGAGTACAAAGAAAGATTTATAAACCGGCGCCAAAGATTAAGAACAAACAAATAATGACAGAATATCATTGTGTAATTTGTAGTAGAACTAGTTTCAAATGCAGAGTTAAAAGGAACTTGCTTTTTTACCAAGTGGCGATTTAATGCAAATATTAAAATGTTTTGGTTTATTTTTATAATTGTATTATTATAAAAACAATTTCAGCTCAATTAGACAAAATGTTGAAACATGACATGACATGTTGAAAGTAAAATGCAAGTACTTAATTTGCACCTACCGGTATATGTTTCAGAGTTTTTGAATTTTTTTCTTTGTTAAATGATTGCAACTAAGCACAGAGTAGTGGCAGGGATAGGTGAAAACAACTCAGAATAATCTTAAGGTGAGAGAACACGTTATAACATGGTTAAAAGTTCATACTTTTCATATCATACATACGTTTGTTTGGCTTTTGTTTTTTGACATATGCATTGATCCTTTGACTCTGTAGTAGTAACTTACAGTATGCAATCCATGATAGTATTTCAATGTCAAACTACAAAAACAATATCCCTTATTCAGAGTGAAACGTGTTGTAGTTCTTATCTGGGACTGGGATGTCAGATTGTGTTCTGTAATTGACACCTCGCTGCACACTGTGATTTTTCTACAGGGATTAATTAAGTTAAGGCCTCAGGAATACAAACTTCCAGTCTCTCCGTCAGGCTCCGCTGAGTTCCAATGATGACAGGGGTCTCCATGTACTCATCCTTATTCAGTGACAATGAGGAAAAGAGCTAGTCATTTCTACAGCGCGCACATCACACACGCAAACGCATGAAATGGGAAGGAAATGTCTCAAACTCCAGACTTGACTGAAGACTGCAAAACGCTGGTATAATTTGTTCTTCTTTTCCTCGCTGAATTGGATTTCCATTTTTGGCTGGGTTAAAGTTGTCCGTCCGCTCGTTCCCTTCAACCTTGACGTAATCTCCCCACATCGGAATGCTATAATTCGCTCCAGAGGTAATGCAACGTGAACGGATCTGTATGCAAATGCGGCCCAAATGTCAGGTTTGCTTAGAGAACAGTGTGGGTGAGGTGTTATGTGCGGGACACCTTTTGATCCAGGTTTTTTATTATTTTTTTTCCACAAAGATCGGGTTCACTTCCCAGGCAAAACCGCTTCACCTGGCTCCAAAAAAAATGTATGCGCGGTGATGCCGATGCAGTCATGTGCGCTGACGAGACCTGTAGGTACCTTTCGACTCAGTACGCCAAAACATAAATCCCCCTCGCTCTCCGCACCGGCCCGGGACACTTCCCTTGTGGGCGTCCCTCGGTGGGGGGTCATAGGTCAGGCGGCGGAGGAAGCGACAAGCTGTGAAATGTAAAAGACCAATTTCTTCCACATGTTCCAGTGCTGGGAGAACAGTGCCGAGCTGTCAGCCGGCATCACGCTTAAAATGGGCCAGGGTGCTACCCAGCAGACCTGTCACAACTCATTTGTAATTAAAAAGCCGGTGTGATGTTTAAAGCAGCGCACCCCAGAAACTTTTGAGAACTGTTAAATAAAGATGAGCCATGCGGGCAGAAAAAAGGAAGAAAAGCGGGAAAATATGGGGGATATATTAATAACAAAGGAGCTGGTCATCTGTGTAGTTGTTCCAAGTGAATCTGTCTTTCATTTGTAACGTGGCAAGCTGCAGCATTACTTTGTGGTATGAGGATTATTTTAATGGGTTAATAGGTAAATACATAATTAGTTAACCCAACATGTGGCTTGACCTCAGCTGCTCGACAAGAGGAACCCCCTAAAGTGTCATTGGCCTTGCACTTTCTCAGGGTCGAACCTCGAGGCCTGTGACAGCTCGTGACAGAAACATAAACATGTTCACACCTCCAAAAGGAAATGGGGCAAGATTAGAAAAAATAAATGGACTGAAGAATATAATTTCCTTGGTTTAAATTAACATAAACTTAGAAAACAAAACTTGATCATAAGTGCTTGAGAAAACTCTTGATTTGGTGTGTAACGTCAATGTTTTACTTATTACTCTTATGGCAACTAACAAACTTTGCTATTCACGTATTTCTATATTGTTGTTCAATACACAACTTTATTGTAAAAAGTGTGTAGTTATATGTACGTGTTGACGCAAAATAAAATGTAAAAAATAATATATTATCTCTGCTATGGTAATTGGGAATATACTGGATTTATGTCATAAAAATCAACTACTCATGTTCTCTTTCCCAGTTTGGCTTTAAATCAAAGGATTGTCATCTATCACAGATCTATAGGTACAGCTCAAATATGTACAATTTATCTTGGCAAATCTTAAAATACTGTCGCTCATTTATCATGATTGTAAATGAGAAATGTATTTTCTTTTGATGCTTCTGCCAGACTGTGCCCAGCCCTGCCCTGAAGCGCACGCCGCAGTGGAAGGCCTGCCAGTCAGAGCGTCTCAAAGCGGGTGACATTAGGGTGACATTTACACCCCACTGTGCCATAGTCGGGGGCCCTGAACGTTGAACCCCTACCTGGTAAAGACGAGGAGGAGCATGCCGAGTCAGCTGACAGGAGGAGCGGGGACCCATGGTGAGAGGGAGCCACTGTGGTCTCCCCTGCTCTGTGGAGAGGGCCAGAGGTAAGCACTAATCAGGTACTTTTATACTAAGAGTAGTTTCAGGCCAACAGTACTTAACTTTTTATACAGATTCGATTGGGTTTTATTTGTTTATGTGATCAAAACATTGAATGCGTGTTTAGAGTGTATGTCTAAATGCAGTTAAATGTGAATTATAATGCAGTTAAATGTGAATTATAATTGTGTTGTATAATTGAAGAGTTTTAGTGGATGTATTGTTCATTTCTTTGACAATTCAACATGTAATTTGTGTATGTTTTATCATATCACAAGGCGATTTTCACAATAACAATCGAACAATCCAACATAAATGTGTTAAAACATGTCTTTAATCGTGTTAGTTAAGGTTTAATTATCAGACAAATGTGAAAATGTCTGTAAAATGTATTCATTAACCATTAGTTAACCACAAAAAAAAACAAATGAGATCGAAACCTCTTTTGAAAGGGTGACCTGGGATCACCTTATGCTCTTATTTTGAAGTTTACGATTGAACTTTTTTATTCCTTTTTAATCAGCTGTTTTTGTAGCATTTATTACCATCAACTAAATATTTGATGTATTCAAATGTTGCCTATCTCCAAAAGGATTCACAATACAGCCACATTTTGATACATTGCCCACTTCTTATTACACATCCCTTAGAACACGTTGATTTCTGTGTGAATATTTCCTTTTTTCAAGCAACAATAGTCTTTCAATACTTTAATGTTAGACCTTTGGACGCACCTCTGGCTTGGGCCGACGTGCAGGTGGTGCTGGGAAAGCATGTGAGCCTGGGCACAGACTGGCTGATGCTTGGAGTCCTGGTCGGCGTGAGGTGGGGCGGGCGTGGCGGATGGAGGTGAGGCGATACAGCACTGCGACATGTGCGAGTCAGCAGGAAGCCGCTTCACCTGAAACGGCAGAGCGTGAGTCCACAGATTACACATGGCTTCAGTAAACATGAATATGACCCCTGCATATTAAAGTCAGCACCAGTTATCTTTGTACTGCATTGCATCACCGTTCAGGCACAGTTTATGGGAACATGTGTGCGAGTAATTATATCCCAGGCGTCAGTGATCAAACTGCAGGCATAAGCAGTCCTTAACCAAACTGTCTCATAATGGCATAAAATAATTCAATTTAGTCTACAAATGTTATGGTGATTATATTCATCTATATGTACATCTGAATCCGTCTGAAGGTAAAGTCAAAGTAAGGATAAGGCAGTAATACAAACATGTCACAGTCAGAAGCAGAAGCAGAGCGCCCTAAACTGAGCTTTGTTGTGGATTTTAATTCAATTAAGATGTTTACTAATCTAATCAATGCATCAGCCCAAATATATCCGGCAAGCCTGGATAGAGATGTGGTTCTTGTTTGGTCTCAGGGGGCCATTTTTAATCTGCTCCATAAAAGCTTTTATCTAAAGAAAATCCTCAAATCTGACCCCTGCACCCAGAGCTATAGTGTATTCTACAAAGTATTACATGTACAAATATAGTGTCTTCTACAGAGTATTACATGTACACATATAGTGTCTTCTACAGAGTATTACATGTACACATATAGTGTCTTCTACAGAGTATTACATGTACACATATAGTGTCTTCGACAGAGTATTACATGTACACACATAATCAAATCAAATCAAATCAATTTATTTTTGTAAGGCCCAAAATCACAACAACAGTTGCCTCTGAGGGCCACAGGGAGAAATGAATCAACAATGTCTGTGGTGGCGATGAAGTCAGACAATGTCTGTGGTGGCGAGGGACGATGTCCCAGGGTCCTCTGTCCTTAGACTCTCCTAAGTCTTTTACAGAGTATTACACGTACACATATAGTGTCTTCTATCAGAGATGCAATGGACAAAAAGGTTATAAACTAAAAAACTGTCAAATTGAAGGCACAGTACGACCCTTTTTAGACAACAAAATGTACTCTTACTTCTCCTCCTGCTTGTTTCCATAGAAATGTTGTTCCTTTGACAATAATATTCCACATTATAGCATAAAAATCCTCTATCTGCATGGAGAATGTTCCGAATTATGGTTTTAATGTTCTATTTCTATAGAATTAAATTACATTATGTGCCTTTAAAATAAAAGTAGTAAAATAAACCAAAATAAAATAAGGCAATAGGTTCATCATTTACATAGTTTTGAGTAATCTGTGCAGCATTATGATTGTTCCAAATAACTTGTGTGTCTTCTTATGCTACCTGAAAATACAGGTTGCACAGCCAGTGGTCAAGATCAGAAGAGATCAATGATTCAACCTTTGTAAACTGGTCCAATTGTCCGCTAGGTTCTCCTCTTAACAATGGGGTTTTGAATCTGGTCAAAAAAAGACAGACATACAGAAGTATTCACAAAGTTATAATGCTTTAAGTTTATCTATAGGTTCTTGACATTTATGCACATTAGAAATATGTTAAGGCGGTGAGTTCTCCAAAAGTGACCTGCCCTACCTGCCCTGGACGAGGCTGAAGCTCGGGCCACAGACAGGAAACGCCCCCCAGGCCAGAACGGAGCTAACATGGCTGCTGAGTCCAGGGAGAGCGACCAGCTCAAAAACAAGGACCATGGAGGGTAGCACCTGAGCGGGCGCAGGAACAACCTACACAGGCACACAAGAGTAGGAACGAGTGTTTGGACTCACACAGGTGAACACACTCGCCCGAGGACTCATACAATAAAGAATGCAACAATATTTAAGGTACTGCAGTGTGTCTTAAACTTTTCAAGAGTAATAACTTAGTGTCTGTGAAATGAAAATAGTCTTATCTTGGTCTGCAACTTTATCAGACTTTTCCTGGCTTCACTATTGGATTAAAGCAAACTATAAACTAGGACTAAACCAGGTCTAAACCAGGACTAAACCAGGTCTAAACCAGGTCTAAACCAGGTCCAAACCAGGTCTAAACAAGGTCCAAACCAGGTCTAAACAAGGTCTAAACCAGGTCTAAATCAGGTCCAAACCAGGTCTAAACCAGGTCTAATCCAGGTCTAAACCAGTTCTAAACCAAGATTAAACACATGAAATGAAGAAAGTTAAGAACCAACACTTGAACTGTAAAAAGAAATGTCTGGTAACTACCAAAAATAACCTTTCTATCAGCAACATCCTTTTGTATAAGAGAAAGACATAATGGTGTTAGGTTATTACAAATGCAAAGCCAATGACAAGTGTACACAAAAGGTAGCAAACACTACAGAAGCCCCTTAGGGAGTCACTTACCGTGACTTTAATCCTTTAACTTTAATTAACAGTAAATTTCAATTTTTTTCCCACATTTATTTAACTGTCAGTCTCTACCGTCCAACACAGAACATTGCCTGAAAGGAGATGCAGGAGTGATAATGGCTTTTGGCATCCAATACAGAGAGGAGGAGGACATTGTAATCTGACAGTTAGTGAATTTGTGATGAAGTGAGCTAGTCTTGTACGAAGCTAAAAGTGTTAGCGGTTAGCAGCTGATAATAAACGCATGCGTTCTTATTTACCCAGAGAATGGTGGGTTTGTTTTAAAAATGAACTGACAGTGAGTCTCGGGCCACTTCATCAATCATCCAATGCAAATATTTTATCCTTTTATTAGTTGTAATGGAAACAGAGCAGACTTGTTTTAACACATAAATCATGTATGCCTCCCACCCAGGCCCTAATATGCTTTTGATATGCACCTGTGTTATGATGGGGACTACAGCCAGGACACAAATTTATGGAATAATATTACAGATTATGAATATTGAGGATATTTCATATTTTTCATTTACTGTAAGAAAAATGACCCGTATAAACAGTCATTTGTGTGCATGAGCGAGTATGGGATAGGCTGTCCTTTGCTCTGTGTTTGAGCCACTGTCAGTGCACTGTGGGATTTGAAGCAATGCATAACATATTCTGGCATTTGTGAATGTAGCTTTTATTTAAACAAATACGCACTCGAATATGCAAGAATTTCACACACTGTATTTACCAAATGTGTTTCAATCTTCAGCCATGTTATGATTTTATTTGAATGAAAGAAGGTAGGTAATGTGTAGACGTGACGCGGTTTTAGGTTTGACTCGAACGTTTTTCCAATAAAAAGATTTATCATTTTAGTCATTAATTCAATGGATGATTTTGTTATTACCAAAGCAATTTGTTGTTTGTTTCAGAGAAGCAATAAGGCTCACTACATTAGCATATTTATATTTATTTATTCATTAACCTTTATTTAACCAGGTAAGAATCCAGATCCCAATATCTTATAACACATAATTTCCCTATTTTGTATTTATTTTTTGTTATTGCACGCCTAGCTGGTACATAATTGGTAACTTAACTGGTCAAATTGAGTTTTACTTTACAACCAAATCTGAGTATCTTAAGAACATGTCTAGAACTGGCATAAAATGTTCCAAACCTACATAGCAACGCATTAAAATTCCTTCCAGAAAACCAACAAAACTATTTAATTCCACTTTCTGTATAGTCCACCACACAGTCTATGCATGCCTTTCCCAAATCTCCTCTGTCTCAATCCAAACTGTGTCTCACAAACCAAAGGGTGAATGAAAAAAGAGACAGGCTGGGAAAATAAGATCCTGGCTTCCTCCTACCATCGCTAATTCCTCATTTCCTCTCAGAGAGCACAGCGAGCACTCTTGAAACGGCACGCTATAGTGTGGGCAAGACACACACGAAAACATCCAGGACCAATCCAGATAGTCCCAGACAGAAAATCTGATCAGCGTTTCCACCACGACCAAGAGGACGACAACAACAACAGGTCTGTTTATGGAGCCCAGCTGTGGTTTTGAGGAAGAAGAGAGTGACACCAGCTTTTGAAACCAAGCCGTATTCAAACCTTTATTTTGTTTTAAACTGTGAATCAGATCCCAGGTCCCCATTCACTTAAATCCTGCTTTTACCCCATCCTTTATTTTTAAAGAGGCTGCAGACAATATTATCAGGATGCTCTAGCTTAGTGATTACGCCCACAGTGCATTGACAGTGTCCACATGAGCCGAAAATCCAGCTCAGGCCTATAGAGTTGCTCTCCCAATAGTGAGCGCGCACACAACTCTATAGGAGATAATAAACACAATGATTCTAAATCCATTGGTCAATATCAACCATCCAAAATGACTATGTGGATTTTCAAGATTAGCGTCTGTAAAAGATGTTTGTGCATACCAGACGGTTTAGGTAAATGGTTTTGAAATGTGTAGGGGTCTTATCTGAAAGAATCTGTGTTGTTTCTGTCCATGAAGTTTATGCACTACCTTCTTCTTTCAAAACGGAAATATATGAAGTAGAACTATGAACTAGTCCATGAAGAGGTTATTAAAACAATCTGATACCGTTGAGTATATTATACTCAACGGTATCAGATTGTTTTAAAACATTACACATGTTTTTAAAAGTACTTTCGGTAGTACATGTTTGCAACACTTGTTTGTGAGGGTCGTTTCCTTCTGTAACTGTCCTTACACTTGTGGGTATTTTATTATTATTGCAAGTTATTAAGTTATTAATAAGTATACTTGCAATTGCAATAGATAATTTGTTTGATGTAAATATCTGAAGAAAGCAAAAAGAAGCTCATTATGTTATTTATGATAGATGGAGGGTGGAATTAAATACATTTTCTACTTTCTTGGGCAAAAGTGAAAATACGTTTACATGCATACATTTGTTTTTTTGTGACAGAATTTGAATTAATAAAATGCTCACCGAAAATAAATAAATATTACTGTGGAACGTTCTAAGCAAAGTATCAACATCTCCATAGAGACAAGCAGAAGCCTGGACACCCAAATCATAAAAGTTACACAGTGCAACTTGCAACACACATGCAAAGCCTTTTCTGCAAGCGTATCTCTCTTGTCTGCTCTATTTCTCACACCAAAGCTCAAATAAAGAAGAGGGAGAAAATGTTCAATCCATCTGTACTTAATTTTCATTCCAATAAAATATTACTTCCTATATAAATGAATTATTGATCCTTGCTTTGATTTACATGCATGGACTAAATGTCATGAGTGAAAGTTGTTGTTTTATTCATGTGGAGATTCTCAGAGCGAGACCTAGAGGCGGTGTGTGGCGCTGTTTTTATACGCTGTCTTTTACGCCAATATAACTTCTCATAACCTCTTCAATCTTCAGTCTACTCAGTCTTGTCGCCAAATGATGAAAGTAGGGCAGAGTTTTGGAAATATTAGGAAAAAGTAATAAATTCTAAACAAATACTGATCAAAAGACTGTTTAGGGCTGTATAATATTATCAAAGCATGTTTGATTCTTGATTTTTTTTTTGCTCATTTATATCAAGAATTTTTGTAGTGTTGGCAAAAACAAGAAAATTGGGAAAAAATTGTGTTTAGGATGAAAGGTGCAAGTGGAACATTTAAGAAAGCGAAACACAAACACTGCAGTACAAATAACAGAGGCATGTTGATACAGTATTGTGCAATGGTATTAAGTGATTATGAACAGATTGTTTGTTTCAACACTCAATATTTCTTATTCTCTTTTTTTATTATGCAAATCTTCACATTTTGTTTTTATCACTCACTCATAACATGTTTTTGCACTGCTGTATTGTCAGTATAATCCGCTCATGTCTTACCACCATCAGACTCTGGTTGATTTGCAGGTCAGTGTCGTAGTATTGGCCGCGATGTTGGACAGGTTCAGTGGACACGTGCTGCTGCTGTTCTGTCTCGGGGCAGGCCAGGAGCGGACCCCCCAGCCGGCTGTGGAGACCCACTCGGACTGAGTACTGGCCCCTGGGAACCTTGTCTCTGGTGGCTCTTAAGCAGCGCATACACACCTCCACAGGCTGAGGAACCAGACTGTCCTGGGACAAAAAAGAAGTTAGAGTTCGACAAGGAATCAATATGAATGCCCTTACTAATACTACTAATACTCAAAGTAATAATCAAAGTCAAGATTTCTCATTTCAAGGTATTACAACGTATACTAAATTAGACAGAAAGTTATTTACAAGGGAAATGACTTGGACACAATAGATCACAAAGAACAAGGAGTGAATGAATAAATGGAAAATGATATGAGATTAAATAATTAAAGCTGCAAAAAATAAGGTACAAGGGTTTTTGTACGTTATGTATTTAATACATAACGTACAAAAACCCTAAGTAAAATAAAATAATATATATATATATATTTAATTAAAACATCTAGACTATACACAGGTTGAACAAAAATATGTATTCATTTAGAAATGTGAGCACAAATGAATATCTTATTGTTTTAATCTGTGAAGGGGTTTGAGAGTCTTCCTCTATGAAAGGCACTCAAATAAATTACAAAAGTCAAGGTATTAGCATAAAAGTTTGAAAAGCAAATAGTTGATCAACTGCATTTCTAAAACAAATGCAGTATGTTTACTACGTCACTGTGTACTTTTAGTCAACATTGATATGTCTGTTACTTCAGTACACACTTCAGACAAGAGTAAATTTTGTTCCACCGGACAAATATTTTTGCTGAAACTTTCACAAAAACACAGTTTAAAAGGCATTCTCACTACTCCTTTTATTCCAGATAGTGTCAAATGCAGTTTACAAAATATAATACAGGTACAATATATTTCTTAAAAAATAATAATAATTAAAAAAAAACAGTACAAATTAATGCTGCATATATTATCCCAACAATTTGACCAACTACACAAGCTACATAATTGTATTTTTTTCATTTAACTGACAGTTCGTACATCAACTTCCACCATCCTTGAGGCTACAACAACCCACTTGTTTGTTTGCTTGTTTGTTCTGGTGACATGTGCCTCTTTTTAAGGCTTAAGATGAGTAATGGGATAAGCTGGTGAGACAGTTTTACTTTTTTAATGGAAAATAATCACTAAACAATATACATGCATTTGCAGCCTTTTGTCCCCTGTGGCAACTCTTGAAGAACCATGAATGAAAAGTCAATCTGGATTAAAAGGAACAACTGTGGCTCTAGTTTATATGTTTATAAAACTTCATTTCAGTTGTTGCTTGTCCCCCAAAACCATTAAAATATTACTTTTTCTGCTGCTGAACTGTGGCTGTAACTCTGTTGTCACCAAGAGGCATATTCTTTATTATCCAATCCCACTGCCACTATTTGTCAGGCCTATTTTAATTCTATTCTAAGTGAAGGAATTTATATTCTCCTATTATCCACGTCGCATCTCTAAATGCCCATTTGTTTTATGTACTTGAACTTACACAGTGTTCTCGCAGTCCCTAGGGCCAAATTTGAGTGTTGGGCAATTAAGGCCCTCAATTCCAATCAATGCCACCGCAGCCCACAGCCTATGTGCTCTCCCATTGTTTTACAGTAGATGGCTAAAACCAGGCGCATGAAGCACTGTGTGGGATCTGCCAGTCACTAAATGTGTGTCATCTAATTCAAACAAAGTGCACCAATTTATTCATACACAAACAACACAAATGAGCACATAATCTAAAATAGGTTAATTGCATCATGGCCCAGGATTTAAGTGATTTTTCAGAGAGAGTAAAGTAAAGATACCTTAGAAAACTAAATAAAGGAATGATGGGACAAAGGTTTAAGGTTAAAAGAAAAATTTCCATCTCTACTGTATATATATTTAATTCAAAAATATGAGTAAAGAACTTCTGTGAGTTGTTTTAATTATGTTTACGTACATGCAATATAAAACAATTGCATGTCCTGCAGCAGCACCACTGCGGGAAAAACCTTACTCCAAAGACTTTTGCGCACAGGAACGCAGTAGGAGGAGGAGAAATCAAAGAAAGGCTAGAGAATAAGCACATTACAGCAGTGTCCAATTTGCAGTGAGCCCGTCTTTCAGAGCCATTGTGCTGTGGCCCATATGCGCGCACATGCTTCCCAAAGACACTGTGAAGACGGCGGAACAGGGGAAGAAGGTGGAAGGTGAACGAGCCAAGTCTCCGTATCAGAGGTGGTTAGTTTGCCGCGAGCCTGAGTTGTGCCTAAAGTGGCATAACATTACAGCACTCCTACAGATGAGATCAAAGGCGCCGACATGGATCCTCCGTGGTGTTTCTGGCACGCGGCCGTCCCCTCTCTGCTGTATCTTTTCAGGGCTTTCACACACTGACTGATCACACAAATGCACTCTTAATGGAGACAGGAAATGCCACATACAAAAACTTCCTTTCTTTCTAAGTATGGGCTAATATTCAGAGATTAAGCTTTCTCGTTAATTATTTTCATTTTAATTAGTAAATCTTAATTAACAATGAACGTTTACCCTTAAAAAATTTTGGCTTAGGAATGAAGGAGGGGGGGGGGGGGTGAAGAAAGCAGAGAATAAATATGACAATCTTTTTGGGACCTCCGGGCAGGATTACTGAGGCAGGCAGCCTTAGTTATTAAACACATTCTAAATTAAATGCCTCTATGAATTTTGCACAGAAATATATTTTCATAGTTTTGCATGCCAAATGTGACATTTTATATTTTAGATTCATCTCGCCGCAGTAATTTTAGAGAAATGTCATATAAACAAAGATTTTGTCATTCACCAAAGGAAATTACTATGCGTGGCAGGTTTGGCCATTGCTGTCTCTCTCTTCCTTTCTCTCTTTTTCTCTCCCGCTTTTGCCCCCTATTCTGTCTGTGCCGGTTGTTTCAAGTCAGCAAGCCATAAAAAATCTTTATCTCAGTGAAACACAGCAATTTGGGAGATAATCGAATGGTGACTTGGGGGCACAGACGCCAGTCTGAGGAATTATACCACAATCTCCCCTGCATTTACAACCTTCCTCAAAGCCAGTTGTCACCCTGGAAGGAAAGCCCCCGACTGAAAATTCATTACATCTTTAAGCCAGCATGGTGGCATGTCAGCCTCATCTCCAGATGCAGCAAACAGCTCTCCTCCCACAGCTGCTGATGTTACGGCTCAACATTCTCCCACTTCTCCCTGTTCTCCTCTCGCACCTCCTTTAACTCCTACTTAGATTCCCCAAAACCAAAGACGACATCAACAAAGCAACTCTGTGCGTCTTGACTCCACATTAGCTCGTCTAAGAAAGGACTAAAACACAACAAACTAATCTTTACCCGGTACAAAATGTCACCATATTACATCACGTGACAACAAATCTGCGTTTCTTTTGACAACAATCATAACCAATATGCTGGATGCGTGATATCACTTCCTGTTTGCCTTCTAGTATTACGTCTTGTGTCTTTTGAGCAGCTAACAGTTCTCACCTGCCACAAGGAATGCACCGATGACGCGTTGGATTGTGGGCGTTCTTCTGTCGTCCGCCCATATTTGGTCGCCGCTCCCTCCTGGCCTTCCCCCAGCACCCTGAGTGACGGGTCCACTGACGTGCTGATAACGCACAAACAAAAACAACACCTCACACAGGAGCTAATGCCGTAATAGCCACCTGCATTTTCTGTTGTGCTATGATCGACATGAGCTCAATTGAATCACTTTTCCATTGGTACAAACACACACACGCTGTCCCTCCTTTCTCGCTCTCTCCTTGTTGCAGCCTTTCAATCTTATCAGTGTAATGTAATAAGCGGTTTCTTCACCCTGTCTTCGTGCTACCTCTCTTAATTCCTCAAAATAAGCCAATATCGCGAGGACCCTGGCCTGCCCGTGACTGCGGATAAGAGAAGGATAATTCTGAAATGAATGCTTGCATCAAAGGCAGACAGTGGGTTATTTTTTCTTTGTTTTTCATTTTCTCATCTCTCTTCCCCTTTATTTGGTTCGCCTATCAAAAGTATTACACAAGCTTTCATCACTTCACAACAAGGCACAATGCGCTTCCTAATGCAATTACTCGACCCCCATTAAATCAGAAACAGTGGAAACAAATGAATTACACATTTGTTACCAAAACCACAAGTCAGCGCCATGTCTCCCTGCTTTATTTTTTCTTCTTTTATAGGCGTAGAGAGAAAAGTGAAATCATTTCTCATTCAATTTCAGGCACATGTAGCCCTAGGTGATGCATAGAAAGTCTCCCATGTCTAATAGCCACCCACCATTGATATCAGAAGGAATTTACAGAGTTCAAGGCTGTCGAGAGGAGGTCATCTCGCTAAACTCCACAGCCACATTCATCTGACAGGGGCTGGTGTCCAACTTCCCACCCACCCACAAACAACCAAACGTGGATACAGCGGCGTTTTTGATATCATCGCGCCAGTCAGGAGAATGGAGTGTAATTACTAAAAACTTAAACATGCTAAACTCATTGCCCGCGGGCTTCTTTCATACGAGACAAGATGTGTGATCTCTGACTAAAGTGGAAGGACCAGGAATTGATGCGCCTCCAAGCCTGTGGCATGGACAGATTTTTCGCTGCCCCGGAGCCATTCTACCCACAATGCCTTGCGCCTGGCCTGACGAGCGAAGCCATGCAGAGGACATATGAATTACATGCCTCTTCGAACGACAGCAGCAATACAAATGTTTTTTGCACAATTAATGATTAGAGCGGTGTGACATCAATTGTACATATGGGGAGAATTTGAAATGACTTACCCCTGGAAGAGAGTGTTGAGCCTGGGCATCGGTCTCATGCCATCGTCCCTGTCGCTTTGTGAATGAGACGCCTTTGAGATATTAATGTGGAAGTTCATTTGTTATTGATCGTTTACGAGGAGATCTAATGTACAGTTGTAACGTTCTATGCAAGTTATTTCATAAAAATCAAGAGACAGAAGCAGCCAATAGCATTTATTTTGTACAGTTTAGCAGCTCAATTAAAAAAGTGAAAAATGTATGTTTCAAAAATGAAAGCATTTACTTAAGTTATTACACTTAACAGTAGTTTTAACGATATAAAATGTTTTTTTGAGAGACTTTTTTTTTTTTAATTGTATGTCGATTGTCAGCAAGTGTATTAAAATATAGGTATATTATCAGGCTCTTATCAGTTACGATGAACGATGAAATATTTTGTCTAAAAGAAAGTGTGTACCTGATTATTTCCTGTGAAAAAGGCAGCCAGTCTCCTCTTCCTCTTTTCCCACTCGCTCTCCTTTTGTTGTCCTTCCTGAGCAGAAAAAGAGCAGAAATAACATGTGCACAAAGTCTTTGGCTGAAGCAGATGATAATGGCAGAATTAAGCACAAGGAGCAACTGTAATGCAATCTGCAGGCAATCAATACAAGCGCCAGACCCTAAAGACATGCAGCGTTTGATGAGTATTTCTGCCGCTTTTTTTTACATTCAGTCAGCACATTCACACTTCCATTCAGACGCATTGACACTGCTAAGTGACAGCGTCTCACCCAGTCGGGGCTTTGTGCCACAGAAGAGAGGGAAGAAGAAAAACACTTTAATTTAAAATAGATGTGAAATCTCTTGTGGATAATATGCTTTCAATGGGAGGTGGGTGTGGAGACAGTATGGATAATGCATACATAATATAGGAGAATATCATAACACAGATCTTGATGCAGTAGACTGATTATGTGGGATGAGTCAACTGTTGCAGTCATTTCCAGTTCTTTCAATGACTCTTTTTGAATATGAAGACACGCCTACTTGCTTTACTCGACAGATTAGGACTAACAATACAGTGGATAAAGTTAAGCATACTCATTATGTCAATGTTTTGTCTCGATTTGTGTACATGAAGAAACCCCATGTTTCTTTTCAGACTCCACGTTTGTTTGGTAAGAAGATCAACAACACAAAATCCCTCTACTCCACAACTGGGAAGTCACAGTCAGTCACGCTCTCATTTTTCATGAAAAGAATGCAAAATTGGAAACGAGTAAAACAAAATTAGCCTCTTGTTAACAAATATACACAATAACACTAACCAAAGTTCAAGCATTTCCTAAAATACATTATTGTGTGAGCATCCATCCAGATTATAGTTTGGAAATCCATGCATTCATTTGTTTAGAATGGAATAAACAAGTTATCTAACCTCTCAAAATACATCACTCGTACTGTACGCTCTGAAAAGCTTGGTACAGAAAACAACTTCAAAAGTGGAGAAAAGGAAAAAAAGTACTGTAATGTGAGCAGACAAACATAGATGAAGTCCACACAGTCATGCACACACTTTCCATTAGCCGGTAGCATAATGGAAGCGGCTGATGCGCTGGTGAATATGGGATGGTGACACACATATCGTCTTTGTGGCTCTGACCTGCTGCGGTGAAAGGCTGCCAAGCGTGATCATGTCAGGACGCACACGCTCCCTCAGCTGCTGGGTGTAGTGGGGTATCACATCCTCCGCTGTCCGCACTGTGAGACACCAGACTGACATCCTTCAAATCTCATACAATACGCAATAACAAACAAAGCACATCAATTGTCCTAAGAATGTACTTCCTGCTAAATGTACAGTCTATCAAATCTGCAGTGAGATAAAAAGTGTGTTCTTCTTGCCCATTACCGCCCTCCCTGCCTGTCTCCTGGTGAATAATAAGTATTTTTGAGTTAAAACAAAATGATCTAAAACAATTGTATTTTCTAAATTTTCCATAAACCCTGCTAAAAGTAACAAAAACAAAATAAAATGTGTTCTTAGATTACCTTTTAGTGTGCTCTCCTTGGCCATTACCATCCTCCCTGCTTGGAGCCCGGTCTTGTCTCCCAGCCCATCACCAGTCTTAGCTGCAGTCTTGGCAGTGTTGTGGACCTGGGAGGGCCCGCTGCCCGAGGCATCGGCACCGGCATGGAGCAGCAGTCGCCGCTGAAGCACCGGATCACCCGCCTTCACCTCCAACACCTCGTCATCCCTGGAGGCGAGCACCATACCTGCCGAGACAAGCCTCAGTGAGCAGCCATAGACACACGCGCAGCATGGATGGATGTGCATACTAACCTGGTCCACTATGGGCACAGTTTCACACATACACATAAAAACAAATGTTTTTTATTTGATCAAAATATGACAAAAAACTGTGGCTTTTGATTAAAAAAAAAATACAATGTCTGACAATAATAATTTCAGTAAAATTATGTCACAAGCCAGTGTTTCATTAAAATACTAAATCAAAATCACAAAATGCCATTAGGCAGTATTGGGGATTTGTGTTGGAAAATCTATAAGAGAAAACAATAATAAAGACAATTGCATTGAACAAATCATCAACAAAACATTCGACATTTATGATGTAAAGTAGTAAAAGTTACAAATTGTACCCATGTCACTTTCAAACTGGTATTTGTCGTTCACAGTCATTAATAGAAAGCAAGAATTTCTAGAAGTCCACCAGCCCCAATAGTCTTTAAAGCTGCGCCTCATTGGTTGAAAGCATAAGGTATTACCGTAAGCATCTGTGCATTCATCGTGTGCAGTCCCATCAACATTGTCAGTCAACGCTTTTTATTCTTTATTTCAGAAGCCAAACAAAAAAGATTTTAGCAAAAAAACGTCTGGATCCACCACAGAAAACATTTACAGGCCTGGCCCATGTCCATATCATTAATACTGTGTGTCATTCAGGCCATTTCTTTGCATTTTGTAGCAAAACAAAAGATCTTTTTATCAAATGTCAAGGCTGTTCCTGATACACTGGGCCAGTTCAACAGTAGATACACTACACCAGTGGGAGGCACCCATGCAACAGCATAGGTGATTGTCTAAAGTCCATTGTGGCTTGTGCTTTCTGGCAGTCACTGTTGGACTCCATCAGTACAAGTACAAGCTCTTCTTGGTTCTAGCTTTCCTTCCTTGCCTATGTCTCATCCAATTGCATGGAGAAACTGTTAATCCAAGATCCTCTTTAGTTCTTTGGGATTTCATGAACATTCCCAGACAATGGATGGCACTGCTAATCTGAGTGCTACAGCTAAACCTGAAACAATGGTAAATAATGTGAGCAGCTCAGTGTGTGCTCAATGTGCAGAAACAGGCCGCCACACCACCACTTTTGTGCAGGAATTACAAGAGAGTTGTGCGTCATGTCAACAGGATCTGGTACGACTGTCTTCTGAAACAATGCTAAGCTTAAAAAGCAAAAACATTGCCTGAGTAGTTACATAAATGAAAGTGAGTGTGGCTACTGTGAAGCAACGGCCTGTTACTTAGAAAGCAAGATTTACTGTCACACTTTTTGTCCACAGTGCTGCTGTGGTAAGAAGTGTATTTGCTATTGTGTTCTCTTGTATAAGTGTGGGTTCAATAAAAGCATTTGACTTCAAATAATTATATCAATATAGGATGTTAAAGATATGCCTGCCTTAAAAATAGTAATAATAATTGCAGTCAAATGGCATATTGCATAAATACATACCCGGTATTTCTATAAAGGTATGGTCCTCATCCAGTAACGCAGCCATTCTGTGATAGAGTCTCCTTTCATCTGCATTCAGCATCACTAAAAACACAATGAAAACACCTTTAAGAACTGTGAAAATTACAAGCTTTTAAATTACTTTGTTCTTATCACAAGTCAATCTAAATCACATGCTCCGGCGATATAAGCCGTGGTTCTAGAGGGTGAACATTGCGTGTGCAGGGGGTAATGAAATAGCAGCATTAACATGCCTGTTACCCAGCTTGTCATCATATGATGAGATTTAGTTTGGCCAATCCTTTGATATTACACGGCAGTGATATCCAAAAGATACAGGTGAAATGGCTTCTACATTAATAGCCATGTTTCATTATAACATGCATATTACTTTGCTCCCAAGAGCCTGCTTTTAATGGGCCTACTTTAGCAGGGGGTGCAAACTATTGATGTAGCGCTGCATGTCATTTGACAGGGGACTGGAAACGCCACGTAGAAATGAAAACTGACCAATCATATGTGACCTTCATCAATGACAGTAGGTTTGCTAGCCAATCTAGTGATACTATCTCTTAGTGTATTTACATAGAATCTCCTGTCACAAATGGAGCCTGCTACTGGTGATCTCCTCACCTCACTTTAATGAACCAAGGAGAACTATTATGACAGTGAATGGCATACTTAATTCTAGCTCATCTTCAGCATTGACCCCAGTCATCACGCTCTGCCTTGGGTCTGTCTGCTCCGCTGACGGCGGGTCAAAGTAATTTTGAGAGTGTTCATTTCCTGTGAAAGTGAAAGAAGTGAGAGAAAGGGGAGGAAAGAGGGGAGTTGTACAGGTTCAGGTCAGTGGTTATTAGAAGCACATGAAGCGAAATGTTAATTTTGAAACCCACACTGTTGAAGGGCAGGGGCAGTGGCTGCTACCAGATAAGGGAGAGCCAAGATGAGACAGAGTAAGAGAGAGTAGAGTCTGGCTCTCTCCCTGTACCTCTCCACGGCCCTCGGTGCTCTGGGGCCTAATTAGCATGCTGCAAAAGGTCATGGCAGGCAATCTTTTAAATACGACTGCCATATGTTTGCAGTGTTCAAAAGGAACTAATGAGAAAGTCTACATGCTCAAAAGTACCTGGAGTTTCAAAGACAATACCTTCTAAATACTCTGGGGTCAGCGGCCTCGAGGACCAGGCATTTTGGGAGCAGTAGATCCAAAGAAAATATCTCCGGCCCATGTCCCATTGACTTGTTATTAGCAATCACTGACCTATAGGCATCAGTCTGCTGCACAGTTTATGGGAGTCTGATGGCCCCCGGTTACTCTTATTAAGGGCACATCAGCCCGCTTTCCTAACCTCCAATCATTTTCACTTCAATATTCACTCTAAATTGCTTTACCATTTCTCAGCTTGTGAGGCAAACACTGCATTAAATCATGTAATGTGTCCAACAAGAATCAGCTTTATAAAGGACTGGGGCTAGCATACTTTGAATGTCTAAAATGTTTGCATAAGACCAGCAGTGAGCCACAAGGCTACAACCACAACCGGATCATTTAGCTTTTTGAAGCACAAATTCACTTTTTAACCATTCTAAGGATATTAGTCTGGTCAGAAAGTTCAGCGTTTAATATTTGATATATTTGCATGAAGGTAAAAGGTCCATGGTTTGCCCTTTGGTGTAACTGTGATGTTTTTTAAATAGTGGCTTTTGCTGGGCTCTAATTTTCAAAGTACAGAATTACACTACACACACAGCACAGAAATACCATAACTATTTTAAAATTGTCTTTGATTTACTAAAAATAATTTCAATCATTGTTTCATTGATTTACAAAGCCACACTCAGTACATAATTTGCTAAATAAAACCTATTCAAGATTTTAATTTTCAGCTGAATTACATAAAATTAGCCAATAAAGATAAATTAATCTCATTTCCAAATACCGCTGTAACGTGTTAGCCCACCTCACGTGTTAAGAGATGACAATAATGACTGATAATTACTCGTCGTGCACTGCTCAGCTCCAGCAAAATACACCACATTAAATCAGAAATCCAACATGTGACTCATCTTGCAGAAAAACTGGCACGCTCACAACCTTGAACGCATCCTAATTTACCATCCCATTCCTCAAGAGTTCTCCCTGACACACTGAATTATAAGGGGCCATATTCGTATGTCTGATTGGCCTAAAGCCGTGTTTCGGGGGCGTTGTGAGTACACCACACAGACAGCGGATCGGCTCGTAGCGTAGTAGCGTATGTAAATGCACTCTCCTATGACTCCAGCCCACCACAAGGCATGTAGCCCAGAGTGGGAGTCAAGGCTGATTGTGCGGAGGCTACTTCTAGATAGAGATATAACACCCACTACAGTAGCTCTGCTCCAGCGCCGCCAAGATAGACCAGGGTTGCTTGTCAGGACACACCAGAGAGGAATGCAGGGACCGAGAGCCCCCCGAATACAACAGACAGGAGCGCGCGAAAGAAAGGTTAGGTTAGATCAGGAACACATCCAACGTCAACGATTTTGAAGCTAATGAAAAATGAAGCTTCACCTCTCTCTTTGGCAGGGGCTTGCAGCTGCATTTTTTTTGGGTGAGCTGCAAGGGTGCTATTTGGCCTGTCACCTCGCGTTTCTCTCCCCGGACGAGCAGGAGGAACGGAGGAGAGCTCGGTGCTGCTGCCGCCTCCATCGAAAGCCGGATTTTCAATGCCCACCATCGCGGCGCTATCCTCACTGCCTGAGAAGATCATAAAACGGAAACATAAATAAAAATACAATTTGCGCCACGCGGGATAGACAAGGGGGAGGTCAAAATCGTTCATTAGCGGGAAAGCATATTTAACAACACCAAATGTTTCTATTGGTGATTTGTCTGGCCCAAAATGCTTAGCACATCCTCCTCAAATGACACTAAAACACAATTAGGTTAAAATTGAATCAGAATCTTGCAGGAGGAGGAGAAAAAAAAAGAGAAGAAGAAATGATTAAAATAATTACAAATTGCGCCCTGACAAGCAAGAGCAAAATTTAGCCCAAAGCCATTTGTCTGTAATTAGTTAATTAATCCTTACACAAATTATGAGCAATAACTCATCAAGCAGGACTTACCCATCAGAAATTCAGCCGACTTAGATTTCTTCTGCTTAGGTTGCTGCAGAGCCTTCTGCTGTATCTTCTGGAGGGAAATTGTTAAATGAATAAATTAGCTGCAGAATGAAGATCATCATTTATGATCCGCAACTAACGCAGTATTTTAAATATGGGACGACACTGAAATGTCATTTAATTTACATCGCCGCTAAAGGGGTCAAGCACTAATTGAACAACAGGAGTGGAAAATAATTTAATCATAAATAGATAAGAAAAGTTGACATGAATGTGTAATGAAGGTCACATTAAAATACTTTCATTGTTTTGAAAATGAATGGACAAAAACCGTCTCCTGGAAATGCTGCCTTTTTACACAGACAGAAGTGTGCAAATGAGACTGAGCACACAAGAGCATAAGCCCCGGGAAGACTTAGAGGAAATGTCTTAAACAATAGCAGGCAGGTCTGTTAATAAGGAGGAGGGCCAGACTGGCATGGCCTGGCAGGAAAACAGCATGTATGAGATCCTTATGTGCCGCTTTGAAATCAGCCTATAGTCCCACATTTCTCTTGTTTCCGCGGACACACACAACAATACGGACGCCGAGGTACAGGCCAAACTAGTCCTTTTGGTTATGGATATGTTTACATAAGGACGCGCCATACAAAAGGCTTGTGTTGCTCAAAGCAAATGGAGCTCTTTAAGCATCATTTTATGCAGATTTTGGTGATGAACTGCGCTCATGCTCTTGAACAGCATGAATTTGTATACAATATTTAATTTCAAAGGCTAAATCAGGGAGCACAATAAGTGGGGGATTATTTCAACTCTAAATGATAGAGCAATTAAAATGGAGGGGGACTACTTTCAGACCAATCTGCTAAGATGAGTTTTTGTAGATCTGTTTTTACATTCACCAAGCCCTACAGCAAGACATTCATTTATACCACTGAGATTAATGCTCATCTAATTGTAACTTATTTAAAAACCATTTTCTTTGCGACTGGGTACCAATCACTTTTTACAGCTTCACATGGAGAATCAGATCAGCACCAGTGGTCTCCCAGTTGCCCCTTTTTTTACTATATTTTCACATTTCTTCCTAATATTTCATGCCACGTTTCCATGTAACGACTGAGGGAAATACGGCTACAAAGAATTATTACAGTTTAGCATGATTACTCTGTGCCCAAGGCTAAAGGTAATTTGTTTATTGCATTGGCTGCTTAAATGGGAGTAATTGGAAACGTCAACGTGTGTCTT
Organism: Eucyclogobius newberryi; assembly: GCF_026437365.1. Lineage (NCBI taxonomy): Eukaryota > Metazoa > Chordata > Actinopteri > Gobiiformes > Gobiidae > Eucyclogobius > Eucyclogobius newberryi. The sequence goes on from NW_027315812.1 coordinate 14,355,000, forward strand.
GACAAATACACTTTAATGAACTTGCTTCAACCAAATCAAAACTATTAGATTCTTGTCACTATAAGACGTATAGAATTGGCTAATATGTATAATAATCACTAAAGACACACAGTATGCCTTGAAAAATAATTAGGCTGAGTTAAATTTCTGGGAATGTATTTTTTCACTCACAAAATAAGACATTTATAAAAAGACACTGTATATTTAATAACTATGTTATTAAGACTAAAATAAGACTTAAAGAACTATAAACTAGCTCTGGAAAAATGGGACTGAACTTTTACAGGTTTACACTTGTAAATATAGTATATATTTTTATCTGTAAGGATCAGGCTCTGTTGGATGTTGGATGATATTTTGCAATCCAACTTGCCAGTATCTCAATATCCAGCAAATGTCAATACTCCTTGCCGTGTAGCAGCACTCCTGCCTTTAAGTTGACTTCATCTTCTCTGATAAACACTTGAGGGGAAGTAAAAGCAGTGCAGCGCTCGCTCCCCGGGCCCAACGCTGTGGGTCATTGTCACTAAACATCTAATCCGCTTGTGTGTCCCTGAGCTAAGACAAATGCCTGCTCCTCGTCTCCTCCTCCGACTGCACTGACACTGACAGCATGTTCCTTGTAATACGGGGGGCCGGGGTCTAATGTGCCATAACCGGATGCAACGTGCAGATGTTGCATTTCCAAAACAATAAACAACAATTCGATCCTGGGGGAAATAAAATGTATCATTGCGGTGGCTCGAATAACCTCCAGTTCAAGGGTGGGGACAGAACAGTGGTGACGTCCTGTAAAACTTTGAGCAGACTTTGTGAGATCTGATTCAATTTGAGGTGTTTAGCACGGGACAAGAGCTCAACAGCAGACGAAAACTTCAGGTTATGTGAGTAAAATTCGCTTTTTCGTGACCACGAACAGGGATGTCACGATATTGAATTTTAGTGTTACGATTATTGTGAGAAAAAACACCACGATTTAACGATTATTCACGATTATTCACAATTATTGAGACTTTCCTTTCACTCCTGAGCTTTAACATGTCATGTTCCTCAAGTTTGTGACCAGCTTTACAAAATATTACTTTCTGAGAGACAAAATAAAGTTAAATGTGACAAAAACAGCACGATCAAATAACGTTCTTTACATTTAGCTCTAATTTTAGGCTATGGATTGGACAAAAAATACTTAATAACTATCATGATTATCGATTAACCAAACAATCTTGACGTCCCTGTCCCATAACGCTCCCTCACTTCCCCTCACTTCTCTCCGCCACATGCGAAACGCTCGCAGCGCAGTCAACACCGCAGAGAGAAATGATTTCGATGTGGTGACAAAGGAAATTCCCTGCCTTATTTTTCATTCCTTTCTCTTTAAATGTGATCGTTGTCAGAAGGAATTGAGCACAACAATGCCTTTTGCTTGTTCAGTTCGCGTTGCATTCAAAGGAATAGCTAGGAGGGCTTTGGGGAAGACCGCTCGCTGCTAGGGGCTGGTGGGCACGGACCAGCTAGAAAGTGAATTTTGCATACTGTACGGATCATCGCCCAGTCCAGCGCAGTCACATTGGATCTGCCGTCAACCAATTGTGCTTCATGAAACCGTCAGCCCTCATTTACGTCTGCCTGTTTTCTTCCCCACGCAGCTGTAAACAAGGGCCCGGGCTCGGAGCTGCCGCTGTCCCTGCATGCGCCGCTTACTAAGGGATGTTAGCGAGAAGCCTGTCGGAGGAGAGAGATGCCGTTATGTAGACAACACCAGAGTAAACAAGCGGGGACAACGCCGGGGCGCATAGGATTCTGCATGTTTTACACAGTGATCTACCAGTAAACGCATTCTTAAGGTTGTTCTGATTTGTCAACTTTTACTCACCGTTTGCATTTCACTAGGGAAAGCGGCTAATGATTATTTTAGTGGTCGAAAAGTCAGCGATTTCCTTTTTTTCGATTTGTTCCCTGTAGTTAAATGTCTATTGCACAATGAGACTTTTAAATACATTAACAACTAAATATATGGTGACTTCTAAGGTGACTTCTTCAAGATAGAGAATTTCTGAATCAGAAATTAATTATCTTTAATGATGTTTTGATTGAATGATGTTACTGTTACTTTTTGTTATAAAATGTATGTGTTTTAGAGTCTGTACAGTCAGATAATAATTGCAATAATCCAAATACGACTATGATTATTTATAACAGTCGATTTGTCATGATTAGTCAATTAATTGTTGCAGCTCTATTTCACTAGTGTCACCAGCTATGCCAAATATAATGAAGTACTTATAAAGCTTTTGGATAAACTCATTCCACTTCCACATTCCACAAATTCTTTCAAATGTTCTACCCACAAAGAAAATTGTCAAAAATGTGGGTCATTTTTGTTTCACCAAAGTAGAATCTATTGACTATTTTGGTATTTGGTATATTTTGGTACAGCTTTCATGTCAATAATATTACTTTTTTGTCTTCAAGTTAATGCTAAATATAATAATAATTCTAAAGAAAATATCCTGCAGTTTTTATTCAGTACTTATTGGCTGTATTATTATTATTATTATTACATTGTGTTATCAAATGAATAAAGGTGTTTAGAACTTCTGCCATCTAAAAGTATATGATATTCATAACCCTTTCTACACTATCAACGGTTTGTGTCGTTACTATGAGATTATCAAAGTCTGATCATTTTACCATTCATTTGAAAAGCCTCTGCTACAATCCTGAAAACTGAAAACTGCTCTTTCTTAATTTACATTGGCCTTACACGTGCATGTTAATTGTGACCCACCAAACCCAGTTGCTTATTAAACAACATCCGCAGCAGTTGGTGTAGACAGAAAACATAATTAGTATTCAGGCTTAATTAATCTACGCTGGCCCCCTTTAAGTGAATTAGTCAATTATTTATGCATGTGTGCTCCTTTGATGCTAACAGATTATGTATGTTACTGGAAAAATAAAACTTGAAAGATGACTTTGAAAACTTTCTACCATAAAATGTCAATACAAGCTTATGTGTGCGCTCAGAAATGTCAACGAATGCTCGGAATGATAATGAATAAGGGAGCATTTATTGCCAAATTCTCTATGTTTTGCTTCCTGACATTGAAAGCAGGAGTATTTATTGAGCTACTTTACGGTGTTAGACAAAATATACGACTAAAATATGTCCATTTGGTGCTGGCTAATCCGTGGGATGAAAATCTAACTCGAGTCGGATCAAGGTCTTCCGTCGGATCATGGGAACGTTTGGGGATTTTCAAGGGCCTTTTTGTTTTTGCCCTTGAGAACCGTGGGCTGGCCTCTGCACCCGTCCCCCCTCCCCCATCGAGGACTCCGAGGCGGGACGGAGGAATGCTAAATGTCAATGGTCAGCGCGCGCTAGCACCTTCACAGAGAGAGAGAGAGAGAGAGAGAGAGAGAGAGAGTAGGTGCCCAGCCTGGCCTCGCACTGTTTAAACTGCAGCGTTCTGAGAGTGTACTCACGCTGCCAAAGGTGTCCATGTCCAAAGATGAAAGCGAGCAAGTGGCAAAATCTGTGAAAAGAATTAAAAAAATTAGTCAAATCTTGTTTTATTTCGGCTTTATATAACTACAGCAACATCGGCCTAGTTTTTATGTATCCTTGTTCCAGATACAAACAGTGCTATAACTTGCAACACATCAATGGGCAATATTGATGCTTATTTTGGGGATTTTTTTAGAAGTATTGATAGACAAACTGTGCTAAAAGATGCCTTAAAAGTAAAAGTTAAGGTTTAAGTAGCAGACAAATGGGAAATGAGTGGAAAAAATGACTCACCAAAGCGCAGAAAATATCATATTATACTTTGGAATTTAGTTTTTATCATTTACATTTTTAATCAGCTGTTTTTGCAGCATTAAATGTTATTGAAAATTGTCATGTCTTAAAAAAAAAAAAAAAAAATCACAATTTCACAATATTGACGCCCACCTATTTAAATATTACTCTATTAGGTTGACCTATGCTTGTGCACAACAGCTATTGGTATTACATGTAATTTAACTGTACAATAAGATTGCTTCTAATTTGTAGTTATTAAAATATTGAACACTTTCTTTTTTTCAATGTGGCCCTTATACTATTGTTTTAGGTAACGAGAAACACATACAAAGACATTAATTTTACTGAATACTTCATACTTTAGCGAACAAAAGCAATATTTTAAAGACAAAAATACGACAAAATGTGTAATATAGATCTTTTAAGTGTGTTTGTGTTATAATAGCCTGCAAAGTGATGTTTTTACAGCTTACTGTGCAGCACACAACTCCTCTCCCCATCTCTCTCCATCTAAAGTGTTTTCCCTTATCTCAGTGATGCATCTTGCACAATAAAAGTCCATTTATTATCACTGATCACACATTATTTGACTGATTATTCAAATAGTTTATTCATTTACATCTGATACAATATCATTTAGTATTTTTATCATCTGTTCCTATGGTAATTCACATGGCTTGCACAAGTTTCTGCTGAAATAGCAAAACAAACCCGGGGCTAAATGTGAAAGATTATCCCATACCATGCGAGCTGGGATGAAACGCTATACTTTTTCACACCGAACACTGCTCCACTGGGTGTGATTGAAAAACATGTAAAGCTATTGAATCTGTGGTTTGTATATGTGAGGGAAAAATGAGTATTGTAACAAGTGGGCCAGTGTTTTTGTAATTGTTTCAAATTACAGCCGGCGTAATAACTCCGGTGAAAGGCGAGCCAGTGTGCGGTCCGCGAGCATTAGCCAGGCAAAGACCACAGGATATCCACGCTCCTTATCGCACCGCGCTAAAAACCTGACTGGGCAAACAACTCACTTCAGGTACTATGTTTCCAGCTGTTTCTATTTGTGTCCAATGGAGCTTATCACCCGCGCTCGAAAGACCAATAACATCAGATAAGAGGCAGCGCTTCCTACATGCTGCAATTTAAGGAAGTTAAGACAATTCTGCGTTTAATTTGGCCGAGTGTTTTTGAAAACTACTTCAGGTGTGCATTGGATTATGTGTGAACCTTTTAAAAAGGAAAAGTTGTAAAATTGGAATGCTTGGAGGAAAATCACTTCATTTCTCGTTAAAACTGCACATTTCTTGCCAAACGCAGGCTTCCTAAATACGGACGTTGCCAGTGCCATTGTTAACCCGTATAAATAAGTGACTCATGCGTGCACAAACACAACAAATAAACCGAACATGGCCAACTTTTTGCAAAACGCTCTATATAACATTTCTGGGTAAATCCCCCTGTAAACTATGAGATCATAAATGTGGATTGAGTCTGCGAAGCCAAAGAGCTGGATGCCAAACTCAATGTGGAGTGATTACCATTTGTGAAATACAAAAGAAAATCTACTCTGGGATTTGTATTAGTATTATTAGTATAAAAGTATGTTGTATAATGTAACACTGAAATTATGATTTATTCAGCCATACACATTTTTTCCGAAACTTTTTTTATTTTACTGGTTTCACTTACTCACTGCAAAGTAAAAGGTCAATGTAAAGAGGGGCTTGATTTTCACACCATGATCCACCTTTGGCACATCACTAGTATTGACATGTATGGATTTTTCTCATCTGTACCAGATTACATTTTTCTAATTAGATGAAGACAGCATGCAGCGGTGTGATTTTTGTTCTGCTTTTACTATACACTTAATTAACGTACTCATTTATTAGCAAAACTTTGTGCAATTGGACTTTAAACAGAACGTTTAAGTTGCACCGGAGTATAAGTCGTACCAGCCAAAAAATGCATAATATAACAAAAAAACACATTTAAGTTGCACTGGAGTATGAAATGCAGTTGCAAGTGTGAAAATAACAAATAATATCACATATAAGTTGCTCCGGAGTATAAGTATATAAGTATAAATATAAGTATAAGTCGCACCCCGGCCAAAACTATGAAAAAGGGTGCGACTTGTAGTCCGGAAAATAGAAATAAAAAAGTGTAGAAACTTGCAGTGTAAAGGCAAGAGTGTTTAGTTTTACAGTCCAGTCACATTTTTGATACTTTTAACTTTGACCAAAACAGTTACCGCCACATTTTAGCATATTTCTGATGGATTGTCATAATATTGTCTCTATTGTCATTGGGAAAAACTTGAACGCTTGAAACTGTTTTTTATCAATTAAGACATAAAGTACAAAAAGCTGCTCGATTTCTACAATAATGTGAATATGTATCATGTGATCTTTTGAACGTTTGAACATATGACATCAGTTAAACGTTTTAGGAGCGTATTGTCCAAAGTTACTGTGATGTGTTCGTACTTCTACTGATGCAGAGGCACGACTTACTGTGCGACCGCTTACCCGTTTCCCTCTTAAATACCCCTCCCCGCACTATGATTGACCCGCACCCTTTTTGCACTTGCCTCCGCTGCCCTGAGAATGACCATCTCTTCTGTCATCTCTTCAGATAAGCTCAGTACGAGCCTAATCCACAGCGACAGTGGGCTCTGTGTTGCACTTCCCCTTTTCTATGGCATAGTGCGACCTGAAATATTCACATGGCATTCTGGAGCGTTTCCGTCGGACACACACACGCTGTAACTCAATAGTCACCGAGGGACTGGGCGCCGCGCACACAGGAATATTTTATTTGCTTGCGGACAGAAGCCTTTTATATAATGTTTGACAACAGTCTGTCTCCCAAAAGACAAGAGTTCACAAAGTTGACGAAGAGTCCGAAAAGAGTAACGATCAATGTAGAAGAATTTAGCAGCTCTTGAAGCATTTCTTGAGCTGTACATGCAAAGCTCTCAACAGTTTTGAAAGTACAAAATGTTACCTTTCAGAGCCGACGTCTTCTAAACGGCCGGCTCGCTTCTCGTTGTCAAGGAGGACACAGGCCCTGACAACGCACACACAGGAGTGTCAGGTGTCCGCTTCATGTTCACTTTCACCCAAAAGAAACAAGAGCACAGGAGAAAGTTACATTTAGGCCTCTTAAATTACAACCCACTTTGTCATGATCACATGTGAGGTGAGAGATATAAAAAAAAGAAAATATTGCAATTGTTATTTTTGAAATTTTAGTGAAAAGTGTATCTTCTGTACTAAGGGTTAGGGTTACATATATAAGTTGCACTGGAGTATGAAATGCGGTTGCAAGTGTGAAAATAACAAATAATATCACATATAAGTTGCTCCGGAGTATAAGTATATAAGTATAAATATAAGTATAAGTCGCACCTCTGCCAAAACTATAAAAAAGGGTGTGACTTTTAGTCCGGAAAATAGAAATAAAAAAGTACAGAAACTTGCAGTGTAAGGGCAAGAGTGTTTAGTTTTACAGTCCAGTCACTTTTTTGATACTTTTAACTTTGACCAAAACAGTTACCGCCAAATTTTAGCATATTTTTGATGGATTGTCATAATATTGTCTGTATATTGTCAATGGGAAAAAACTTGAACGCTTGAAACTGTTTTTTATCAATTAAAACATAAAGTACAAAAAGCTGCTCGATTTCTACAATAACATGTAAAACTGACTCCAATTTCAACCAAACGTACACACATCCACACATTTGAAATATGAATCATGTGATCTTAAAACAAAAGTTCCCTTCATGCATTATTGAGGAGAAACAAGAGCATTTCTCAGCCTTGGACGAGAGTGCAAACTGCAGTGAAGAATAGGTGCCGAGTCCCCAGAGGATGTGCCCTGCAGTTTGACATATGAACAGCAGTGTCGCCTGTAGAGCAGAGCATGCCACGCCGCTAATGTTTAGGTCACACCTGCTTTTATTTATGACGCCACCAGGCTAACGCTGGCCTTTTCCGCGGAGGATGAGCGATCTCTCACGAAATTTGCATTGCACTGTTGTTTTTTGTTGAAACGGTGCGGAAAAAGTGTTGTCCGGGAAGAGAAATGTCTATGTTTTTAGTCTAAATATTCTTAAATTATTTGCAGGTAAACTTGTCTTCTGCCTGTGATATTCCACGGGATGGCGTTAAACATATTTATCTCTACGGAGACAAGCGGGTGACACGACCCGGTTGAGTTGCAAGTCAGATCTGTGGAGAGGGGACCCTACTCACCATAAGACCGCAAGTTTTTGACCATTTTGACCAATAAAAACACTTAAATACACAGAATGAATAATAACAATAATAATAAATGCCAGACAGACAAGTTTAATGTCATTTTGTGGAACATTCCAGGCATAACCAATAATATATCCATGGAGACAAGCAGGTAGCAGACCCTCCACCAGAAAAGGAACTACAAATGTAAAACCCCGCTATAGATCAACATTAAAGAAAACAGTGTTCTACCATTAGTAGTGAAGCAGCAATTACAAATCTAATGCCATATAGCCCAATTCATTTCCAAATGATTAAAAACATAATGCAGTTCACAACAATACTGTCAGTGCGCTTCGTGTTGTTCCGTGCCAAATGAAACCTACTAATTCTAACAAAGCAATCAAGAGTTACCAAGGCAGAATAATGACTCGTTAATGCACAATCCACTGCACGCGAGCCACTTTGGCCCAAACCACTGGCATTTGTTGCTTATTAGACTGTGAAAATGTGAACCAAATATGATGCTCACCAATTTTGACCCCTCGTCTCTTGGCTAAGCTGTCGCCGATCATTTATGCGATTAAATATAGACCTAAATCTCCATCTTATCCAATTAATTCTCGGCTAAGGCATGAGAGAGGCTAATGATGTTATCTTACCTAATTAACCTGTATAGGGACTCAACTTCAGGACAGGGGACTGCTTCATCCCTCATCTAGTGTTCATTATTATCATTACAATCATTATCTTAAAAGGCTAACTTAGGACGTTGGCCATTCCTCCATTAATCTAGATTGAGTCTTTTTTTTTTTTTTTCCTCCCTTCTTTTTGGGGAGGGGGGTCCTTTGGGGTCAGTTTTAATTATCACTGGAAGATGGGAATTGTGGTAAATCTGGAGAAGTTCAGTGTTGGTCACAGCAATCACACAGCGGTCCCACGAGCATGTATTAGTCAGATGTGATTTGAATACTTCTGACTGGGACGCGCTCGAAAAGTTTGGGACAGTATTGTCTTTAAAAGGGGACAAAAAGACATGTTTCAGGCAAAATGTATGCTTTTGTTTTGTTTAATTTGTAGTTCACTTGCATTTACATTTAAATTAGTCGCTTTTGTAACATATTATCTTAACTATTAAGCTTTAAATGACTTAATTAAAAAGTATATAATAATAATAATCGTAATTGTACTATCGTGATAACTGATTTGATTGAAAAACGCTGTTGTTTAAATTTTTCGTTTAAAGGTATAATATGTAACAGTACGATATTACCAACACATATCTTACAAAAGCTAAGATAAGCAGGTGACGCCGATCAGGCCAAGTTACGGGTCAGATCTGTGTAGAGGCGACATCACTGACAATAAGAAAGTATTTTTTTATTGTATGAGTATATGATGTATGAGTATTGTTGAGCAATTAAAAAACAATAATGAAATATGACAATATGACACAAGTGCAAGACAGATAATGTAGAACAGTCCAAGTAAAACAGACACATCTCCATGGAAACAAGCAGATGGAAGACCCCTCACCACAAAAGTTGAACGCTGCTCCTTAGAAAAACTCAATTTTATGATTGAATTTTTTTTTTAATTCATGATCTCCATTCAAAAATATAGAAAAAATATATATAATAAACATCAAATTTGAAAAAAACAACTATAAACTTCAACACGTTATAGTCCTTAAACAAGAGTCCATTAAACGTAACTTTTGGGAACCCCGGCTTCATGCGCTCGGCACCGCTCCCGAGTGAGACTTCAGGCGTTTAGTGCAGCTGCCGACCCTGAGCAGATCAATAAAGCTCATTGGGCCCTCTGTCATTAGATAATCGGACATTGATGAGGCTATCGACACTCTCCTAATTAATCTCAGCCCAGGCCCCGGCTTTCATACGTTTTCTTAATTATGCACTTCATCTTAGTTTCTACACATCAGCAAGCTGCCACTTTGTGTGTGGCAGTGAGGAAACGTTAGCTGTGAAGAATCAGTCTTGCTAATATACGTTTTACTTTCTTTTCTTCTTTAAAATGGCTTAACCCCAAACTTGATATATGTTCACAAGAATCATAAACTTGTAGACTTAAATCAAATGCTCAACTTTAAAATTGTCCTATAATGTGCCCACCACTGGTCGTTGAGCATCATGTCCGATCCTGAATTTGTACGAATTTAGGACTGGCATCATCTTGTGAGCCCTCTGAGAATTCTGTAAGCACTAGTGACCAAAGAACAAGGCAAAGTAAAGCCAAAGTAATTAAAAGTACACGTGAATAAGGTGTAAATGCATACAAAAGCACAGTTGATGCATTATTTGTCTGTGTAAATGGTTCTAAAGTCCATGTGTTAATCCCCTCCATCACAGCTCATTATAGTGTGTTGTGCGCCTGCTTTGTGCTCCCGTGCACAGTCTAATCAATGGAGCCTAGCATTAGCGCTGCGGCAGAGATGAGAGAGCACCTGAAGGTGACCCTGACCACCGGCATCACCACAGGGCTCCAATAAGCCGCTCTTCACCGCGCCTCTGCTCACCACAAATCTCCAACTTTGAGCCCGCTGTTGGTTTGATTATTGTTTATAGATACAGCCGAGAATTAAAGTGTGGCCCCCAGGCAGCATAATTATTTACAGCTGAAAACTCATATCATTACCAGCATGCTCCTAATTGCCAGAAGTAATATCAATGTTAGTTGATTAAGTGTATTTTTTTCATCTTCATAATGTGCAAAGATTGTTTTCCCTCAGCATATGGGGCGACGCTTTATCTCAGTACAGCTGTTCATCTGGATCCACTCCCATCTTTTTCCCACAAAAACATTATTGCCGTTTCTTCAGAGCGGAGTCATCGATTGCTCCACTTTTTGTAGTCGGCTCATAAAGGTCAAAGCAAACACCAGAGATTCACTCCTCATGATTTAAGATGATCTGTGTAAAGACGATCCTCACTTTCGCCGTATGTGTGACGTCTGTTTGGTTTTGAATGTGTGGCTCTAGGTCATGTTTGAACGTATGGTCAGTGAATGTCAATCATACATTATTTGTGATCAATATTAACCAAGAAAATGAGGCGATTGACAACACTGCCTTTAAATAGACATAAGCTGATTACAGATAAACATGGATGTGGAGCTGAAATTACAATGTACATGATATTTTGTGCAGGATTTTTGTAGTATTTTTGAAGAACAATACAGTGATGTTGTGTCGTAAAACGAAGATTTAAAAAAAGCTGATTTATGTTACCGCGTTAACAAAGTGTGCATTGCATTTAGTATTGGAAGTGAATGGTATTTTACTCGGGGCAGTATATTTGTTACTGGATATCGGTGTGCCATATGTGTCGTTCCCATTTCGGCCTCAGAGTGTCAGATTTGACTTTTTCAACAGATTCACGAGTAAAAATAGAAATAGGAGGCTAATTAGGCAAGAAGATATGGCTGTATTATGACAAAATCATGCCAGAAATAGTTTTATATTCCAGATAAATACTTTTTGTTCCTATTTTTACCACAGTGAAAAACTCAATCGGTGTGAAAGTCATCTTACCGGATGTGATACACCAAATAAGGCAATAACTTAAAAGCATAATGACAGAGGCCTATGAATCGAGACGTGAAATTGCACAGATGAGAGGAATAATTGTGAAAAAGGCAGCACAAACGGTAATTAAAAGAGTGCTTAAGGTCATCGTTAGGGCGCGGTCTCAAAGGGGAGAGCTTTAGTACAACTCTGTGACCAACACGGCCCCGTCTCTCGTGCAACTGGGACAATTATTTATTAAGCCGGCCCGCTCTTGACTGACAGTGAATCAGCTCCTTTGATGAGACTGATGAGCGCTGGAAGAGGAAATCACACAATTGTTAAGCAAATCTTTGGTCTATAAATACATTTTCACATGTACGTCTTCTTTGTCATTCATTGTGAGACACGGTGATGTCAGCGCACAGCGAGGCCTTGAGACTCCCTTTAAAGATCAGGGAGCTAAAGGCTGCGGTGTGTCAGACGTACGAGACGGATTACATCAAATAATGAAAAACAAGCAGATTCAAAAGATCATGCATCGTTGAGTCAATCAGCAATTGTGAAAAGGGAAAATAAATGTGCTGTTGTGTTTCTTAGCTGGTCAAAGGTGTGTTGCACAGAGATCCAGAGACGCTACAACTGCTTAACTTGACGATGAAGGTTCAGTTCCCGCCCTGCTGACTCCTCACTCAAGCACAGTTAAAAGAGACGAGCAGGTCTAGAACACTACACCAGAAACTACATATAGGGCTGAGTTATCTGTGATATCGGGTTTCTCCAGATATTGTCCATCATTTAGCCATTATTTGGTGTCAATATTTGTTTCTGCATTTCCCAGGGTCCGAGTGTCCATGTGTCATTCCCAGTTTGTCCTCAGTGCATCACATTTGTCTTTTTGAACAGACTATGGAATAAAAATGGAAAGCGAGTAAAAATGTAGCTAAAAGCATGGCTGTATATTTACATGATCATTGGCAAATATTTCTTATTGGCCATAGCAAAAAAACAAATATTGGATATCGGTATCAGCTCAAATAAAATGCATATCGGATTATCCCTTTTACATTTTCAAATAATGAAAAAAGAAAGGGAAAGCACTGTGCTACAAAACATCATACATAGTGTACAATGCCTCTTTTCCTATTTGACATGTAATTATTTGACACTGCACATCTTCTTGGTGTTGACAATGACACCAATGTATCTGATGTCATTGGTCAATGACTAGAAGATTACAGGCGCCCCCAAAACACTTGCCAGATTCCCCAGGCGTGGCGTAATCTGTGACACTTGTGTGAATGAACAGAATATTCTTCAACTGATGGTGCAGTTTGTTACTTACAATAAAACACAAAGACATTTTTAATGAAGCTACATGCGAATATTGTCCCAACATTTCCATATGACTTGATACTGGCTTCAAAACACTGCTGAAGACAAATGGAAAGTTGTAAACGTCTATGAATTTGAGGGAAACATTGTGCAAATAGATTTATATTCTTCTTTTTTTCTTTTTTTAAATACTAATGTATGACTACTGCAGGTGTGGCTGGGCATATGGTTTGGTTACACATTTTCTTCAGAAATGTTTTGATCTGATGATATTAACCATGTGCAATACTGTCATATTCATGTGCAATTACTGTCGTACTCACATGCAATAATGTCACATTCATGTGCATATAACTGATGAAAATAGAGTGTTTATTTTACCATTATTATTAGTATTATTTTGTCTTACGCTAGCTGTTTTTTATTTTATTTTTATCTTTATTTATTTTTCCCCTCCATTCCTTATTAGGAAATGAGAGGTTTTGTCTATAGGAGTTTTTGTTTATAAGAGTTCTTCTATTAAAGGTGGCATGGACGATTTTTTTCAGCAATTTTGTTATCATATTTCCTCGTGGCGTGGATAAATCATTTGTCCTGCCACGTATCAATCATAAAACGCACCTATCGCTCACCTGCAGCCGCGTCAGGCTCGTCCCCACGTTTCCGCGTGCCTAAGCGCATGGATCTATCATAATATAGTTCTCTCAGTGTACGGGGCAAAATGAAGATGGAGAAAGACAGTTCGAGCTGACGCAGAAGTGGCCAGAAATCTACGGGAGACGAGCGATGCGATGCGCTCCGTTGCGCTAATAAACAAACGCACGTGTGTGTTGTATCAGTCCGCACGGGGGAGTGCGCATGCGCACTTCCGCCTGCGTTCTCAAATCGCCGAAAAATCGTCCATACCGCCTTTAAGAGTGTTAAACTTCCTATAAGTTGTCTGTCCTTTTCCTCTGTATCTACCTGCGTTGCAACAATGAAATTTCCCCATGTGTGGACAATAAAGGATTATCTTATCTTATCTATAATACTTAATAATAATACTTAATTCTTAATACTACTTAATTTTCAGCCATGTATTTTGTTTTCTTTACCTTATAACAAAGAAGAATTGTTAACAAAAACATGAATTGTGTAAATAATCACTTCAAATTTTAATGAACCGAACAACCACTTTGGATTTTTGGCTTCCTCTACCTCTTTGTTTAACTTACTTTTTGAGTTTCCCATTACAGTTTTTGTAGTTTTCTTTTTTTTCCCAGACCGTTCTCGCTGCAGCTGATTGGCTTAAATTAGTTTTTATTGCTCTTGGAGGTCACTCACTAACACTAACTAACTCACATCTGTCTGAATGTGTAGGCGAATATTTCAAAATGTAAATGTCGTCAATGACCAACCCGGGCAGCTTGTCTTCAGAGGACATGCTCGGCCGCCGCCCCAGGGCAGTGCAGTAGCCGGCTCACTGGACTGTGCATACAGCCGCGGCCCTCTTCCTCCTGCCTTTTAACTTTTTAAAGGGTATAATGTTCAGCGTGTGAGTTTAACCTAGATCTCTTTTGAACTTTTAAAGATCTATTTCCTACAGTTAATGATTCAACACTGGGTTTACTACTGTGCACTGACTTACACACAGGCACAGCAAGGGCACCTCAACAAGTCACTTTTAACCCAGGCAGCTATTTTACAGATAAAATAATGTTCCTGTTCACATAACTGTATGTTTACCTCTTCTTCATTCGTCTAATTACAACATCAAAGTGACACATTAAAAGTGGTGTGTAATAGCTATTATTCTGTTATAGTTATTACTCATTTACATTTGTAATGTAAGAGTAGTATTCTGACACCATACTTTTACTTTTGCTGTAGTATTGTTTGTATTATTTAATTTGCGTCCTCTTCCCACTGCTAGTAAGTGACAAAAGTGTAATGTTGACAATAATAAATTATTCTAATTTGTTCACTTCTTATAGCACACCATGAGCTATGATATTTATTTGTATTTTTTTTTTATAATTTGAAAGTTATAAAAGATTGAAATGATTTAATGTGTTGTCAATTACACTCATAAATTATAAAATAGATTGTCAATGCATTTTATGTCCACACTTGACTGCAACTAGTAATCGCTCCATATACATTGTCATTACTTCAATCAGGAAAGTAAAGAGAAGATTTGCATTAACTTATCAAAAGAAAATCCCACTGCTAATATTAACACACACGTTATCATAGTGGACTAATTTTAGCTGATATCAACATCTTAGATTAAAATAGAAATATAAATCTTACCATTCTTGTGATGTTTTGTTGGTGATTCCATTTTGCGGCACGTTTTCTTCTTCGTGTGGTGTTTTACTGACGGTTGACAAACAGATTAAAGGCGCACTACCGCCATCAACTGATGAGGAGTATGAACTGCAACGCATTACTATGGAATTAATGAAGAATAAACTTAAACGCAAAAATTAGACAAAATAAAGTAAATAATAAAGTAAATATCTCCATATATAACATAATTACTCGACTAAAATTCTTCCATTCCTCTATTAATTAAATATGCCTCTCTCAGAAATCTAATTAGTACTTTGAAGCTGGCACTCTTTGGATGTTTTTGGGGAAGATCCATTAGATTGAATTTAATTTTAAAATTGTTGAAACTGTCCTTCATTTCGTTTCATTCTTGACTGTATTCAACACAATCCATAAAGACACGATTGATGGATTCGCCGCATGTTTTGGTCTGTCCACATGTTTTTAAACGAGCAGGACCACATGTGCTAACAGTTCCACTTTCTACAACCCAAGGCACACTTCTAATTCACTGCTCAGGTTTAAAAGACGAGTCCTGCCATCACCTCTTCTTCAACTACTCTGTGGTGAGTATTTTTGCCATGTTCATGTATTTTTTTTTTTTATGATGCTAAAATTGTAGCCTCCATCCTTGAGGAAATTGCACAATATGGACACATGTTTTATATCTCCAACTCAACTTATTCAGAAGACGAGCCTCCTCTGTTAAAGTCATCCGTAGCTGGCAGGCACCAAAAGACAAAAGTTGAGTCGTGAACATATTATGAAACAAGATGGGAGAGTGGCAAATAGGTAATTAGCCTGTACACTGCAATTGAGCATTACAGTGTTGCTTATGACTTTCCTCTGTGGTCCCCAAAGCCTTGTCTATTAATTTAGCTCTAAGGGGCCATCCATAAACAGGCTGAATAAGCTGTTAGCCCAAACGACGAGCGCTAATGACGGGCTGAAGGTAACCCACAGACTGAAGTGTCCACATTTATCACATTAGGGCAGACAAAGCAGGAATAAAACTATTTATACATTTAGTAGGTCTTTGAACACTTTTTTTTGTTTCTTTCTTTCTTGTTTTTTATTATACTTTACTATGAAAGTCTGTCCAACAGGAATTTTAAAGAATGCATTTCATTATTGTAAATAGGTGTGAAGTGAGCTGAAGCGACAAAAAAATAATAACACCCCAGACAAAGTCAAATTGTGCACTTTTTTTTTCCTTTTACATTTTCCGTTGACCATGCAGAAACAATACTCTCCCACAATATTAATTTGACTTATGACTTGATCTGCCCAATCTTTTTTCCATTTTGTTTGACACCTAATGAGTCTTCGAGTTAGTCTTAAAGAGACATTTCTAAAGGTCATTGTTAAGTGAAGAAGATACATTTAAATTGACATGCATTGTTTGGATTAGTTGAGCTCTATCTCAGCTGACAGAGACAATAAGCTCTAACCCAGAGTCTGCGTGCACGCTCCGGCCTGACACAACATGCTTTCCCAGCATCTTTTTGTTAGATGTGATGTTCTGTCTCGGGGCTTTAATGAAAATTGCTTGAAAACTCTTGAAAATCCTGTGTCTGCCCGCACTCCCACCCTCCCTCTCTTCTTTATATGAGGTCAGTTTTCTAGCTTACAATTCATTTAGCCTCTGGTTGCCTTACATAAGAACAAGCTATAGCCCATTACTAGCAAATGAAAAGGAAGTGCGACAGAAACTTCAGAATTAATTTACAGTAGAGCACACCTTACAGGTAACTGACTCTGAGTTTGATGTAATTACTCCCCAAACCATAAATTACTGTAATTGAGAAAAGCCTAAAGCATACAAGGTTAACAAATGGTGAGATAATGAAAGTAGTAAAGACTTAGCTGCTCTGATTGATATGAATGGGAGACATATTCGGCTTCTTGGAGATGGGCTAATTCTCCCAAATACACCTTTGTATCTGAGTGGCAGTGGCCCCACACGTGTCCTCCCCCAAGCACACGGCACATATTCAGATGAGCCTGCCATTAGCTCTAAGTGGTCTTTACCCCCAAATTCAGCCATTTTACAAATGAGCTAATTTAGCACATTAGATGGTAGCCAGTGGCAAAGGTCAAAAGGTCAGCTCTGGAAAATATGATATATGCAAACCTGCAGCCTGGGCAATTAATAAAGACTTCCCAAGCACTTTGGGAAGAGAAAAGGGGAAACAGAGGAGAACTTCTTCAATTTAACATTTGAAAAAGATTACATTTGCCATAGGAAAGATTGACCATTTTTGTTTATTTTGTCTTTTTTTTTTCAGTTTTAAATATAGAAAACAGAACATAAAAACAAAATCCAAAATCCAAAATATATGTCCTATTTTGTCAAAAATTGAATTTCTTTAAATTACGAAGAAATATTGCAGTTGAATAGGAAAAAAATATAAAATTATCAATTTAAAACTTGTCCTGTTGTTTTCTCACAACAATGTAATAAAAGGTACTGTTTGCTCCTAAAGTATCCACTCACTTTGTCCATGGCAAGAGTTTTGAGGCCCAAAAACATTGTTCGGGAATCAAGTGAGATGGCGATGTGAAAAACAGAGTGCTTTGGAATACAGAGCATATGGCCTTGTTGTTGTATTTAAGGTTGAATCTATAACTGAAGTCAAATAAACAACTAGTAGTAGAAGTATAACGAGCAAGCAAAAGCCCTAAACCTCCAACTTGAATTTGTTTCATACCGGTAGTCCGTCTCCTTAACATGTTTCACCATGACTAGGAAGTCCTTAGACCTCTTCTGTGTTCTAAATGTGTTCTTTTCTTATTTGGCAGTGGCCTACATAGAGTTTGTCCTAAATGGCCACTCCATAGTTGAACAAAACAGCATTAAGCCTCCGCTCTGCACCCTGGTAAGCCACCTCAGCTTTGCAAAGTGAACTGGAAATGCTCGGAAAGAGTAGCTCGCTCGCACGCCTCGCCTCCCTGCCCTTCCACTCCAGCGGGTATTCACAGGGCAGACAGACATATGGGTGACGCTACATTCTTTAAAGCAAATTCCTGTCCCTGCCCCCTCCCTTTCCCCCATGTCGCTCGCACAGTCACTCATAAATTGCCCGTTCGAATGTCAGCCTCTATCAAATAAGCGCATTGTCTACCAATAGAGGCTGGAGACAGTGTGAATGCGCATGATGTGTGTACGCTGTCGTATTAGCGGTCACTCTCTTTAACATGAGGGCACACACAGTCAGATGTGCAGCCCCCAAAATCAATACAGCTTTGCAGGGGGCTGACCCACATACAGTAAGGCCAGCCACTGTCCAGTCCAGGAGTCGGACTGGAGTTTTAATTCAGTGGGTGCAGATTTACTATAGGATTCTATGTAGTCTCGCTTGAGTTTTGAATAGTTTTAGGGTTTTTTCACGCAGCCACATTCATCAAAAGTGGGATTAAAGCAGGACTAAACTCAAAACTGAACCTGAACAAGACCAAACCAAGTCCACATCAGGAATAAAATGGGAAATAGCAGAAGGGGACAAAGGGTGTTTTGGTGAATACATAAGTACATACAATCTAAAGGAATAATAGTTCAAATATATTCTTTTTTTTTCAATATTGATTTTTCTACATTTGTTGCTGGATAGAAAACAATTAATCCAATCATATCTTCACTTTTGAATCCAGTCTGAACATAATTTACATATTTTCCAGTCCAAGATACAGCCAGCGCCATTGACATAAATTCTATACTTTGACAATTTAGTGTATTTTTGCACCACTTTTTTTTTTTTTTAAATCCTTATGAGTTTTTGCACCCGGCTGTATGTTTTGAAATGTGTGCACAGGGCAGTATGCACGCTCTGAGTGATGAGTTCACACAAGCCCATCCTGCTGCCTGACTTCACTGTCACTGATTGCAAGCGACGCAGAGCTAATAAAAGAGCAAAGCTAACTGTCACTAGTGATTAGCTAGCCACGGAGACGAGACAAAGAGAGGGCGTGCACACAGGCATTAGCTCTGGTCATTAAACAGGTTGAGTGAAGGAGGGCTCAGATTAACCTGCTTCAAATATTTAGATTTGTTTCAACAAGCCCTTTGGTCCACACGTCAACACTAAAACGTACTGTACGCCGCATGGGCCTTATCGTTTCACTCATAACCTATCGACATCAGTTTGCTCTATGTGCAGCCAGCCACAGCGCCGTTGGTTCGAATCCCGGCTCCGACATATTGCTAGATGTCCTCTCTTCTCTCATCCCTCTTTCTAAACCGTCCAGTCTATTAGAGTAAAAACAACAACTTTTAAAACATATACCGGTGAATAAATACATTTGCTGGCACACAATAAGCTAAATAGCCTAAAACAACTAAATACTACTACATAGTAGAAAAAGCTTCAGTTGTAGTCATCTGGACTCAGTTTGAAAAAATATATTTTTTCAAACTGAGTCCAGATGACTACAACTGAAGCTTTTTCTACTATGGAACACGCCTGGACGAATGAGGGATTACACCGACTAAATACTACTACTACTATTACTACTACTACTACTACTACTACTACTACTACTACTACTACTACTACTTTGTCTATCATCATCAGATCATCATCTTTCTTGCAATTTGGTTGGGGCAGTATACTCATCTTTTCCTATAATTGTATTCAACAACACAAATTTGAAAATGTGTCCTGAAAATATGTCTTAAATCACGGCCGAGTGTGAATTCTATTGTGATCTGGACTCTTTAATCTTCTGCCCTACTTTCTGTCTAATATAAGAACTAAAAGACCTAAACTTCCTCCTGACCTGTCTCCACCGCCATCTATTTAAATAATATTAATAGAAAATGTAGCTGGATTATAAGTAAACCATTCTGGATGAGAGTGTGAGCAAACACAGTAGGTTGAGGAAAGGTCTTGAGCGTCAGACATTTATGGGCCAAACTAACAAGTACATTTCATCTCTAGGATAAAACTGAATCTTGAATCTCAATCTGCCAATGACAGACGGGATTATGGAGAAGCAGCATCCACAAAGGGAGAGCGAGAGGAGGCGGTGATGGAACAAAAAGTGTGTCGATGAGCAGCGTAGTTAAACACACAAGCAAACTTAGATTGTTGAATGTGGTTTTCAGCTTGAATAGCACCGTGATGACAAACGTATATGGACTTAATATTACACAATCATTCCATGTGTTCCAGGCTGGAGTATGAGAAGAAAGCAGTTCTTCAGTACAATTTGCATGATTTTAATGTTGTTTTCTTTCATCTTTAAGGTTTGTGGATAGCTTAACTTGTTCAAACACTGAAAATCTGCTGAGTGAAGTGGTGTAATGGAGGTTTGGAGGAAAGTGGTTGTGGATGGAGGTAATTAAAGGTATGAGTTGACCTGTGCGCCCAGACAGGAGGCAGTAAAAACTCACACACAAGAGCTTCTGGGAGTCCGGACTAAGAGGTGATGGTTACATGTAAAAGTTTAACCTTTCACAACAACTGGTAACAATAACTCCACTTCTCCAGGGGTGGAAATGTGTCTGTTTTTGGATTCATCAACTGATATAGCAATCCAGAAAATTATACCTATATTATGATAAAATAAATGTATTACAAGTTATGAGCTGCCTGGGATAATTATAGTTGTGAGAAGTAGGGGAAGTTGTTCAAAATAATTACTTATCTTTGCATGTACTACACATATTGGGTGTGTTTACATACATGTTAAGGCTATCTGCATTCACATCTCTGTGCTTGGTTGGGATTATTTGAAAAATCTCTGTGTGACTCGGAGTCACATATGTGTACGGTTCTAAGACGTAAACATATAAATGATGTCACTGTAAAGCTTTACAGTTCAGCAGTTTAAAACAGAAAATCAATGGACTTATTTATATTACTAAGTTGCTTTCGAGGATAAAAATGAATAAAATGAACAAAATCTAAAATGATAAATCTCCTATTAATATACTTTTAGTATTTGAGAAAAATATACTAACTGATGACAAGCATATTTGCATTTAATTGACAAAATACATTGAGATGTGTTTTATATTTTAACTTTTTAAACTAATTTAAATATGTATCTATGTTTTTTCCAGTCCTTACACTTATACACTTAAGTTCTATTATTTTATGATAAAGTACTCTATTGTCCACCCTGAAAAGTACACACAGGATTGTTTAGTCTTTCTCTCTCTTACTGGATGAGTCAGCTTGTGTTAAACCTCTGCCAAGAAGTACAGGGGTATCCCATAAGCCCTGTGGCCACGAGGCCCGGGCTGATCAGCACACTCAAACTTCCTATTACAGTCAGGCTGAGGTGAGGGAAATGCAGCAGGTTTATTGTTCAGTTTAGTGTTGAAAATATTTGGAATATGTATTTTGTCCTACGTTTTTAAACCGAAATGACTCAGACAACTCATACATGCAACAAATGGGATAGCTTTGCTCCTAAATTACTACTATTACTGTGTATTTATATAGCACTTTTCCACCTTAATGTCACTCAAAGTGCTTTACCAGGCAATGTGAGTGAAGTGTCTTGCAAAAAGACACAATGACATTTCCTCTAGCGGCTCACTGTGGCCCTGTGTCTCACTGTGGCCCTGTGTCTCACTGTGGCCCTGTGTCTCACTGTGGCCCTGTGTCTCACTGTGGCCCCTGGTGTCTCACTGTGGCCCCTGGTGTCTCACTGTGGCCCCAGGTGTCTCCCATTCAAGTACTAACCAGGCCTTGTCCTGCTAAGCTTCCTGACAAGAGCAATAATTTACCGTTTATAAGTTTAAAACATTGAAAGTCAAAATGCTCTGAAGCCCAGTATTAATATTACATTTATTTCATATGAGCAAACCAACCAGGGCATGTTGTTGTGTCCTTGGGCAAGACACTCCTCTATCCTCTATCCCTGTATAAAAGATGAATTGTGGCGGACCTTTCACCAAAACATGTTACACAGTACACCTTTATTTCACCCTGTATTGCTGTGAAATTGACTTTGTGGCGCGCCAACTTTTCGTGAGTTTAAAGTTTGTCTGTTTTTTAACATTCTTTCATCTTTGTTTTCATACCTTAGAGCTCCTTCTTTCAAACTCACTCATCCATTCTGCTTTCAACCCAGTATTGGTGAAAAATCCGTCAATAAGACAGTTTGCCCATGTCCAATAAGCAGGCAATGCACACATGCAGAATACACAACCATTACACAGCTCCTCTCCGCACAAGCTCCACAAATCAATACAATTATCTTTTGTTCTAGGGTTGTGTTTTTTCCCCTCCAATAAAAATCAAAATGTATTTTTATATGCCTAACACACAGCGGCGAATGTTCAATGACAACACGTGCATCTGGGGAGCGAGGGAAGATCTCCGTCCCGCCCAAACAAACACGCACATGCTATTTTCTGCATCTCCCAGATCACATATTTGGAGCAAGGTGTGTGCAGCTTCCTCGTGGGTCTCTCTGGGGACTTGTGTTTTGTGCTTGAGATAAATGAAAAACCTTTTGACTTTCCCTCCAAGGAGAGTGAGCGAGCGAGCGAGCGAGCAGGAACTGTAAGCTATGCCGAAGAATACACCCAGAACAAAAAAAAAAGGATAACATTAATAAAACAATCCCGACTCATTATAATGCTACACGTACATCTATTTTTATTTGCTGTTTGAAGCCGGCGTGTCTCTGACTTGCGGAGGATTTGACAAAGCGCCTGGTGCTATAGGCAGATATTGTTGCGTGTTTTTGTCATTACTCAATGTCACTTTTTATGACTTTCTATAATGTCATATTATCGTGTTAGAATAACCAAAATAAGCCTTATGCATCTGTCTGTCTAGTTCAATTTCAACAGCCTATTTTCAGAAGACTTGTAGCTCTGTATTAATACACATGAACATTCAGCATTAGCTATTATTGTAATGTAAAACCAATAATACCTTTTTAAGTGAGTGTCTTGTAGTTATGTGTACTCATCCCCGTGTTCAAGTCGCTTAAATTTGAAATTGAAAACACAAAATGTTGTTAAAATATTGGATTTCAGAACATATGTGGACTCATTATTTTTCCGTGCTGATAAATTGAGGGCCATAATCAATCATATACTGGCACAAGAGAGATAATCTGCACTAATGCAATAGAAATATAAGATCAGGAGCCCAGTGAATCCAGATCAAATACCATGGAGGAGGAAGTGACAAAAAACTAATTCCAACAAACTATTTATCAAGTCAAAACATCAACTTTTCTAAACAGTTTTTTCTTAAACTTGCATTACAAATAAAATGTAGTTATTTATTTTACTTTCTATCCGTTGGCAACAAACAGCAGTTGAAATGATTTACATAATTTGGCACAATATGGTCGATGCCTGAATCTACATGGTCGTTATGTGTTGGTGTAAAGACTTCAGGGATTTAAAAATGGACTTGTTTCCACCTGCTCGAGTCACACATGTGTAGCTTCAGCCATACCTCAGCCCTGGTTCGAAGGTGTACCACCATAATACAGTAGTCACACATTGTTTTATTCAAGTCAGACTCTCACCTGTTAGTCACCTCTGTATTCTCTCAATCCCAGACGTAATGCAATCGTGATGCAGATGCAAATGTGATGATGCACTTGTCTGACCCGCATGACACACACAGTCAGTTCTGGATGTAACACGAATAGATCATTAGGAAACCATTGACTTCAAAATAAAAAAAATAATGAAAAAAATAGGGCAATTTTTGACATTTTGGTTGTAACATTTGGTTGTAAAGATTGTTATGGATATTTATTTTTTCTGTGTTTTATAGCCATTGACATGAATATGCTTGTAATAAATATAATATAATACAATGTAATGTAATGTATAACAGCTTTTTAGTACTTATTTATTTTTCCTTTTTTATCCAGAGAAGTGTATTATGTACCAATTCTTATTTATAAATCATTGACTTTATAACATACTTAAAAGGCACATTATTTAACTCTTTTGGTGGAAGTTTTGTCATCTGCTTGTCTCCATGGAGATGGCATTGGCGACAAAACTGACGTTACCAGGACAAGTTACATCCAAATGCATATTATTTTGTAAAACATCTACATAGAATTGAACAAATGCAAGTAAATAAGTTTATGTCGCGCTGTGGAACCTTCATCATGACCAATGTATGACCAATGTACGAAATGGTTTCCGTACAGCGCCTACACTTTGTTTTTTTGCTGTCACTTTGTAAAAACAAACATATCGTACTGGTATTTTGATGAATGTATGTCATGTATTTGTCTTTTCCGATGCACAGAGGTGTCCACAACCACATGTTGAGAGGAAAACCCTTTACAACTTGCGGTCTACAACCAACTTAAAGAATGGCCAAAAAAACCATTAAAAAAGCCCAATGTTCCCCAGTAATCCAATCGCATCACACCAGTCCCTAAATCTTTGTCAAGGAAATGCAATTGTTATAATGCTTTTATTGAAACTTGGGCAAGGCTTTATTTAATCATGCGGCGCTCTAACAGGCCCGGCGCTGGATGAGGAGAACACACAATCTTTCATCACACCATCATCCTTGGGAAATCCAATTTGTTCCTGTGTCTCTCTCCCCACTATGAGCTGTGTGATTGCTACATGCTACTGCTGCGAACATGAGGTGAACTCTGTGCTAATGCATGTCCCTCCTCTTCATTATATCCACGCTGCTCTTGTGGTTTCATTTTCCTGATTATCTGAGTAGTTTCAAGTTTGGGAGGATATGGTTTCTTCAGGTTGTGCCATGTTTTACATAATAACTAGGACATACGACCTTCAATTGTCCTTATGTCTATGTTATGTATGTGCTTGATCTGGTTTGGAGCGAGAAATTGTTATTGTGACTGGTCGGTTGTATTTATTTATTTAACTTTGACTGAAATATTTTACTCGCCTGGCTGTGATACAAATAAATAACTAAAAAAACAAGTGACTCTTTGTGGGTCAATATATAATAATGTAGTGTCAAGGAGTAGAGTCAACTGTTCAACTTGTTTATTTTGTAAATTGCTTCTACATTATGTCAGATGCCATGCCCTACCAGACACAACACTGTTCATTTATCCAGGCCTGGGATTGACTAATTATTGATTTGTAAACAAAAACCAAACCAAAAGCTGAAAGTGTGATTTAATAATATTTTGTGTGTTGCCCATCGATGCATTTGGGTCCAATCATCAGATCAGTTGATGAGTTTATAATCAGAAGCAGTAGTAGTAAGTTTAGTTTTATTGTTTTTTGACGCAAGCCCGCTCACAATAAGCGTGCATGTTTTTAAGTGCAATATTAACAACCAAAATGAAAAAAATGTTTGTCTATCTTTTGATTAAAACGTACTGGGGCTTTAAAATGAGACATAAAATATAATTAACATTAGCATAAGGAGGTAGTATGTAGTAGTAGAGCTGATAGAAGTCGTAGTAGTGGCAGTAGTAGGTATTTTACACACACACACACACACACACACACACATAATGAGGCCTGAGCCGCCTGCCTTATTTATTAGCGTGTTTGAGCCGCTGACAGCTCTCAGGTCTGGGGCTCTCACTGAGGTCTAAAGTGATGATTGATAAATGATGCGGGCCGTGCTCTCACCAGACGCCGCACAGGTTTGAGCCAGGCCGGTGCATGCTAAGAAGTTTGTTGTGTATGCTAAGTGTGAGAAACAAGCTTGGCTGTTCAATGTCAAAACTTTTAGAGGCCTATTTACTTTGTTTTGACTGATTTAATAAATAAAAGGCTCCTTACACCTCCACCTGCCCACCTGGTAGAGTTTTCTTCTTTTTTTCTCCCCTCATTTCACTCATAAAATGATCCAGATGTTACAGATTAGTCAGCATCTCCGCTTTG
The DNA here is from genome assembly GCF_026437365.1 of Eucyclogobius newberryi. Lineage (NCBI taxonomy): Eukaryota > Metazoa > Chordata > Actinopteri > Gobiiformes > Gobiidae > Eucyclogobius > Eucyclogobius newberryi. The sequence continues at coordinate 14,381,051 of NW_027315812.1, forward strand.
CTCTGGTCTGAAGTCAGAATGCCATCACCTGGAGCCACCCCTAGGTAACCATAAAGGCTTGAGGTTAACCAAATGGAAGAGGGCAACAAAATATAGTGGGGCATTGTTTGCAGATGGGGAACGTTATTGGCTGTAAAGCGCAGAGGCACTAATCCAGCTGTGTCTGACGCCATTACTGATGTAGCCCAAGAGAAAAAGACATTTACTCCAGCGCTATAGAGCCAATCATGGGCCGATTAGAGTGCGATGGTGCGGCTGACAATATGGTGAGAGCAAACAGTGGAAAGTGGCTGGGAGGATGACAGTCACAACAATATGACTCTATGTATCTGCGGTGGTCCTGTTATCAAGGAAAGTACTAGCACAAGTGTATTTTTACTAGTATGTATTTGAGAGTGAACTAAACGTCTGAGAAGTTTACAGGATTTTTTTTTTTTTTAAATGCTTACATATTTTTTTACTTTCTATCATGTAACAACAAATAAACAACAAATAAGAACATATTTTGTTATTTAAATTGAAAGACAGTTGACTACTCAGGAAAAAGAACAGTTAGATGACTAAAACTGTGTTCAATTACAAGTACGAGTGCTGTTGCAAATGTTAACTTTAAGTATAAAGTACAAATGAGAAATACCACTCAAAGTAGTAGTAGAGTTACTTTACATTTTTAGCTATTTGGTAGCATTTTATACAAAACTTGATTACCGTATTGTCCGGACTATAAGTCGCACCGGAGTATAAGTCGCATCAGCCAAAAAATGCATAATGTAATAAGAAAAAAACATATAAGTTGCACTGAAGTATGAAATGCGGTTGCAAGTGTGAAAATAACAAATAATACCACATATAAGTCGCTCTGGAGTATAAGTATAAGTATAAATATAAGTGTAAGTCGCACCCCGGCCAAAACTATGAAAAAAGGTGAAAAAAAAGAAAACACTGTAATTCAGTTTCAAGCTGAATTAAGTTGTTTTAAACTGCAATCCGCATAATCTTTTAGCTAATCAAGACAGGAGCCATGGTAATATGTGTCTGAAAGTAGCAGAGGGGAGACAACAGTGTTAGGGCTTGTGCCGCATAGTAACTACAGTATATACAAGTAAAAGTACATGTTTAAAAGATCACTACTAAGTACAACTACCTAAAACAATTACAGTAATGTCACTTACTTTCCAACCCTAATCAAATCCCTCACACAGCTTAGACCTCCTCGGTGATGAATCAAACTCCAGTGAGGGCTGAGTTTGGCACACTTTGGACACCCCTGATTTAGCTAAGCCTCATCTGCTGTTTTTCTTGCTCTAATAGATTAACAAAAGTACACATGCATTAGAAGTGGCTCACGTATACTGTAAACGATGGAAAAAGAGTACTTTCTAATGGATGCACAGACACATAGATGAAAGAGCGCTGTATGACCATGAGAATTCCCCACTGACCAGCAGCACCACAGGCATGACCAGAAACACTGGGCTGGTGTATCGACATGTTTCTCTGTTTGTATCTGTTTGTAGTGTAAAGTGTGAGCACTGAGCAGGTCGCATTGTAGATGAGGCTCCCTTCAAAGAGATGGAGAGGAGAGAGAAAGAGACAGAAGAGAAAGTGGGAGAGAGCGAAAGAGAGGGGGGGAGAAAAAGAGAGAAGGAGGAGACAGTGGGAGAGAGAGAGATAGAAGGTGTGAAAGAAAGAGAGAGAGAGAAGAGAGAGAGAAAAAGTGGTATATTTGTGTTTCTATGTGCAGTATTTGTTTACTTTTGCTGTATTTCAGATAAAAAAATTATACTTATGAATGGAAAAATTGTTGATTGTGCTTGATTCAGACTTAGTAAATTGTTAATTAAATGTATCGTTAGGTTTAGGGTTTGGAATTAGGGTAAGAATGAATAGTTATCAAGCCTGAATCATTCTTAATAAACTGTTTGTTCACTATGAATGAAGTCTTTGTTCATACTTTACTATTGGCATGACTAAGTGTAGTTATTATAAAGTGTTACCAAAAAAGGACCTTTGCTGTCCAAAACTAATTACTCATTATAGAGGCAAATATATATAAATGGTTTTCAATAATGTGAATTTGTTGATAAGTGCTCCATTTAGCTTTGTTCAATTTACAATCCCAGTGGCAAAATAGCACACTTTATTTGAGTTTTTTTTTTTTTTTTGTAAACTAAACATAATTGGATGTGGGAGTTTCAGCTGTAGAGACATAATCATTTGTATGTGAACAATTAACTTTAGTGTTGATTCAGTCAATGCTAAAGTAGGGTTAGAATTGTTGTTGTTCTTTGTGTGGGGCTTTAGACTTAAACTTCTACCACCTAAACGTATATCATTATAGTCTTAAGATTGGGTTATACTGTATACGTGTAGTGTCCTCACAAAGCTGCAGTATTGTATGTGTATGCAGGTGTGTGTGTCGTTGTGTATGTAGTTGTGTGTACGTTGGTGGAGTATATGTGTGAACGAGGCGCCTCAGACATGTCAGAACTTAAGGGCCTCTGGCTTTTACCAGTTCTGATGTTCAACTGAGCCCTGCGCTTCAATAGCCCTCCCTCTTTACTTTGCTCCCCATGGGTCATTCCTCTATGACAAACTATCTTTTTTGCTCCTTTTTCGTCTTGACATTGTGAGGGACATCTTAGATTAGTTAAGATGGCTCCACTATAATAACTAAAGAGTGCGTTCACATTCGGCCCCAGTTTGAGCTCAGTTATAAGTAATTCTGACATAGATTTGTCCCTGTTCTAGTCCTGGTTTAGCCCTGGCCCTGCATGTTTTGTACTGCGTTTAGCCCTAGTTTAGTCCCAAATTGATTGTAGTGTGAAACGAAAAATGTTCACCCTTATTTAATTTTCAAACCAATTTTTTATAATCGTTTTTTTTTTTAAATATATTTTGTATTTTTATCTTAGCCTGAAATAACAATTTGCATTACAATATATGGTAAAGTAAAAAATAAAAAAGCCTATCTTAAAGAACTAAAATAAATAATTATGAATTTAAAGGGGCACTGTGTAACTTTTCAAGGGTTTTATTGCAATACTGTGAAACCTTCAGGCAAATCAATAGCATATTTATGTAGAAAAGTGACACAATTCACCTTGAAGTCAGGATCAAGTCATTAAATTGTTAACTGTTTTTTGTGTGTGTGTGTGTTTTTTTTGCAGTGTAACTCCTATTCCCGCTTTTGAGGCACCTCTCTCCCCTCTTCCTGTCTCCCACCTTTGCATCTCTCCCTCCAGGTGAAACATCCAGCCTCGGCTCTGTTGCTTTTGTCCTCTTTCATAATGGAACCACGAGTGAGTCTGAGGGCCTCTGCTTTGTGTAGCCCACAGTGAGATCTACATCTGCAGCTCACAGCCCCGGAGTGTGGCTCCGAGCTGCTGCTGCTGCTGCTGCTGCTGCTGCTGCTGCTGCAGCTGCTGCTGCTGCTGCTGCTGCTGCTGCTGCTGCTGCTGCTGCTGCTGCTGCTGCTGCTGCTGCTGCTGCTGCTGCTGCTGCTGCTGCTGCTGCTGCTGCTGCTGCTGCTGCTGTTATTGCCCTGGTGGAGTAAACTCAAGTGTGTGTTATGGATTCGTCCTCTGGTCAGGCTGAAGGCTCGCGTGAAACCTTCTGCACTATGACCATTAATATTGTTATTTATCCAGCCAAACCAATGATCAGTTTAGATCTTTTTTTCAGACTTGAATTGAAAACCGGAGTACATCCTTAATGTAAAGAGAAGCCACATGGTGTACAACAATCTATATTACATGAATGGTGATCTTTATTTATTTGTTTGGCCTAAAGGCTTTATTAGAAAGGAAAAATAGGCGTGAAATGGGGGATGAGAGAGAAGGGAGGACATACAGTACATTGTCAGAGTTGGGATTGGAACTCATGACATTTTTAAAGGTGCACTACTGTATGCACTAATGTATGTAACGTTTGTGGTGAAGGATGCGCCAAATGCTTGTGGTGAAGAGGTCAGATCTGTGGAGAGGCAAGCCCACTCACGGTAACAATGTTTCTCAAGGGGAAAAAAACACCTATGATTGAATAAATGCAAGATAGATATGTTTATGTTGATGTCACCTGCAAGTTACATAGTGCACCTTTAAAGTAATTGACATGTGGGTAAGGGTGGAGAAAATATGCAACAAAACAACCTGTTGCTATGAACATCGTACTATGTTCCATGATTTATTGTTCTTGCACCTATAAGAACAAAAGCTTGGACATTAGCATTATATTCAGTCTTTGAACTCTGCCCTGCAGTATGGTTTTATCTCAATGGAAAGCTTGGATCTTTCTTTATTTTAGCAGCAGGGGGACATGCACACATGCATACAGATCCACAGTCACACAGGGGACCTCAGGCAGGGCAGTAACTGAGCCACCAGCCCTGGGAGCTGGACCAATTACACTGTGAGGATAAATGCAGAAAGACTGTGCACGGATTGTGGTACTTAACAGCGGCGCAAAAAAGACAAGCCCCCCCTTTTTTTCTTTTCCTGTCTTCTCTGTTCGCCTGGGCATCTTTGAACGGAGGAGAATTTAAAAACAGATTAATGGGTCAGTTAAATATAGTAGGCACAACTGATTCCCTAACCAATCGCCCCTCCTCCATAACTCCCTCCCCAACCCTCCCTCTCTCACTTGTAGCACTGCCACTGTCACTCCCCCCAAGTTTTGTCTGCTCTTACCTCCCTTTGGTCTTTTTTAAAATTATGTATCTCTTAAAAAGTGTGGAACGGGTTACCCCAGTGGGGCTCTCAAACATAAACTGACAATCCAGGCCTTGTAGTTTAATAGGCACCCATATCTCCCTCTCACTCCCATACCACCTTCCCTTCTTCCACGCTTCCTCTTTCTTCTCTACTGTCCTGACCAACAAGGAATTATTCAATGAAGCCTTAACTAAATCTGAGTTAATGAATTATTCTAGCACCTACAATGTGATCATTGTAATTAATGGAACACAGACGTACCTGCCCTTGCACCAGGTTTCCTAAATGAACATCTCGTTGCAGCCTAATGTCTTTCTCTTTGACACAGATTTAGAGCTTCCTCTGTCGCTCTGTCCTCCTCTACAACTTATATCCCCCAATGCATTGTGGGATAGAAAATCTGGGTCTGATTTTCATTTGCTCCTCTTAAGAGAGCATAAAATACCCATGAGTGTTTATATTATGCTTTTAAAAAATTTTAGAGCAGTCATATTCCCTTTTAAAAGGACTAAGTGGAGTATTTTGTTCTTCCGTGTGCTCTGGAAGTTAAATTACTGATGCTGTGTAGCAAATAACTCATTTCTAAGGGTAAGAAAAAAACATCCGTGCGTTGTTATGGTAGAAGATACCAAAAATACACAAGGGATATATCATATCACTTTGTACTAGGAATCAGATCATGTGTAACCTATTTCTGAGACAATTTAGAGACAATAAAGCATTTCTTACATGAGCAATTTTTAGAATGGCTCATTTTAACGTTGTAATTATCATGAGTTTGTTTTTATTTCTTCTTTTTTCCTGCACTCAGGTTCTTATATATATAAATAAATGGAATCCTATGCTGCGACAGGTGCTCACAGTGCCCCTTCTGGACTGACGGACACACAACATTCAATCCAAACCATGTCAGTGCAAATCCTCTTCATAATCAAAGTTTGCAATAGCTCGTGTGTCTCATCAAACTATCATCGAGCCATAGCTTTTCTGTGAATTGTCCTACGTTGTACCAATTAATAAATTAAACACCTGCTCTATCAGTGAGCTAACTACAAATCACTCCCCTCCATAGCCTTATTCTGGCTGTTCTTCTGCCATGTTTCCTTTAAAAACATAGTGTAAGGGAGGGGGGTTGTTGAACTAAAAATGTGTTTACCTCACTATACTGAGAGTTGTAAATGCAGCGGTTAGCAGGTTTTCAGCAGTGTGCAGAGAGGTGCGAATCTCCCTGCTCACCACATGCTAGCCTGCAGCGCTGACACACACACACACACACACACACACATACACACACACACACACACACACACATGCACTGCGGCTAATCCACAACAGCAGCAGCACAATCCACTTTCAGCACGGTTCCTCTGCCTCTGCGCCAATCAGGCCACAACTTTGGTTACCTCTTCAAGATATACAGTTGCAGGCCATGTTTCCGATGCATAAACCAGTCGTTCAAACTTCTGGTGAAAAATAAAAGCAGAAAATTTGACAAAAACCTCCTTGGTGTCAGCGCTAAGTTCATAAACCACTGCCAACGCTTTCATCCCCAAGCCAATGTGTACAGGGCATACATACAGGGCGCTTTGATTTCCTAACCACTTAAGAAGATTCGCTCATGCCTAATCCGGTTTCTCAGCCGAATTTCCCTGTGAGCTGGTAATTACGGCAGAATCAAATGTACACTCACAGTGCGGTTGTTGTTGTTGTCATGACAGACTCCACATCAGGTGTCGTCTTTTGAATGTAACCCGGAGGTATAATTTAATAAATTAACACCCAACCTGAGCTGCCATCCATCATAATCCTAAAGATGGGGACAGGAAATGAGAACGGCACATGACAAACACTATGCATTTTGGACTTTAACAAGTTGTATGAGTACTTATTTGAAACCAGGTAGGGCATTTTCATAATATTATGACTACAACCACAAAAATGTAGGCTATAATTAATATTGGTTTAATTAATTTGGTTGTGGCTAATATGATGAGTAAGCAGTTGGCACCCTTGCTTTAGAGTTAGGAGATTAGATGAATCCGTTTGTTCTCCGGGATAATCTTTAGTTTCTGTTCTGTCTTGAGTTCCGTTGGTATGTGTTGTATGCTTAAATTGTTTCTCATATATGACGCTGTATAGCATTATATCAATCCTGCATCTCACCATTAAGTTATTTTTCAGGGAGAATGTCATCCAAGGCCCGTAGTTGCCAAGAGATACAGCCACATCATGACAAATCAAATTATCTAAGTATAGAAGACTAAAAAAATATGCCAGGTTGTTATTTTAACCTTCAGTTGGATGGTCTGCTACCTGCTTGTCCCCTTAGAGATACTGTTGTTCCAGAGTTTGACAATACACTTGCAGATGACACAACCAAGCCAATTTACAGGTCGGATCAGGGGAGAGGAGACACTGCTCCTGGTAAAACTGCATGTTTTCAGCCGTAAAATAACCTGTAATTCAAGTGTAATTCAAGTGACGTGTTTAAGGCCATACTGTGAAACATTCAATACAAAGCACCAACATCTCCATGGAGACAAGCAAGTGCCGTACTCCCCAATAAAAGTGTTATGTACATAGTGCACCTTTAACACACTTAAACACGCTTTAACACGCTGCAGGTATTTAAAGAAATGCCCAGTTTTAAAATCCCAAAAACACCATGTCCTTCTTTTTTTTTGGTCTTGCCTCTGTTTGCCGATGCATCTCCCAGGTATGCTCATTGTGTGGAGATGTGAGGGGTACAGGGTTGACCCGTGTGGAACCTTGGCTGGTCTGCGTGCTCCGTGCCTGCAGCGAAAAGGCAGCCCAACACTGATGAGAATCCCTATAATTGGCCCAAACCGGCACACATGGCCCGGAGCTGCTCATTCTACATTGCCAATGAGACGAGAGAGGAGGATACAGATGGAGGAGGCAGAGAGAGACAGCTGACCTGACTGGAGATCCAAGTACAGTGGAGGGAAAAGGTCCACCAAACTGTACTGCAAAACAGGTATATCCAAAAACCATTGTCAGTTAGTTTCTCCGACAGCTGTTTTCTACTAAAACACAAACTTTTTCTTCCAACTTTATGTTTTGCATGTGGTTTTCCAAATATTTATGTCATCTCTTATGATGATTGTGACTGTGAGCAAGTCTACAAGTGACAAACGCTTGATGCTGACACTCATTGTTGATATGTGTGTTTCTTCTGATGCTACGTCCAGTCAATTATTCTTACACTTATTTTTCCTCTTCTTTGTACTTGAGTATTATCATTTTGAAGTAACATTATTATTACTTCAGTACAGATTTTAGTTACATCTCTGTTCCTCCTGCTGGAGATCCAAGCGGTCGACAAAACAGAAGCAAGACAATCAGCGCCATCTTCCTTCAACCCCCACAAATCACTCACATGTCACATTATACATAGGCAGGGTAAAGGTAAAGTGTCTTGCACAAGGACACAACGCCAGTAAGGACTTGCCAGGTCTGGGATATAATCACTGACCTGTTTATTCGAGGGCAAACAGCTTAAACTAACACGCTCACCATGACATTTCCCCCCCAATATTCAAAAGTGTACGTTAATTTGGCAGTCCATTGTAGTTTTTGTACTTTTTACTGTCTCTTCCTGCATGTATACAGCGTGTAGTGTATGGCTCAGTATTGCACGTGGGTTTTCTGCTGCTATCGCCCAGCCACACTTCTGAGGCTGGCATCGGGACAGAACATCCTGAGGGCCCTAACTTTCCACCGGCTCCCAACCCCTCCCTCTCTCTCCCCCTCTCCCTCTATGTCTCCCTCTGTCTGTTGGCGGTCCAAGAAAATGCCAGTCAGGACCTGGGCAATCTGCACGCTGCCCTCCCACCATCCAACGCCAGTCCGTATTCGTCGTCGTCTCCCATCCGGATTTGCGTCGCCGTCCCATGTACTGTACTTTCTTCCATCGCTGTTACCTTTTTGGCCTTTGGCAGCTACCGTACTGTTATGTGATGATGGTGTACAGTGTGTGCAGCGATGCCCTGTGGATATGTTGGCAACGATAGCCTGAATTGGACCAACCGCACCACCTCACCACGTTTTACTAAGGCGTATATTTAAGAGTTAGCAGAGTTAGCTTTACTGGAAAGGTTGGAATTTTCAATGGGTATAGGCAAATGAAGAAAGGTATAAAAAGATGCCAAAGGAACTAGGGATTGGTCAGGATCTCGGGCCGCAAGACTGCAGTGCACACATGTGGAAAATGATCTCGTAAGATTTTGGTGAAGCCGTAATTCCAAAAAGCAGAGCTACAATTGTATGGCCGCAACAATTAATTACAATAAATTGTGTCAAAATCTCATGTTGCCTCGTTCTCGTGGATCCAATCTTGTGTCTCGTCTTGTGGGAATTGTGTCTCGCCCCAACTCTAAAAGGAACGAAGAAAGAATGTTTGCGTGTTGTTTCCTGTCCAATTTATTACCTCCTTAATTAATCACTATTCTGACACTATTGCTGACGAGCTTTGTCCCCGAACTCCACAAAGTCACTTAAGTTAGCCGCTTGCCTGATTTTTTTTTTTGGTCGAAATTAATTTGTAAGCCTGACACAAATAAACAGCTCATGCATAAATATGCCCGTAACTTTAAGACAAAAGGCAAACAGCTCTATCTTGGTTGCAAGGGGGGATTTTTCTCCTTATCAAAGCAACACAGGGCAAGATTAAAGAGTCAAAATCCTCCCCACGTGTTTGTACTGTGTGTATTTGCTGGAGCTGCCTGCGTGCCCCCGGACGTGCTCCCCTCTTCCTCCCTCCTTCCCTCGCTCTCCCTTTAGCATTTCTAGTTAGCTGCCAGGGCCTCCTCTTTAGCATCTATCCATCCCTCCATCCTTAACCCCAGAGGACTCTGCATTAATCAGTTTTTTTTTCTTTCTTTTGGTCCCACTACTGTAGCCACTAGTGTTGTTGTTTCCTCTCATTTGTTACCATGCATATGTGGCCCACAGTCCTCATCCATCGTGATATACAGTGAAATTACACAGACGATCAATAAGGTTCGATAGCAGCAGGCCATTTGCCCACTGGTCGGTCCACTCTGTCATGCCGCGCACTGACAATGGCCTTTAGTGACGGGGCACGCACTTTGTTTTACTGGAGACAAATGTGGGGAAGTTTGAACAACACAAAATGAGGTGAATAGCAGACTTTGTTACGTATGCAAATAAAGTAAGCACGTTTAAGAATCATTTCGGTGTTGATTATATCTATCAGGAAAGGCATTGCATTGCTCTGCTTCTAAGAATTTTCAATGAATTATGCATTTTGTCACCTTTTTTATTTTGGAAACTGAATAACTTTAGTATTTTGAGCTGAATAAGCTTTAAACCAAGTCCATGTCTGACACAATTGCTTCATATCTAACTCACTCTAATTCTTCCTGCTCCTAATACTTTATTTGAAGACGGTAAGAGCAGATTGAAGTACTAAAAAAAGTACTAAAACGACTAATAAGAGAAACTGTTTAGACAAAACAACTGGAGTGAACTGTTTTCAAAAGACACAACAATTATATAGATATACTTATATGTTTATTGCGACAAAGAGGAAGCAGTGTAAGAAGTGTTCGAATTATTAGTTTTTGCAACATAAAGCTGTCATCACTTGAAGGCAATAAGAGAAGATTAAAGTAAAAAAGTACTAAAACTACTACTCAAGTAAGAATAACTGCAAGACGTGTTCAAAGTACTTATGTTTGCAACATAAAGCTGTCATCACTTGTAGACTTACTCACAGTTGGAAGAATAACCAAAACCTTTACTTGAGTAATTAATGATAGATAACTCAGATAGAATATGGAATCTGAGTTATCTATCATTAATTACTATAATGAATACAGGAAAATGTATCGTGTGACAAACAACCTGGTGTCCAGATAATACTCTTCTCTCTCTTTATTTTGCATTCTGTGTTTTTACAGAAAGATCAGAGTTTTACGTCAACAGCAAAAGGACAGTTTTTAGTCAAGTGTGAACCACTTATGGCAATAATGAGCTTTTGAAAAGCATAGTTGGATGGCAGGTGAGATAAGACACACTCCTTTCAGCTCACCGACAATCAAAACAATGCAGTTACACTAGACAGCCGTGACACAGGGATTACTCAAACTATGAGCATGATGGAAAAGGTGGTGGTGAAATGAGTAAAGACAGATTTGCATTCCGACAAGTAAATAGTGTAATAAAAAGTAATAAAATGCTTGGTAAACGTTAAACAAACTATCTAG
>NW_027315812.1:14397013-14484513 GCF_026437365.1 Eucyclogobius newberryi
TTAAAAAGAAATACATTTTTCATTCATTTCGCTCTGTAATATCTTCCAGCGCACGTTGTGTCATGAGGCGGACGGAAATATTCAAGTACCTGAAAGGGATCATGGGTAAAAAAAAAAAAAAAGTCAGGCGTTGACAGTTGGGAGTAACACGGCTGCTCCTGCCTTACTCCCCGGGCCCCTGTGGTCATGTGACAGCGACGTGATCTACTTTAAACAACAGCTGTTTGCGATTCCACCAGGAAATTAGGAGCAAGATTTCCCCTGAGATGACAGCGACGCACTACTCCACTTATCAAAAGGAGCTGTCGCCAAATGCAAATCTGAAATGAAGTTAGACATCGTGAGTCTTAGGAAATCATCCTGTGTCGATGACTAAAAGAACATTTGGATAATATTGACACTCCTAAACACATTTGTATTAGTTTTAGCAAGAAGTCCGATTCTGTGTCGCATTTGTTTAAAGTTTGATGGAAATTTGCCCTTTTTATTTTTTGTATATGTTTTTAATAAATAAATAGTCAAACAATTTCATTCGACCCAGCCTTCAACTGTGTTACCGTGGGCAACAGTGCAGCCCCAAGGAGTCTGGAGTTGATTTTGACCATTTTCCTTGTTGATAAGACTATAAACAACTGTATTCAACACAGGAATTCTAATACTAACACTGCTTGTTGCTCGAAACCACTGTCTCCATAAAGTCACAGTCCAGTTGTGATTGATGATATTGAGACATGTTTGATAATTAACTTGAGGGAGATCTATATATATCATTGGCATATTTGAATTCTTACCATTAGGGTTGTCAAAACTATCAAAAAACATATGATTTCATACTAAAACTAGTACTGAAACTAGATATTAATTTAAGCAAAGATCGATACAAACAAAAATGACTATCCTGGACAATTTTACTCCAACTTTCTTTATAACGCACTTTAAAAACGATCAGGTCGAAAGTGCTACAAAATGTTAAAACACTCAAAATAAAACAATAAAATCAATGCCATCTGATATGTCAACTACTCTGTGTAAAAGGCTAACGTGAACAAGCGCGTGTCAAGACGGGATTTAAGAACAGCCTGTCTGATGTGCAAAGTTTAGAAAGTAAACAAAGAAATCACTATTATTTAGTGTTGAAAATTACAATTCATTAGGTAAAAAAGTGTGTTTTTCATGTTCACTGTGATGACAAAATTGACATCGCGTATTGAACTTATTAGTGTCAAAGTTTGAAATCTGGAACAGTCTTACAATTCATCACCCGGCCTTTGATTGTCCCTTCAGATGGCCGCCCTCACCTGTTGCCGTGCGTGTGAGAGCTGGTGGGTGCCACTGCCTGCCTACACAGAGCAGCGCTGTATTGAAATGATTAGTGGAGCTGTTTTTATGATGCTCTCCTGCCTTTCCCTGGGCATGTGAATACTTGTCGAGGACTTCTACGCCGCACACTCCCCTCCATCGCCCAGCCGTATCCCCTGCAGCCATCCCTGCCCCGGCCCATAAAACTGAAGCAACACAAGTGAATTAAAGAGGCTGAGATAATCTGTAAATGTAGCAGTATTGCGCCCCCTATAAATTCCTCCGGCATTTTAAAGACTACGTTGCCGGCTAATCTTGTGTGGCTTGCGTTGGAATTTTTATAACAGTTCACCTTAAATGCTATCATTCTTAAAGGTGCACTGTGTAACTTTTCTGTCTGCCATCACGGAAAAGTCTTGCCAAGAAATGCATTCATGCCATCAAATGTATACGTGTTGTTGAATTATATGCGTTTCTATTGCGCAAAAACATCTTCAAAACATTCTTGCTGTGACACGGTGTTGTTGTCTTCACGGAGATGGATGAGTTCGGTTTCAAACGTTCTGAGCAAAGCAAAAACATCACTTTTTGTTGACAACCAGGTGGCTGACTCTCTACCAGAAAAGTCACATAGTGCACCTTTAAATTTGTCTGGAATGGCTATAAAAATACTTGAAATACAGCCCAACAAACGAGATGCCTTTCCACTGAACTGAATTCACCCAGGCTTCTGACCGTCACATACATTTGCTGTTGGGACAATAATGAACTTAATGTATCAGCTTTCCAGATAAAGTGCTTTTCTTTGTATAAATAATACAAAAGTGTATAGCCGACGCCCAAACAGTCGATCACTCGCACACCAAATTCCAAGGTAAAGGAGCGTCTGGACCAAGGACACAACAACACGTACTTTATTTGAAATGTATTATCTGATTGAGGCCTATATTTGTACAGAAACATGTAACAGACGTACTTATGAAATGGCCCTGTTCTTAAACGTTCGAGTAAACCACTGCTCAAGTCTATAAGGAAGTCCAAACCTCATAAAAAGCATTTGCGTTCCAAATTTGACACATATTAACCTTTAGTTACTCAATGCTGGGGTTTTGGGACGCCCTCTATGCAGCTAACCCATGAAATCCTTCACATCTTTTACCAGCTCATACTCTTTCTGTTCTGCGTTAACTCCTCATAGCAACTAACACATGGCTATGTTTAATTAAAGTTATACGGCCACCTTAAATGGAGTTACCATTATGGATAAACGACCTTTATTGGAACTTTTAAAAAAAATAAGCACTTTCTTTGAAGCACGGACCACGTCATGGCTTTAAATAGTCAAAAGTTGCTGAGTGAAATGCACTGAAATTATATTTACTCTTTTCCATAAAACACCTGGGTTTGATGTCCGACTTTATTGTTCTGGTAGAAGTATTAATTGGTTATTTTAAAAAAGGGGTTTTATAAAGTGGAATGCACATTGGCAGCATATGTACGAGTCGGGACGTATGGGAAAAGGACAAGGTGCAACACACTAAAATGTTAAATGGAAACACAGGCTGAGAAAAGCTCAAATGTATCACTGTTTGTGGATGGATTTCACCTCCTTGTGTTCAGAGTGCTACGTGAAGGATTACGTCACAAAGTTCTCAAGCTATTTTTAATCTATGTATTATGAACAGAGGAATTTTATGCTGCATTTATATTTATATTTTCAGATGCACCGATGGAGCCAGAGGGAATTGTATCTGCATTTTAATATTTTAGATACATTTTTATTATGATATTTTTATTTTTTCCCTTTTACTGAATTACAATTTATAATGTATTGTGATTTTACAAGTACAGTTACAACATTTGTATTTAAATTAAAGTATAGTATGTAAAATATGCATAATTGCAATACAACAATATGCATTTGCCATAATTTTCATAGAATTTTAGTCATCAGTTTTGTAAAGCTTGATTAATTAAACAATGTAAAACTGAATTAAGTTGTTGTACACTCTTTGAGCTCTGGCCAATCAGAGCAGGCGATGAGGTGCTGTTTACATGTGTTGGTAGAGACAGAAGTGAGACAACCGTGCATAACTTAGCTTTTATTATTTTGAATGTATCTAATTACAATTTAATGTCTACAATTTTAAGCAATTACAAGTAAAAATCGACTCAAAAAAGAAGAAAGAAGAAGAATAACACAAAAGATGTGCTTCATCACAGTAACCTCCATATTATTTACCATGGCAATAGCATTTGTGTTGTTTACATTACTAGTTAGTGACTGTAACATTCTTGAGGCTTCATGTAAAACTGTGTTGCCAGCACTTATATACAGAGAATACAGAGAAAATGCTGAAATATAAACGGGCTTATACATTTTTCGACACAGGGGATAACATCTGTGCTGGCTCTCGCTCTGAACTGTGACTCTGCCTGTCTCTGTGCTTACAGCTAAAGGCTTTGTTGTCAAGTTGTAGCCACAAAAATAACTCCTTGCACCAGACTGCACATTGGCCACCAGTACTCCCACAAATATGCACTCATTCATCAAATCAATGCTTTCCCCTCCCATTCACAGAGATCTCCTCCAGCAGAGTAGCAGCACAGCGGCCCGGCACAGCGGAGAGAGAGAACTGTCTGTTGGAGACTTGACAATGGTTCAGCAAGCAAACATACTTCCCTTGAGGCCCTTGGGACAAACAGCACCAAGCAGAGGGACTCTGGGAGGATACTGCTCTCTTTTTTTTACTGCACTGGATTCTTCTCATGGTGAAGGTTGCAATGGTGCATATGCAAATGCCTGTCAGTCATATATTACCTGTCGACTAAGAATGAGGCTGTGTGACATTAGTAATGACATTTATGATCACATTTATGAGCTTTTGCCGTTCGCTGCTGAAGCAATACCACATTACTCGACTTAATTGCATATGTTATAATAATTTAACTCTCATGTTTGTGTTTTATTTGGTATGATATTGTTTTACCTTCCATTTATGTGGGCTTCATGTAGTTTTACATGATCGAATAAGTACATACACTTAGACATACTTTATGAATCCACAAGGGAAATTACCCAGACACAGTACCTCACATATTTCATAACAAAGATAAACATAAATAAGTGGTGGTAAGATAAAAAGTAGGGGAAAAAGGCTATTCACATTCAAGTTTTAATGACACAGGATAGGCCACTTACAATAAAAGACACATTTGACTTCAAATTATAGAATTGCTGAGCTATCATAACCACAGTTCCTGTGGCTCTTCGTTCCCTGCTCTTGTTGATAAGTCTTTATTAACTATGTAATACAATGTAACTTTGCAGCCCAATGAAGAGGATGGCAGTGGATTGTAACTTGAGGCACATTGATAATCAAACATATTTTAGGTTAATTTAATGGCACTTTGGAAGGCCAGTGGATGTTTGTGGTCTCTGTGTTTACGGTACAGCATGAATACAGCAGAGAGGTGGGGATGACAAGTGGGGGGTCCGACACTGCACGCTGAGGCCCGTCAGATTGAGCAGGAGGAGCGCACATCCCTCACCGTCCCCAGAATGGCACCTTCCAGAGCGGATCGCCTGTCTACCCGCTCCCCAGGCCCCAGATAAGAAGCCCATCCGTCATCCACTGGGGCCGCATTAAATTTTAACTCTGGTTACCGAGTGTGGCCATTCAAACTTTTATCTCAAACCTTCTTTATCTTCTTTTCATTAAGTTCTCAAGCACTAATAGCCCTGCGAGTCTCCGCCGGGGTAAGGATGATGTTCTGAATAATGAAAGCTCATTATTTCTCCACAGAATGCTTGTTAATTCAAATGATGATATTAAAACTATAGTAGCCCTCAGCAGTCGGGTGATTCCTAGCATACTTTATCATGTATCAATATATACTCTGTTTGTCAAAACTGCCCCGAGCCTGCGCTGACATTCTCTTCCCGAGGAGTGGAGTGCTTCAGCAGGGCCCGCAATACTCGGAGGTGACAACTGGCAGAGTTTGTGCCTTTAGGAAAGCGCGGGAGGGCGGAGGCAGCGAGGGGGAGAGGGATGAGACACTATTCGACATTTCTCCATCATGCACAAATCAACGCCCCCCCCCCCCCCCCCCCCCCCCCCCCCACATGCACACATACGCACCAATACCCCCACGTCTGTCATCCTCATCTGTCTGCGGATCTGAGCACATGGGCCAGGCGTTTGTCCGACTTATAAGGACATGGGCACAGCCTGATGCACAAACGAACACGGTGCAACGTTAACCTTTAAGTAACACACTCTGGTATTTCTTTATAAAACATGACATGCCCACGGAGCGTTAACTTACCTTTTATCATCCAGACTATTCCAGATATGATCATATTTGTTAGGCTAGTATTGTGTTGCACTGCAAGATTTAAGTGACAAATAGGGAGCGAACAAGCTGTAAAGGTTGTCTAAATATTGAAATATAAAATGTATTATTATTTGTTATAGATTGGAGTAAAATTAAGTTAAAGGTGCACTTTTCTGGAGTGGGAATGTTCCACAGTAAAGCATCAAACTGTGAACTGAAGTGGCTTGCTTTTTATGACATACAAATTTACATTACATTCCTTCTGTGGGCGGCGTCGCCTTTTCACAGTTATGACCTGTAATTTGGCCTAGTTATATTACCTGCTTATCTCCATGGAGATCGATAAGTTTAATGCCACAGTTTCAATTTCAGGCAAAGGAATAACATCTCCACGGAGACAATTCATTTTCATATTAATTAGTTGCAAAGACATGAGCCAAAATGGTACATAAATTAATTTCTAGAAACCCACAAATGTGCGTTCCAATTCCCTAATGCTAGCAACATTTAAACAAAATTAAAAAACTGTAATGTTCTGTGTTTATTGACAACATGGCACACACAGCATTAGATAACCAACAATAAACTGCAAAAAAAAAGAATGACTCACGTGTTGAAATTGTGCCGAGAATACTCACTCTCTCGCTCTCTCGCTTTCCCTTTCTCTCTCTAAATATATCCCTCTCTTCCATTACCTGAAGCGTAGCATTGACTTTTTTTGGCATCCCCTAAAAAACATGCCTCTGGTTCTTTGCTTGAAATGCATATCTTGGGGGTAAAACGTGATGACAATATGTTTTCAAATAGTGTCAAGTGTGTATTTATTCTGGATTCCTCAAGAGAACAAAACCTGGGGAAATTAATGGACTAGAACGGTATGCGGTAGGGCCTAAGGTGTTACATACATGCAATTCATTGGTGCATCTTTTTTTAAATTAAATCTGTGCAATAAATACATTTGTGATTTAAAAAAATTTAAAAAGCGTTGCAAAAACACCACAGAACAACCCGCCCTACCGGAATAACAGGTTGGATCGCCTTGCCACAATACACCCTCGGGCCAACCCAACCCAACTGTCTCTAAGCTCCTGCTCCAGGCGTCGGGTTTCAAAAGCGAGGCCCTGGAGCACGATGTCAAAAAGCTACAGGTGCACAAGGTCTACAGTAATAGACATGTAGAGCCCGAAGCGCTCTGGAATAAGCAAAAAAAGAAGAAAAAAAAAGAGAGAGTTTAGTGCAACGTGAAGAGTAGTCTGGCGAGTCCACGGGGGAATCTACCTATCTGCCTGTTACAGTATGTGAGTCCAGAGTAAGGTTTAAGCGCGGTAGGTCAAAAGGGCAAAGGTCATGTGAGGAGAAAAGTTTAGGTTGGCCCCTGAATGCTGCAATGGTTGCTATTGAGCAATTATCAGATGTGTGAGCGGTGCATAGCGATACTTTCAACAGAAAATGGTCAGTTTAAATTGTTGTTGTTGAAAAATGACGTGTTAAAAAGTGCGGATGTTGTTTGGACACAAAATGTATATCCAGCCGTGCTTAAAATAACTTGAATTCAGAATATTAAACAGGAATGGAGTAGTTTTGACAAGGAAAGAGCTAAATAATCACTATGTAACGCCACAAAAGGCAAAGTGACGGGTCAGATCTGTGAAGAGGTAAGAATGCATGTTTTTCAGTGTGTGTTTGAGCAACAAAAACACCCATAAATGAAGAAACAGAAGATTGATAAGTTAAATGCCATACTGCAGAATCTTTTTGGCAGTGCAATAACATCTCCATGGATAGGAGCAGGCGTACCCTCCATTAGAAAAGTACATAGTGCACCTTTAATTGATTATGTGCTTACAACATTTCACAAGTTTCAATTTAGAGATGATTAAGCTTGAAATAAGACAATGAATTTGCCAATAGAGTAAGTGATTTTTAAAATTTGGCTTGAAATAAGAACTAAAGAATCAAAACAAGTCAGAAATATCTTTTAGTCAAATAATCTAGGATCATCGAGTAAACGTTTCTTAATTAACTACTTAAATTAGGTTATTTTGAATTCAAAGCATGCACATGTTTTTTCTTGTTTTGTTTTTATTTTGAATCATATAGTTAATTGTGTACTATATTCTATAAAATTAACCTTGCTGGTGATTTTTGGTGCACAATCACAGTACATCTTTAAATCTACAACACAAACGCTGCTTAATTTTCAAAAGTTAACCTTCATCCAACACACTCACCCCGAGTTCTTACTTCCAACCTGCTTCCTACTTGTTTACTGCGCTGGAGTGTGCTGTTGGTGTGCCTCCATCTGTTCCTCACGCTTTCTGCCCCTTGTCCTCTTCCTTGAAAGGCTTTTAACAGAGCACAGTGAGTACAGAGAGAGTGGCAGCGGGCCAAGGACACTGGACCTGGGGGGCATTAGCTGAGAATCAGGCACACTCATACTCCAACGAGCACTACTGGGAACACTGTGACTAGGAATACTGCAACACTACTACCTTTGTACTTTGTCAGTACCCTGGTCTGTACTCAGAATCAGAATCAGAATCAGAATCAGAAACGCTTTATTGCCATTGCCAAAAACATAGGAACTTGTCTTGGTGATGCTACAATCTACTTTCCACTCCTAAAGATGTGTAAAATTTGTACAATATAATATATACAATTATGAATGTGCGCTATGTTTTTTAAAAGCTGAGAAATGTGTCAAAAGTTGATCAGTCAAGGAATTTACCTATTGACCGGTCAACAAATTAATTTGTCGCAATTTTGGTTTAAAATACAACAAACCTTTATATTTTAAAAGGTCAGAGAGCAAACAACAGAAGTGTAGTTGATAAGTGTATTATTTCTGGCATATGTAGCTTGGTATATTTGTCCCATCTGTACTTGTAATTAAATATTCTGTTAAATATGTGCATTTTCAAATTGACTACTACTTTTTCCCCCCACATTTTATTATTATTATTTGTTTGAATCAAGTCCTTGAAATGTGTTTCATTCTGTGTCATCCATTTCTTTGTGATACATTTTCTTCCTGCTGCCAAAAGTAAATTCCAACCTTATCCATTTATTGTTTTCCTTTCAGAAGTTTTATGTCCCAGATAGTTCAAAGTCAAGTGATCTTTGTAACTTTTAATGCATGTGTGGATTTTGATTGCAACATTGCAGTATATATAATGATTGACTTGGGAAGTAATTATACCCTTTATAACAACAATATATTTCATTAGTCAGCGATATAATGTTACAATAATATTGGGCAATATTTATTTTTTTAACTTATGAAAGACCAATTACTCATGATAGCTTTAGAGTCAAAATATGCTACACACCCTGAGGGAAATTGGATCCTATTGAAGTTTGCTGCAAGACATGTGCTGATAACATATCCCAATACAATACTATAATTATCTTAAGAGCAGGGAAAACATTGGAGACATGTAAAGCCTCCACTTGAACATCTGCAGCATATACTTAAGCAGGCCTATACATAAAGGCACATAAGACGTATAAGACATGTATGTATTAGTGTTACATTTATCCACACCAGCTCATAATCTGCTTTAAAGGGCCCCACTTCTTCCCCCGTTTCTCCTTCTGTAGTGTTCTGCGCGAGTGAAACAGTGTGGAAACTGTTGTCCTACCTGATAATGGATTTGGTGCCCTCCCTGCAGGCATGCACTATTGGCAGGTCCTGAATACAACACAGAGATAGATCAATGGAGGAGTGCGCAAGAGCGAGAGAGACAGAAGAGAAGGAGGGAGTTATGGGAAGGAGGGGTGGATGAGGAGAAAGGAGCAGAAGAAGCGCGGGGCGGATCAGAACTCAAATCCTGCAGATTGTGGCGCCGGGTAAAGCCGGGTCGGTAATCTGTTGTCAAGACACAAGGCCGCTGTAATGTCATGTGGATTATGTGCAGGGGAATTGTAATTTACACCAGCTCCACTTTTATGTGTCACCCAGCTTAAAAGTTAATAGCATTTCGTACAACAATAGCCGAGTCCCTTGCAACGCGGTCTGCGGAGTACAATTCTACAAGTGAGGTAGAGCGTTGGAGCGCACACGCCCAGACAATAGGGTTTTCCCAGAGAGCTAATTAGCCGACGCTCGCCTATCTCCGCACCACACATGTCCATTGTTGCCGTAACTGTGTGTATCTACGTGCCACGCGATCACCGCACGCCATTGTCTCACCAGGTTTTCCTACGATAATCCGATGTAACGCCTGCTTGTTTTGTCTTAAGGTTGCAAGTCCTCAAGTGACATGGCCAGACACTGCTTTAAGGAAAGCAAATCTTAGACAATCCTGGAATTAAACGCCTTAAGATGTATAGCCTGCTCCAGTTTGAGTTGACAATTGGCCTTCAAGGGAAATACACAGATACACAAAGACGTTTTACAGACAAAACTACAAACTTTCTGTATTTTTGTTTTTAAACCGCTACTGCTTGATTTCTTTTTCGACACAGGCAAGATTTGGGTCACTCAAATTGGAGGATTAATTTAAACATGAATCGTTAGCATTGACAATTTGCCGGCAATTACTTAAAAAATTCCAGTGACGCATACAGTTCACACAGAGAAAGTTAAGACTATAACGCGCATATTTTCCCAAGGTGCACTGCCCTGGGGGAGTCAGGTGTGGTGATCAGCTTTGTTGAGGAGTGCAAGAGGTGGTGAGTAGGTAGAGGGATTTAGAAATGGGAGATATCCAGATAACCTGATAGCATATGAGTTATGTTTTCGACAGTGTGAGAAGCGGCGCTGCCCTCGATGAAATGATCTATGGAAACAGGTGGCAGGAGAAGCTTGTCAATCATGTCAAAGGCAGATTCTGGCTTGTTTTATTAGAATTGCCAGAAATACTCCAAAAGGGTGGATACCAGTTTGTAATGAAGATGTGGCATTGTGGTGTTATGTTTCAAAGTGTCTTTAATTGTGGGTATGAATAAGCTCTGGTAAGATGTGGTTGCAATTCAGGCTCTAGCCAAATTAATTAAATACAATTCCTATATGGGTCATGCACTGGACAACGTCATAATCTGCTATCTAATTTGCTATCAGAAACTGTATTCTAAAATGTTTGAATATGTATTTGTGTAAAAGGAAGACAAGAAAAGTCAAAATGAATTTAATAAACTTTCATCTATAGTAGCTAAAACGTCTGGCTTTACATAAACCTTTTTGAAACACATTTGTATATTATTAATCAATTAAAAATATCAGCATTTTGTAATTTAAGGTGCTCACTTTTGCACACTGTATCAAATGTAGGTCCTGAAATCTTGTTAAGAGCAGGGCTAAAAACAGAACTAGAACAGGACCAAACTAGTAAGTCTGCAAGTGTGAACGCGGCCTAAAAAACGAATTTTCTGTACAAATTGCACAGGTTTTACATTCTGCATCTCATTTGCAGATACACTGTAAAGGTACGAGCCAAAGAAGTACAGTGTTGAATAAGTAAAACTCTATTCTAGCTCTCTGCTCTATTATTAATACTGGGCGGCCTAGTCTTTGATTAAGCTGCTCAAGTGTTCTTCCTGTGTGGGAGTTTGATTAAGACTGTGCTGTGTCTAGCATAAAATGGCACCTTTTTTTCAGTTAGTGTAGTTCAAAAGACAAGGCAGCGTAATGTGTCCATCAACTACCTCATTTTAAACATTTTCCCATGTCAATGCTATCAAAACCCTGCTCTCACCACCTTTGTCTCCATTTATCATCTCTTGGTTTTGCATTTGGATCTTTAAGTGACAGGTTAACATGTAATATTGCATAAGAAACCCGTGTGGCGTGTTTCTAGTCACGCACACAGAGAATGACCAGTAACATTCTGAAAAAGCATGTTTTGCAATGCTCAAATTAGACTTTTATGTTGTATTTTAAAACTCAACTGCCAATTCCACCGCATGAGGATTTTATGTTGCTGATTATCAAACTGTTACCGGTACTTTACTCACTGTTCACACAAATTAACTTGAGAAAATGACAGCAAAGTGTGTTTAACTAATTGCCGCCAACAGTGTTGTCAATGCAAACATATACATGTCGACAGACACTTCTATGGGTTTGGCGAAGTTGAACAATTTCTTCAGCAACACTTAAAACACATGTAACTATAGGTTAAAGTACCGGTACACTTTATTGTCCCTGTACTGAAATGTGTCTTTTGCATTTCATACATCCATCCACTTTATTTATCGAGCACATTTTTATAAACAAGACTGTTCCCAACAGGATGCACAGGTGATGTAAGAAAACCTATTATAACAAAATTAAATATGACTCTGTTTATTAATGACAAAATTAACTAAAAACAATACATTCAACCTAAAATCACAAATTACGTAAAATAAATACAAAACAAAACAAAACAGTAAAATGACATAATACGAATTAATGAAGAATACAAAAAAGATTTTTTTAGCGTCAAAATATGTGCTTAGACCTATAATGCCTCTTCCTCAAGGCCCAAATAATTCCCAAAAGTAATATTTTTGCTATAAGAAAATGAATACAAAAGTATACAGTAAACTTTTACGGATATATGCATCCTCTGAACTGTGGAGATGTTCATGTAAATGGTTGACAAAAATAATGTACTCAATGTACTTATTTCTCAAGCATTGACTTCAAATTGACTTTCAAAGCTATCTCCATACAGTATACACTATATTTCCTCATCCTGTGAGGCCAAATCACCTTTACGTTTATCTTGACTCCTGCCGTTCATGTGAAAGGCCTGTTTGTGGCATCTTGCCCTCGATCAACCCTGCTGTGTTTCATGCAAAATAAGGTTGGGAGAACGGCCGTTGTCTTCCAAAGTTGTTTCTTCTTCTTTAGCCTGGAGTGCTTTGAACAACACCTCGGTGCACTTCTGGTAGTTTCCCATGATCCTTTTATGAACACCACCTCATGCAACGCTTCCTTCTCCACTTGGGGCTACTTCTGTTCCATTATGCATGGTGTTGGGATTAAAACTGTAGTCATGATGGTTCCCCCTGTCTGTGTCACGTGCAGGGAGCAAGCGGCCAATGCTGTGCCAGTGTGGCATGCAACAGGGCGTCCTGTTTGGCCAACCACACAAGCAGAGGAGTGGGGAGGACGGCAGAGGAGCGTGTTATCAAACGGGGAACATCTGTGGCCACTGGGCTGTGGAGACCGGGGACAATGGTGGCCCCAGGGCAGCCGCAGAGTCCTGGCCTGTGCCACCAAGGCTAGACACAGGCTAGAGAGCCAGCCTCGTACACATGCATACAGAGACTGAGGAGGGACGGAGGAAATACTGTCTTATAAATACACAATAGTCAAATGGCAGTGTAGCAAGGTGTTTATGAGTTTCAGGCAAATGATTCCTTCCTGATTTTGAAGGATTAGAAAGATATATAATTATGAATCGAATTGAGCTACACAACGATCGGCCATGTCAAATCCTTCAAATTATGAAAAATTAAAGTACCGGTTGTAGCATTCCTTTGTATAATTTTATGGTGTTGTATTTTGATTTCTTATAGCGCATCAGTGCAAATACAATAATTTCAACTTAGATTGAATTCAATAGAGGCTGTTACTGATTATACAAGGCAAAATGCAAGAAAATTCCCCTTCAAAAGGCTTGTAGTGTGTACCCATAGGACCCAGAATTTTCTTCTGACTGACTGGTCCCTTTAACTGAATTAGTTACCAAAACACACTTTTCAAATCAACATTACAACCACCCACCGTGTTATAAAAAATGATCCCAAAACTTGTCAACGGTTGCCTCATCTACAACTAGACTCACTTATGAGAATTGAACAATTTACCTCTTTATAGGGTTCTACAAATCCAACGGTGCAACCATCAAAATGCAAAGACTTTCATTATTTATAGATATAGGCAAATAGAATGTCCACTGTAAGTATCCCCATGACAACAACATCAACACAAATGATAACACAGGGGTAGGATCAAATAAGTTTACTCCTCCCTACTACCTTTTAAAACATGTGTCATTTATTTTATTCACTTTTTTATTCATCTTCTACTGCTTGCTCAGGTTTAGGGTCGTTGTGCTGACCCGGGAATCGAACCCAAGGTCTCCTTATTGGAGATTTGGTGATTGGAGAAAAATTCCATTTTTATTATTGAATGTATGACTAATTGTGCATGTATCTACAAAAAAAGTATTTATAATAAAGCACATTTAATGCTCCTGGACGTGTCTGAAATGAGCAGTCTGAACAGAATAGTCACATATCTAATTGCAATCCCCCAGAATCCCTTAACTTGTCATTATTATTTTGAACAGCGCAGTCAGCTCCTCTAATGCTCCCACCCTGTCCCGATAATGCACACAGAGAATCAGTGACTCACTCATGGCTATGGTACAATAAGCGCAGAGAGGTAAGTGATTCTCGATACGCTCCCCACTGAGACACATCAATGCTATTTATTCCTACAAGCCACGATGATAACAGCAGCACTTGTACATAATAACACAGGGACTCACACGCACGCTGCACTCACAAACAGTCACACACCATTTGAATAACATATTCCACAGCTGCTGTGGCTCTCAATGGCCTCCCGTGTGGCTTTTGTGTGTTGACGTGTGTGAAAAGTGTGGGGCCATGCAATGAAACAAGCACAAACGCTTTAGTATATCCGCTCCCGTAGTAAACCAGCTCCACCTTGTCATGTTGTAGGATCCAGTGTTGAATATTCCAATGCCCGATCATGTGAAATCTGACATGCAGAAGAGTGGACCCAGGTGCATGGAGTGCAGGGATGTGTGGGCGGATGGTGCTTCGTCTCTCTCTCTCAGGTCCCCAGTGTGCACATAAACACAAACACACACCTGCCCAGCACTAGCACAAGCTGGACCTGTGCCATCACCGATATCTGTGTCCATCACATGTAGTAAGAGTTATTTTTACACTAGTGATTTATTCAAGAGCTTTTTCTCTTACAGCAGTGTGTTTGTATTCCAATAATTAGTTTTTCTTATCCATTGTATATATATATATATATATATATATATATATATATATATATATATATATATATATATATATATATATATATATATATATATATATATAGGGTTCAGTTCTGTTTGAGTTGTCAACATGTGTTTTAAACACATACATACAATTGTTTTAGTTTACACCATTTAATGGTAATATGGCAACTTCCGGAATAAAGCGATTACTAAATACCTCTATTTATATTGAAAGTTATCATTTTAGTTTATATTACTGATCTGGAAAAGACCTTCCTTATTGTCAAACAGTCACAAGCTTTTTACGGTGCTTTGCTTGTAATTTGGCTTTGAATTGACACTTTGAATGCACCACCTGTCAGCCAATCAGAGACGAGTAATTATTCGTATCTTGTATAAAAGCGGTTGCAGCAGTTTTATGGTTCACAAGCTTTCAACTGTTCTCACGCTTCAAAAGGACTTTTATTATCCCTTCTGACACGATGATTCATTTGACTTTGGAGACTGCGACTTCTTTGTTTGCTCATCCTTTTTAAGTTTTAAATTTCGACCTTCTCGTCCTTAATTACACGCGCATACACACCTAATCAAAGATGCACAAATACATGGACGCAGACGCCCAGAACAGTCATTCATGAAGTTGTTTTGACAAGTAAATCCTTCCTGTACCAACTGGCCTCCGGTTAGGAATAATCAACGAGACAATGTGAGACGGTAACCACAGTGGCAGATGCAGAGGTGAAATTCAGAGCTGGTCAGTGAAGAATAAAACTTAAAACTTAACAAATCAATCATTTGCAATAAAAGAAGAAAGAGGGCGGTTGTAAATTTAGAGTACAAAAAAGTGGGAAAAAGATTGTATTTTTAACTTATTATAATAGATGAAAGCCCTTATAGTTTTGTGTAGTAAATAACGACACATACAGTAGTTTGAGCTGCAGTTCACGTCAGCAAAAAGTGGATTATTCTTATTTAATTTGCTAAAAATGGCCACGGGACAGTGGCTTTTGAAAGAAAAAAATTATAATCTGAGAACGGTTCTGTCCAAAGAAGTGGTCGTGTATCAAATGCTGTTTCAAATGAAGGACAATAAAGGTGACACAAACATGCATGAATCACTCTAAATACAGCAAATGAGTTAAAAGTCGATTTACTATAATGTCTGATGCAAGGTGACTAAAGTCTCATAAAGCATAGTACACTCAGGACCTTTAAGCAAGTATCGTTGATTGACATCTGACCAAATCAGTGTTTCTTTTGACTTCTTTAATGCCAGCTTTCCTTTGAATAAAATGCACTCTTGCTCCGCTTTCCATACGCTGTCATTCACTCACATACGCTTTTAAAAATAACAACAACTATATGTCACTTTGGCGCTCTTTTTCCTGACATCTCATAATGCAGGCCTCACCTGGAGACTGACAGCTCGTGATGGATCGACTTTTCAAATGCGGACACAAATATCGCACAAGTTTAGTAAGATTGACTTGAAATACAAAAAAGGAAAGATTTGAGTGAGAGCGGGGTTTGATATTTCTGTGGCTGTACACTTGTAAGCTCAAGCAGTTTCCTACCTCCGAGGGACAAGGTCTGTTAAGTAGCTCTCCAGTGCCCACAGTTTAGAAAGGGACCCAGGCAATACCGGACTAATTTAATCAAAGGTTACAGGCCCAGCATAGAAACACAATATTATGGCGATTGTACAGAAAAGGGAGGTGGGGGATGTGTCATTTTGCCAGGCAAGGCTTAGAACAGCCACTTTATCTCAACATAGTGAAGGCTAAAGTCCCTAGCATTATTTAACTAGTGTTACTTAAACATGCATTACCATTTTAGCTAGCAGGGCAAGGAGATATCATAAGACTGGCTTGTGAGTGACTGACTTCCATGGCTAATGCAAAGGTTATTCTGCTCTAGATCCAATCAAACTCCATATGTAAACGTACTTATTATCTGGGAGTGTTTTAGTGACACGTTTCATTGTCTTCTAAAGCTGAACGTTAAATGTAGAAGTATTCATGCTGTGTTGTGCGTGTGCTCAGTAGTGTGAAGACTAGCAGCATTCATACAGATAGTGATCTGTTTAGCCAGGCTCAGTGGCCGTGTCACAGAATAATAAACTGTCATAAGTGTCAGTGCGGCTCAGCCCTGGGGATGGAGGCTGTGTGTGTTTCCTACAAAGCTGGTGTGCACTGAAAAAACTAACATTTTAGATGTCAAACGAATGTTCAACCCACATAAATCAGTTAAAGTGCACATATTATGCTTTTTCAGTATTTACTATTAAACATTTGCGGTTCACAATTTTACGTTTTGTTCATTGTAAACTGCAATATTGATCTAAAATGGCTTAATAACAAAAATGGGTCTATTGTCCTGTTCAAAACTGCAGAGCTGATAAGCCTCCTCTTTATGGACTATAGCAAGCATTTATTTATGTGTTTTTTTGTTGAAAATGAGTCTGACTTTTTGTTTTAATAGTTTGAGTTCATTTATTTAATTTTAAGGTCAACTCCCTCGACGAGCTGGCCCCTGTCCAGGGTGTACCCCGCCTAAGGCCCAAAGTCACTGGGATATGCTCCAGTCACCCGTGACCCCGGACAGGAACAAGCAGTAGAAAATGAATGAATGAAGTTAATTTATTGAGACAGGGACAGTGCACAATATACATTATCCTTCACAGGAGAAATGCATTGTACCAGCTACAACAATACATTGTCAATTCAAGTGCCAATTTCCACCTGTAGTCCTTGGGCTGCTGATTCCATTAAGTCCCACTGAGATGTAACATCTCTTTTTCAGGGGAGGAGTCTATTGTACAGGTTTTTAGTGGTAGGGGAAACCGGAGTACCCTGAAGAAACATGGAAAAACCCTGCTCCACCCGGGAATCGATCCCAGGACCTTCTTGCTGCAGGAATAGGGGGAAGGTGAAAACAGACACTTTCTAACAACGTAACTCACATATTACACCAAAAAAAAATAGTCTTCCTTTACAGTATATTTATATTAAGAAATTAGTCATACAGTCCTTTTTATCTGCGCTTTCTAAGCGTACCAAACTGAAGTCATGAAAAGTGCTTTAGAAAGAACACAGCGAGTCACAGCGCACTTCCGCATCGCATCATGAGCCCATCTGATGACAACAAGCTCACAAATGTACGTCCATAATGCAGCAGGGGTGGCCCCCGGTGCCTAGTCAGTGACGTGGGGGCAGGGTTGAGGGGGTTTTGTGTCCGGGCCCGTGCCTATCAAAAAGAAATCAGCTCGCCAGCTCTCCGGGTGCAGAAAGGCGCATCTCGTCAGTTTTCCACACACCAAGATTGCTTTCACCTGCATTCCCCCGGGGCAAGGCGCGAACACAGACCTCCGAAACATAGGCCTGCCACTCACTCACATACATACTCCCATGCATGGACACACACACACACACACGGACACACACCACGGCCTCGCACGCTAACTTATTCCCTCTATCTTTCATGCCTGACTACAATAGAATCACATTAACCGCTCCATGCATTCTCAAACAAATTGCATTACGTGAGAGGGACACTAGCCGGTGCAGAAAATCACAATTATAAGCGCATATGTTTAAAGGGCTTTGTTCCTTGCTTCGTCCGTGTTTGTATGTATGCGCACAAACTTGAGGGAGGGAAGTCACGAGGCTCGAATTCGGTTGATCTTCCAGGAGGTGGAAAAACGATGTCAAAAAGGCAAATCTGTATTTACCGCCAGACAGGTATCCTTGACTTGACAGCTATACAGTCATTATCTGCCTGTCACGTGTCGCCCGGGGCCACCTCCTACTCCGAAAGCCCACCGTTCCCATGCATCAGACACAGCCCTATTAGCTTACCTGTTCCCCATTCAAAAGGCCATCGCCAACCAAAAAGACGCCAGAAGGACAAAACAAGGTGTCATATTTATGGATGTGTCAGCATGGGCCCAGCTTGAAACCTAGTGCGCCCTTTTGACAACTCTACAGGAGCTTTTTTTCCAAGTCGGGAGAAATGATATCTTCAGAAAACCACTGGCAGGATGAAACCGAGATCGGAGGTGTAGCGGGAAGTGTAAAACGGTGCTCGTAAAATCGCACTGGAGATTCTTAAGGGCCTATTAGGAGTAACTCAACCTGTTATAAGCAAAGGAGACAGGGCGATATCAAATTTGGGATAATGGCGGAAGGAGACAGTCAAGTGAACGTGTCGGGGGGGAGACGGAGGAGGTGTGGGTGGGAGATTACCTCAGAATTCAGGTGTTTTGAGGTGTGTTTGAATGTCGGGGAAGCTGACGTCTCCGAGTATGTCCAGGTGCACCGCTCCTGCTTTTGCACTGTGACTAGAAAGGGATAATTGCAGCTAATTAACTTATCCGATTGCAACAAACGACCCGACGTGTTTATAATTTACAAAAGGTCCTCGAGGATTAGTTCAACCGGTAAGAAGGTTAAGTTACCAAACAGTTGTGTGTATGTTTAAAGTAGCTAATGTACGCTCATTGGGGTTTTGATTGATGGAATGATTTTAGATTAAATGAAACGATTCTTTATATTAATCTATTTCTAGGAAAAAAGGGGGGGAAAGGAAAAAAAGGGGGGGAAAGAGACATTTTAATTAGTAGTATTATAGTATTTCATCTTGATCCCAAATATTGTAATAATATCAAAAAGAGTAACATTTTAGGCTTTCCAAGTACACCAACACATTTAACCTGGATTATATCAGGCCAAATTAAGGTTAAACATGTTCTAAAATGAAACTAAACAATGGATTAGGGTCTAAATAATGATAAACCCAAATAAGGACCAATATTCTGAATGTACCTGACTCTAAATAAAACGAATACTCAAAGTACAATGGGAGACCAGATCAACATGTATGTACTTTTTTCTCTTAATTCAAACCAAACAACACACATTTTTCACGAAGCTATTGGCTATTGTTTTGAGGAATTATCTGTCATATTCATAGATATAACAACAAAATATTAATCGTGATTTCATTTTTTTTTCCCTGAAGTACTTTTGCGGCACCATCCACCATCCCCACTGCCACGAGCATCAGAGCCGGCTCAATACCAACTAGCAGCGCAGAATTTATACCATCAGCAAAGCCATAGATCTAAATCAGGGGGTAAATGTAGGAGTGCTATTTCTCACCGTTCCTTTGTGGATATTTGTTTTCATGGTCAGAGAATGATTATGAGGTTATAGTCATTATTTGTAGGCATCACTTGTTATCTCAGGCCTCGTCTTGGAGCCTGGTCCGTGGGAGAATGACAGGTGTCTGGGTCCAGCGTTGTGGCTTCTCTGGAAGAAGAAGCAGCTGGTGAGGACCTCGGGCAGCGGCATGCATGAGCGTGCTATTGTGTGTTTGAGACGTGGCAAAGAGGAGAATGACAGAGGAAAGGAAGATGTTCTGGCGTCAGCGACCAGAGAGGAACCTGTCTGCTGGTTATGTCACCGCTATGGATGGGATGAGACACAACTCCAGCAAGAACAAACCAGACACCAGATTGGGTCTACAATTACGTGGTTCAGTTCACAATTTGGGCCTCACATATTTTGTATTATTTCATTTCATATTTTAGCTGGAATTGTAGTGCTTACCTGCGCTTAAACCTTTTTTTGTGTGACAAAAAATACTAATTTTGGGCATTTGCACAATTTGGTGGTGATTAAATTGCATGCCATCTTGCCCCAAAAAATAATGTTAAGTGGAATACAAATATGGTACTGCTTTCTTTGTTTTTTATATGGTTTGGGGATCAAATTGAACACTAAACACTGTCACTTTAACCACAATTTACGGTAACCACTTTCCGCACTACATATGTAAATTCAACTGTATATTTTGTGTACATAGTAAGCCTATTTTTCACTGGACTCAGTTATTACTTTTAAGGGTCAGCTTAAAACCTTTTTATTTTGTCAAGCCTTTTAATTGCATTTGTTTTAGTGGCTGATTTTACTGTATATGGTTGTATATGTATTGCTCACTGTAAATTGTTTGTGTTTTTATCATTTTATTCTGTGTTTTGTGAAGCACTTTGTGACTTCTGTCTGTCAAAGGTGCTATAGAAATAAAATGTACTTATTTACTTACTATTTTTAATTTTACATTTTTATCGTGTAGCCTATTTTAGTTTTTATCGTATAGCAGATTCAGATTGTTTTTCTTTTAGACTTATAGGTTGTTTTATCATTGTTATTGTGATATTGTTTTATGTTGCACCGAATCAGTTCCAATGTTTGTGAATTCTGTCATTGTCAATGGCAATAAACCTTCTTCTGATTCTGATTTTGATTCTGATTCTGACTCTGAGCCCTTATGTCTTTTGTTGTTTTTTGTTGGTTTGTTGTTTGAGCAGCTCTTCGTAAACTATTTCTGCTCATAAAATGTATGTGTTGTATGAATAAGGTGGAAATAAAATGGATTTAGTTATAACGATAACGCTATAATATAAATAATAATAGGTATGACATCCTGTCTGAAGCTCATGCAACACAAACGCACACTAATGATTCGCTAAGCAGAAGCTATGAGGTGGAAAACTATAAGTAACAAGACTGGATAGTAAGCATATTGTGTCATTGATTGTATAATAAAGCTCCATCCAAACTCATTATGACTGATTTGTACTACAGATGCTGACACTACCCACTGGCATGTATCCAGTCACTTTATGTCCATGCTTTGTATCTGCGATGTCAAGAAAATTAAATGTGTGTCCCATGTATTGGCTTATGCTGTAATCAATATTCATAATGGCATTAATCAGACAGAGCACAGCTGCAGAGATTTTCCGTTGCACTGGGCTAAGTTTAACTCTGCCGCCTGAGTAATGGCGGACGCTGCGTCGGTTGATATATGATGACTAAAACAAAATGCTTCTAAAGTTCAGGGTTTGTGCCTCCTGGTTGGTTTACTTTGGCGAATTATCTGTCAATGTGATGAAGCTGCTTTCTAGAGGCGGAAGTCCAAAATATATGTCGGAGCCGAAAATCATATAAATGTTTGTGTCTCTGTGTGTCCGCGGCTTGTGTCCACATATACATATCAATGGGGTGATGGACAGAGTGGGACAGGCACGCGGCCCGTCACCCTGACAGCTCACATCCCACTCAGAGCACAGATGGAGCTTTTCCCAAGCCCCAAGTCAATATATGGACACACACAAAGGCACACAGGCATACACACACACACACATACACAGGCACACACACACACATACACACACACACACGCACACACGCACACACGCACGCACGCACGCACGCACACACACGCACACACAAACACACACACACACACACAGACTTCTCAACAACTGATCACTGCACAACTCATAATCACTTTCTCCTCACACTTGTCAATAACCCAATGATTTATCCATCATTGTGATAATAAAGGCTTTTATCCAGTATCTCAGGTCAATACTGAAACACAAAGCGGTTATGAGCAGTGACGGTGTTGAGCTGCATAAATGACACTTAAACTGGGTTCACGTCAAATACTTCATTAATTGCCTTTAGCTTGGCCTTTTTTTTCCGTTGTTTTTTTTTTTTTTAACAAGAATCGAACGTGTTGCTGCGTGTTGCATAAAAAACATAAAAACATAAATCTGTTTCTAATTGTATGTATGGAGCCGCTTCCTCAGAATGTGCTGCAGTTGCTCGGATGGCTGGGATAACCTTTGCTAATGTGTGGATGTGTTTATGCGTCTGAGCGACTGTGTTTGCTTGTGTTAGTGTTGCGTGAGCTTGGCACCTGTTAGCATTGCCAAATAATGTGCTCTGCTGAAATTTTAATCACCTGCAAGCGCAAAACAACAGCAATGCAATCAGAAGCTAATTAGCAGAGCAATTAACACCTCTCTGGCTCGCACTTTCCTGTGCCAGAGCTCGCACGTTCTGCCGCCTGTGATCGCAGGTTCTCTTTTCATTAGCATTTATGCTTTGATTGAATATGTTTTATTTATC
Organism: Eucyclogobius newberryi; assembly: GCF_026437365.1. Classification (NCBI taxonomy): domain Eukaryota; kingdom Metazoa; phylum Chordata; class Actinopteri; order Gobiiformes; family Gobiidae; genus Eucyclogobius; species Eucyclogobius newberryi. The sequence continues at coordinate 14,419,611 of NW_027315812.1, forward strand.
AGTAAACATTTGTTTGTTGTTGTTATGGTGCCACCGTTAGCTCCCTGGGCTCCTGCCGCCTGTTGGGTTTCCACTGATCAGCCATTCATTTTCCACATTACTGAAAGCATGCTTAATATATCTTTGAGATGTATTTTTAGATGTGCTTTGCCGCATTCAGCTGATGGAAATAATTTAGCAGATTAAACAAAGGTGGAAAAATATGATATAAAATAATGCTTGTTAGCAGAAAAGGATGTTTATTACCAAGTAACTAAGTCCGAATGTTGTGCTGGCAATGGTGCATGAATAAACTGATAAATGAATGGTATTTCTACGATAATTAATGAGAAACTAAAAACAAAGTGTGCTTTGTAAATTACAATCGGTTGAGTAAGCAGTTGTCACACAAAATATGAATAATTACACTTTGATTGGCATTTGTGACAATTGATCAGTGACCCAAGTCCAACATTGATTACTGTATTTTGACACCCTGTTAGTTTTCCTGTAAAACTGCACATTGAGCAATACTTCAGCTAATATGAAAACACACACATTTTTCATTCCACGCCATCGCTTGCAAAATAAATAGTTTTAAAGAGCTTATTTGGAAACACACAAACCATTACTTTCACCACAGAAAGAATATGCTTAAGAAAAAGGCGTTTGTATTGAGGACTTTGAGTTTAAGTGATGGGCAAATGGCGGGTGTCAATGATGACTATTGATCATGTGACTGCTCAGTGGGCTGTGGTTGTCATAGCGGCAATGGGGATAGATTAGTTTGTCAGTGTCTGTCTGATGGGCGCTTCCTGGGGTGCACAACTGTTTGTGAGGGGGGCACATGGCTCATTGAGTTAGCCATTACAATGTCTGTCCAGGAAACCAATAAACTTCTGCTTGAGAAACATTAACTTTTTGCAGGACGTGAAGCTAATTAGAGTAAAGCGACATGTGTTTGTATTAGGTTTAAGTGTCCATTTTCTCCATGCATACAAAAGTCTTTCTAAAATGATTTGGGGGCTGAAACGTTGGCCCTGGTTTTGTCCTTGAGTATATTTCCTGGTTTATGTATAGTTTATTTGCGGCCTGGACCAGTTCAAGCCATTTTCAGTGCTGGTTTAGTATCTTAATGTACAAATTACTATGTTTTTCGGGTATGTTTTATAAGTTTTATCCCTTTTTCGGATGCTTAAAGTCACGTTACAATTCTGTGCATTATTCATTCACTCCATACTTGGTGGTGTAAGCTGCCCTGGGGCAAGCTGACCAATGCAAGTCTTCCAGACGGCTGACAGCCTCTGACCACCACCTCGGTCACACACCACATACATAATCAAGGTGAACGACAGATTGCACTTAAGCCACTGGTGTTTAACGCCATAGTGTGGGACATTCTCTGCAAAGCATCACCTCTGTTACTGTGTTAATGTGAAAGATTGTGTCCCTGTTGAATTACTGTCCTTATTCATTGCTCGTAATGAATCTGTGTTAATTGTGTGTAAGAGTTTACTCCGTAATGTTGGGAGGGCAAAGCGTGCAAACTGCTCCTGCACCAGACAGGAAGCCTCTCTGCTCCACTGACTCGGAGTGTTTGAGTACAAAGCCTGGTAGAACTCCATTTATCTTTGCAGATGTCAAATCAGGGCTGCGACTTTGGTGGCATTCCAGTTTTGGGGTATTTTGGGCGATTGAATGTGCCAGGGCGCCATGGATCTAATTCGATTTCTACAGTTTTTGGGAGATGCCCGGATGACATCACTTGTCTCGTACAATGCGTCCTTCAGTCTTATTGTCATGGGCCTGTCTCTGGAGTCCAACAGATAAGTGATTGTCACTGTGTCCCGAAATGAAGATACTCAAGATCAATCATAACTTCAGAGACAAACTCACATCTCAGAGCATGTGCGAATAAAACAAACGAGCTTTAGTGACATTATAATTTTGCACTGATGGATTCTCATGAAAGATTGCAACAGTAAAATCCTTTTAAGGTGATATGGATTTGTATTAGTCCTGTTCTAGTCTTTGTTTAGTCCCAATCTAGACTAGGTTTAGTTTACTTTTTTTTTAGTTTAACTAAACTGTGTATGTCCAAAAACATAAACTGCTTCACTGTGAATAAATGATGCAGTGTGTAATGTTTTAAAGTGTTAACAAAGGCACCAAATGAAAGGACTGCATTATTATTCATATCTACTGTGTCAAATACTGTTGATTTTCTACACATGCAATAAAAATTGAAATGTGAAATCAGTGTTATGTTGCTGTTAGATGTACTTGGTTGAGTTTCTCCCTCACAGATGGCCCTGTGTCGAGAGTCAACTGCTGCCACAGATGGGGGGAGCAGGACTGAAATAGTAACACGCCATACAGTGATTTTTAAAACATAAATGAGCAGTGTGCTTCGTGCGGAGTCTGCGTTGTGTATTTACTCAGCGACAGAAAGTGGATCATTATAAAAAAGATATTATGTGAAATATTACAGCTCTTACTGCAATCACTAAAGTTATAATCTACTTAATGACATATTCATCTGACTCGCTCTCAACACTCCAGGGACCTCATTTTGGTTTTTAATTTGGAGCATATTTGCACTGGGGAAATCATACTTTCCCGCCTACTGTAGAGTTTCAGTTTACTAACACCTAATAACAATGGCCGTATTTTATCTCGAAACACTAGTCCTTTTCTTATAATTCAATGTAAATAAATAATGTTTATTCAATCAAATGCGGACATAGAAAATATCATATGAATACATAAAGGTCAAGTATATACAATTAAATATATGTGTACAAACAGGAGTCCAGTCTATCAAAAGCCAATAATTCAACTTAAAATATAAACGTTTAGCTAACATTAAATATTTTGATGGAAAGGGTTTATAAAATATATTATATTTTGGTTCATCATTTAATTTTTGCAGTGCAGATTTGACCCAGTGAGGCTAACCACTCTGCCACACTGCGCCGCATTCGAATTTATCATTAAAGTCTGTTGTTTTAGCTGAGTTATGCACGTTTCCAAATCAATAGCAGGTAGCATGTGTCAAGTTAGTGCCAACGCTCTTTCCACGCTTTCTACATTGGAAGTTGTTAATTAGTGCGTGAGTGGACGGGGGTCTGCAGAGGGGGAGGAGGTGGGAGGTCCCGCAGTGTTTTTGCTGAGGAGGCACCTTGTCCTCTCCCCTCTTTATAACATCATCAAAGTTGTGCCTCTGGGGGCCCGGGCTTAGTTAATAATGTAGGTGTGGTGAGCCCTGGTCGGGCCCTCAGCAGCAGGGAACCCACTGCTGGTGTTATCATGCTAACATTCAAACACAATTTTGATTCCCAGTAAAATATCAGGTCTTAAAATGTAGATCAAGAGCATGAAAATATTCAGGAGAGGTCAAAATATGCCTTATTTATGTAGTTTTATGTATTTTAAATCATTATACGCTACTTTGATTCTTGTTTTTATAGCAATAAGTATCTGGTTATTAGTTCTTAGTAAGTATTATTTTGATGTTTATTCATATTGTCTGCCCTTTTTTTTTGCAAATGTCTCTTGTTTATACAGGAGTGGGACTGGCACAAAAACACAAATGTCTTGGCTCCTAACATATTTCATACAGCCTGAGACATCTCCATGGAGTCGAGCAGGTGACGTCATCAAGTCATGTTACAGCTCAGATCTGTGGAGAGGTGAGGGTGCATGTTTTTCAGTGTGCTTTTAGAGTTGAATAAATGAATGAGTTTATTGTCATATTGTGTATATGCAAACATCTGCATGGAGACAAGCAAGTAGCAGATCCTCCACCAGAAAAATGACATATTACATCTTCAAATTTCACTTTTTCTGACACATTTGTTTGTCTACTTGTACTTTCACTTGCCTTGTCCATTTTTCTTCATGCAAAATCAGTATATTTTGGATGTACATTTCAAATCCCTGTGTTGCTTCATAGTATCCGGGTTGAGAAGCTTTATTAAAGGCTCCCCTGCTCCGACATGGTGCACAGGTAACTGCTTCACGCTCACCTGCAGTAAAGCGGGCCCCCGACCTTCTTACAGCCCACTTTAGCTCTTATGGAATTGATTGTGATATGGCTTTGGAAGAGCTGGGGCCGAGGGAGGGCACACAGCGAGGGGCCGCTCACAAATGGAATATTTCCTCAAACGCTGGATTTACGGCGTTTAGAGAAGTTACCGCTGCATGGGGAGTGTGTGATTGGACTGTGTCAGTAAGTGCACAGGACAGCAGCGGAGGTGAAGGGCGCCAGGACCAGGCAGACAGTAAATCAAAGAGAAATATCATAATATACGAACAACTGATCCTTCATTTTCCACTTTTTGGAAACAAAACATTATCTGTTCAAGTAATAATTGTTTTATTACTGTAATTTTACTTTGATGGTAAAAACAAATGTAGTTGTGGTCGAATAGCAATAGGAACAACACAGATAGGAACACTAGCTGTAAATATGTTTTCACCCTATGTCACGTTTGACACTGTATAATGCAACTCAATGTGGACGTATTCTAAGTATTCTGATAACAGTACTCTGATTGGACTTTGTTACTCTGTAGTGTTCTTCCCAACACCATCAGAGGCAGTGGTAGGAGTTAGAAGCAAAAAATATGACTCAGTATCACTAATATCATAATGTCAGGTAAGCAGTAGAATTGTGGTAGCATAATAGCGTTTTTGCAGTATTTACACTAGTACTTTTAGTAGCAGTATTGTGTTTTAACTTAAATATTTTCCTTGAATTATCTATCTTCCAGTCTCTATTTCTTTTACTTCTATTTTTACATACATCGTTTTTACGTGATGTTAACCGTGAACCAGCATTTCAGTTTAGATCCGCGTGATAAGTCTGAGTGAATATTTGCAGAGACTGGAAGTGTCTTGAACGTTTCCCCAAAGGCGAACTCTCCAAAGTGATTTGTTTATTTTAGTCAGAGTCAGTTAGCCTAAATTAACACCACCACAGCCCTTCTTTAAACATTACAATACAACCTGTTTGCACTCTCATCCGGCATGCAACAAATTACGCCTCATATATACTAGGAAATTGTGAAAGTAAACAAAACGCTATCCTGGGCTATGTTTAGCTATCCAATCAGATTGTCAAAATATAGGGCCCCACTAAATTCACTTTTTACTCACTCGCTCTTTTTTGAAGCTTTAGATGGTGTCCTTTTAATGGGTTTTACAGTTATTTGGGAGATTATAGTTCGGGATTACTACCTGAGCAGGAGAGGCTTGGAAAGGTTCAGAAATGCCTTTGAAGTGCCGCAGTGTAAACACAACCCTAGGCTACCACGCAAAGGAGGAGCTCAGCGTTTTGTTATTCTGAGCCAGGGCCCTTAATTGTAGGTGCTTCGGACAAAAGACGGAGAAGTAACATATTTTTCTATAAGAGTGACAGGGGAGGGGCTGAAGGAAAGGTCTGCATAATTGTGTAAACAAGAGGAGATGCCATGCTGAGGTCATTCAGGCAAGTCACAGGTGGGATTATTAGTCTCGCCGGACAATGGTTTCAAAAGGGTTAAAGCGGTAATTAAACTTAAAGAAACACTGTGATTCTAATGCTGGTTTACAGACCGGCTATTATTCTTTTTACATTTTACACCTGATTAAGTAGAATACAAGTAAACGTGATTCTAAAGCTGGTATGGTGTGGTTTTATTTGGACAGGGAAAGTGCACAACAATGAATTAACCAAGACAAAAGATGATTATAACATGAATGCTAATTTACCTGAGCAGGTTGATGGAACTGAATGTACATATAAAAAAAAAAAAAAACTTATATAAATAAAACAATATTACATAGACTCACGTCATTGAAATGCTATTCTAAAATCACAAGACTTTAGTTATTTTAAAGACAATAAGTTGGAGATGTGATTATCTTGTCGACATGTTTCGTCAGGAAGTTAATGACATCACTTTTGTTCTCTTCAAAAAGAACCAACGTTTTGTGGATAGTTCAAAAGAAGACAAAATGAAAGCTGTTGGAGTATTCTAAAATCAACATACTACATCCATTCATCAGTACATATCTTCTAACCCTCAAAATATGCACAAACACACATCCACATGCATCCAGATCAGTCAAAATAACACTCACCCCCTAATGTGTCCCCATCCTTCAATGTCACCTGTGGTTACCTGTCAGGAAGAGCAAGGCTTGACCACTGTGCAGCACTGCAAGACCCTTTTACAAGTAGTAGTGGAATACCTGGAGGAAACCCACCCAGACAAAGGGAAAACACGCACACTCCACACTAGCCCTTTGAGATTTGTTAATCATATTTTAATGCACTTAATCATTTCGCTGATCATTAACTTAACCATACAACCATTCACTGTCATGTGTATGTATGAAGTCACCCCACAACATCATTTCTATTGCAGACAATCTTTAGGGGGGATTGCTGCTTACTTCTTTCCCAACATGGCGTCACATTGCTGTACTTTGGCATGGCAGTGTAGATTAAATCATCCGAAACTAGCTACTGTAGAGGGAGCCATTACTAATTGAGTAAAAGAGTGAAAGTGCGCTCTGCTCCACGGCAATATTTAAAGTTGCACATGCACAGCCTAAGTAAGAGATGAGAGATTCCCAGTTCACATTACGGACATGCAAATAGGTCTTTAATGTGTCCACCAGGCCCACTAAAAGCAAATACCTCCACTGGAGCTGAAGAGATAGGCTTTCCTCGCTCGCACAGCCTGTTCAGCGCAATCACCCGAGCTTCTATCAAGTTTATGCAGCACTGAAAGCCTCTAATTCTTCTGATTTGGTGGTAAGAAATTAACAAGTAAACATAGATATTTTTGGAGCAATACAAAGCTTAGGTAATTTGCTGTGATCAACCCGTTGGTTATAAGATACAAACATTTGAAACTGCAATAGCATAAGGAAGGCCACTTCATTCAAAGCATATGCATAATACATCAACATTTGAAACTTTGAGCAATAAAAACCTCAAAACAGAAGAGTTTTTACTCCTCCATGCGGAAAAAGCTGATAAAGGAAAAAAGAAAAGATAGACCGTGTGTTGAGACTGCTGTTGTCCCCATTATCTTTGTTCCCGACTCGCTATCTTCTCCTGTCAAAACCGAAAAGGCAAATCAATATTGTCATTCACAACTTCAGATTAAACTCTGTGCTTTTACTGCCTCCATGTTCTTTTTTAGGCTGTTTAATCTGCCGTAACAGTGACAAACGCATCCCAATCGATTGTTGGCGAGATCAGCGAATTAACAAGTGGAGTACATCTCTTTTTTATTCCCTTCTCTTTGCTGTTTTTTCCTCCAAAATGGGCAGGCAGTGGAGAAATGGAGCAAAACACATAAAAAGACGTCTGCCATCAACAAACACAATAAAACCCTGCTCTAGAAAAGTACTTTCTGAGGCGGGGAGAGGATTGCCGCGCAAATGTTTTCGCAATTTAGACTCCGTTGCCACAAACCACTAAATGCCCTTAAATAGTACGGTGCAGTTAAGGTTTTCAACAGAAAAGTAGTTCCAGTGCTTTATGTGGGGCCAGACGCAGGAATCACTTACAACAGAAAACGGAAGAGGTAAAATGCAAAGTATCCGAGCACACAATTGACAATGTGGTTTTAATAGATGCTCGTTGTCCTTCATGGCATCTGCAAAGAGGTAAACAAAAGTCAGTGCTGTCTCTTCTCCACATGTAGGATCCATATGTGTTTACAACGGCTATACCCTAAATCTATTGCAATACTAATACAAAGACAAGCTTCAAAGCAGAGAGCATGATTGAGGCCATGATTGGGAAGTGGAAATGTATTGAACTCACATATTGTATTGCAGGACAGCAGTGATTGCTTCATGTTTTGTTCCCTCATAGACACAACCTTCTCCTGGTTTGGGATAGTGGGCATTCAGAGTTCACTGGAGGATCAGTAAGGTGTCAAATGATGTATTTATTTACAGTGCATATTTATCAGTGTCAGCAGCAGAAATAGAACAATAGATAGTTTTAGGCCTGATGCCCTCCGTGACAACATATTCTCTCAATTTCAACATAAGTAGGCTTTTTAAAAAATGTTTCATGGTATCAAACTACATAGATCATAGTTTCATATTTTGTTCAGTGTAAACCACACGTTGATCTATTGGTCTATTGACCTGCAGAACTGAGATGCTCCACCTTTTAGTGGCATTTCACCATAACAAGCAGCAGATTTTCATTAGGGGACAGAAATGTTCTGACCACTTAAGCCCTAATGCATGAATCAATCAAATACAACTCTGAGGAAGTTAACGAAGAGGAAAAAATGATTATATCATGGTTAAAATCTCATTGAAGTTGTTAATAGTTCCTTTTTAAACAGCAGTGATTTGCCAAAGTTTGGGATTAGAACAAAGAGTTGACAAAGAATGAGAGAGACTAATTAATTCAGTGAGATTCCTTTTTTCAAAATCCAAATATTGTTTTCTTGGTTTGTATCAAGCTCATTTTGGCTGACCTTTACATTTTCCCTGTCTTAGGAATCACACAGAGACTTGTGAGTTATAGTTATTGTACATAGAATCTTCAATGGATTATCTACTGACCAAAATATATAGAATTGTTGTAAAGTGAAAGATGATTGTGATTCTAAGTGGGTATTCTCACTCCAATGGCAAAATGCAGTAAAGAGAGGTCGCAGAGGGGCTAGTCATTGTCTCCTAAGTTCAAATCCTATGTCTAGGACTAAGACTGGGCATAATAGTTTGGGGATTCCAGCATGAGACCTCTGGAGAGTGGACTTAAGATCCATTTGGTCCAGAGAAAGGTTTCCAGGTCACCCACTGGTCACTGTGGATTTGAAGGCACCTCTGATGTCGACGGCAGATTATGTGCTGGCTTTGGCGTGTCGAAATAGGGATGCTGATTTCAGGTGTGTGCGGGAAAAGGTCAAAGTTCACAGGTCGGATCAGCCCCGTCACACACTCAAGAGCCGCAGTAATGCTCCGGCCCCGTCTGCTTTGCTCACTTATCAAAAGAAGAAAAATGCAGACAAATCCTACACTTCAGCACCATCTCAGTGTCTCCGAACGTGAGTCAACACAGACGCGCTGCAGTGAAAGAAACAGGCGCATTTGGTCACTGCGGTACAAAAAGGTGAGATTCAGAAAGGTTTAAGGGTAAGTTTGTTTGTTTTCTCCATCCAAAGTCTTTTAAACTTGGCAGGACTGAGATAACCAGGTGAGTGGACATTAAAGGAGGAACATTTGTTTGTGGCCCAGGACAGATGAGACCTCTGTGTGCTGTTATATAGAGTGTTTTATCTACTACAAACCTGGTTATTGCTGTTAGCATTACTGTGACAGAAACATTTCACCCTGGTCTTTCTAAAAATTGTGGAAAGCAGTTACAAACTCTTTGTGGTGTACTATTTCAAATGGTTCCGTTTGAAACCAGTAAAATCAGATACGGTGTCTTTATGATGTGAACCATGCAAGAAAATGTTGTTTGTAGTAATTTAACATGAGGTCTGGTCTATTAATAATCTTAAAAGGCTTTAGTTTTAGTTTGGTAAATAAGCAGTTTTTAAAAGTCTTCGGATTCTTCTCTCTTCGATACAATAACCATCTGAAAGCGATGTAATGTATTTGGACTTACCAGATAATGGTTGTCCTTCTGGCCGCCTGATCAGAGGTCACACATCAAAGCAGTAAATGATGATTGAATGAGAAAGTCTGCTCCTGCCGTCTGCGCCTGCCTGAACCTGTGCATGGATTTAAACACTTTACTGGGAGAAGACAGAAGACAATGGATTTGTTCTTGGACAGAATCTCACACCGACAGCTTATTTAAGCATACATGAAGCTTAAGGTATGATGTGAACTAAGATCCATGACATAGAAGAAAACATTTTAAAATTCAAACATTTTGTGAAGAAGTGTATAGATATAGACTATAGTATATACATTCATTGCCTGTGGACAGATCACCAGAACTTCCCAGTTGAACCAATCATGCCCCATGCACTCGACAGACTTACGCTGAGGAGTTTGGAGGAAAAGAGTCTTCACAAAGTCCAACAAAGTTATATAAAAACATCAATGAAGAATTCTGGTTTATGGTCACCTAAATTTAATATTGGGACTTAAAGCCTTCTGCTGTTCTCGAGCACTTCTGTTCTGTGAATGAATATGTATGAATACTGCAGTCTCTTTCGTAACGCCTAACCCACTGACACATGCTGTGTTTATAAGTGCTTTTATCAAAAGTACATGTGCATGTTGTTGTTTTTGTTGTTAAGTCTGAACTATTATAAAAACAAGAACATTAAAGCTCCTATTATCAAACTGTGGAAGGAGAGGATGATGAGTGAGAAAATGTGAGAACATGGGGAAAATGGCAGTAATTAACAGTAGGATAGTTTCTTTTCATACAGGCCTAATACTATAAGTTTGTTGTTGTTTTTTTTAAATGAGAAATAAATAAATAAATATTTGACTTAAAAAAAGACAGAGCCACTAAGTGCCGCTGACACATGCACGTTTAGGTGTGTCCTGTGTGAGATGTTAGAAGTGTTTACGGTCCTGCATGTGCAGCTTATCAGATTTCAGGAGCTGGCCTCAGGCTCTGTAACACACAAAGATAGATAGGCGCTCAGGCATGACCTTAGACACACATCACAGTAGATGGATTGAAGTCAGCCATGACGTCAGATAGTAGAACCTCTTCAGAACTTTGATTTTAGAAATTAACGTCTCATGCCAATTTATCTAACTGTATCATTATACTGCACAATGGAATCAGTGTGAAAAAGTGGAAAAAGTCCAAACTGAACCAGATCCTTTTCACATATACAAATACAGTAACCGACACCCGTGCTTGATGGTGTAACTATATCATTTAAAATGTTTCTAGGAGACGGGTCAGATTTTCACCCCTATTTCCGTGCCTTTTTCCATCTTGCTTTTAAGCCTAAATGTATGTAAATCCAGATAATGTTGCATGTTCATGGCAGTTATTCCTGTGTTTTGTTGCAGAGCCAGGTGAGCCTACGCTTCACCTGCTGATAACATCTGATGCTGCATCGGCTCTGCCTTCAGCGCCTCAGGCACTACCAGCGCTTATTTAAGTCTAATCATTTTAAGGCATCTTCTCTTTACCACCGACAGTCGGAGATAGATAGAGGACGGAGAAAGACCGAAAGAGGCCAGAGAGGAACTGATAAACAAAAGGACTGTGCATTCAGATCACAAATGCGAGCTGTGGCTTTTTTTTTTCCTGGACTGCTTTGCATCTTTGTTGGATATTTCCCAAAATCTGCTTCCGCTGAAAATGGTTCTGAGTCAGACAACAATATGATGATGGGCTTTGCAGGGTTCAGAGGTCAAATAATGCAGGTGACAGGTTGGACTTTGAAGTTTCGCAGCAGGTTGTCTTCCTCTTCTCCTGGCTTCCCATCATGCCCCGGGCTCTTTCCCATACACCATCTCTTTTACACAACCTCTTCCATTGGTTTTCTCTTTTCAAATGTTCATAGTTATTCACTGGGATGGTTATGTTGTGTTTATTTATTTCATTGAACATTTATAACACAGTCATTTTAGTCCTAATGTAGACTTGGTTTGGTCCTGTTCTTGTCCTGGTATAATCCTGGTCCAGAATTGTGTGCTTGTGTGTAATTGAAAAAGGCAATACTTACATTTAGGTGGATGGTCCAAAACCTTCCATCCTCCATTGAGATTTTTTTTCATTGAATGTCTAATAAAATGTCATAAACCCTATTTATATCCATGAAGAAAACCTGGTGAATTTTGGGAATACAAATGCCTGTAACTGAACAATTGAAAGAAGGTTTAATCATACCAAGAACAAAGAAACTCAGCACACTTGAAAACATAAATCAGCCTTTCAAATATAGCTGTATTTTCTTTTGTTTTGAGCACAATAGTTATTCCTTAACTTCTAATTGAGTAGTAATATATTGAAATATAAATGCTGTTCCTTGGCTACTCCCACGAGATAAGATAATTTGATTACTTTGTGACCTTTCAGTGGCGTTTTACTCAGCACCCGTCGCTCTGAAGCCGCGCTCTGTGATTGAAACAAGCACTAGACCCCTGTCGGATTCTACCAGCGGCGACAACACTTTTTGGGAGTGTTACAACATGAGTAAGAAATAGATTGTTTAGTGAAAACAATCTGCAAGAACTTCTTTGCCTAAGGCGGGGAACTGAGACACATCCAACAGGCAGTTCAAGACGTTCTGAAGAATGCATCAACACATTTAACACGCTGAGGCCGGTCCATTTGTACTAAACACATCTTTAAATGATACTTCTCACATTGGCGCTCCCCAGAGTTTAGCATGATATTCCACAGAGGAAGCAGACGTGGTATTCCTTCAGAGTAATGAAAAGAGGAAATGATACAAGGGAGAGCAGGAGAACACTCTCACTTAGTTAAGTTATATGCAAGATATGATACTTGGAATATTCTGAATTGTTCAGTTTTTTTCACAATTAGAAGAACATTGGCACATTTTACTCTCCAAATGTGTGCCTTTACTATGTTGGAAATGCAGTGCGGAATTACTGACGCTTCCTGTGAGAAGAAAATGTTTTTGTAAAAGTACAACAACTAGCCGATATAAATACTCACTTTTTTAATAGTTGATTTTTTTTATTGCATGTTTCTTATCCAAGGTTAGTGAATTGTGCTTTCTTTCATTTGATTGTACAAATAGTGGTAGGAGTGCACGGTGGCAGAGCGGTTAGACCTCTTGCACCCCCCGATAAGGAGATCATGGGTTTGATTCCCAGTCCAACATGACGTGATCTCTCTGGGTGGAGTCTGCATGTCCGCCCTGTGTTACCGTGGGTTCTCTCCAGGTTCTCTCCGGGTTCTCTCCAGGTTCTCTCCGGGTTCTCTCCGGGTTCTCTCCAGGTTCTCTCCAGGTTCTCTCCAGGTTCTCTCCGGGTTCTCTCCGGGTTCTCTCCAGGTTCTCTCCAGGTTCTCTCCAGGTTCTCTCCGGGTTCTCTCCGGGTTCTCTCCAGGTTCTCTCCAGGTTCTCTCCGGGTTCTCTCCAGGTTCTCTCCAGGTTCTCTTCGGGTTCTCTCCGGGTTCTCTCCGGGTTCCTCCCACCGTCCTAAGACATGCATGTGTTATGTCAATTTGGCTGTAACATTAAATTGCCCCTAGTGAATGTTTTCTGTGTGTCTGTGTGTCTGTGTTCACCCTGCGACGAGCTGGTCTCTGTCCAGGCTGAACCCGGCCTAAGGCCCCACGTCACTTCTACAAGATCAGGAAGTACTAAAATAGTATTAGATAGTGATACTGAAAAACTTTACTCAAGAAGTTACTCACCGTCACCTACTTTCTCTGGAGATGTTGTTGCTTTGCAGGAAATGTTCTACATTATGCCATCAAACTTATCTATTTTGTATTTTGTCATTTACGGGTCATTTTATTGTGAGCCGAGCAACTTAAAAGCATCTGTTCTTGCTGTCTTTACAGAGATAGACATTTTGAATGCCATACTGTGGAACATTCCAGGTAAAGGTGGCTAAACGTTATATACTGTGCATTTAATTGTTGTGTGAATTGACTTCAACTTGACAAATAGTGACTAACAAATACACTTTAAATTGTTAACCAAAACGTATAAGATAGAAGATGGATTTGCATAGGCCGATGGTAAAACATGTCGTTTGCATACTGTGTAATACCCTTATAGCTTTGTTCCTGGAAACATTCTCTTCTCCCATGTTGTAATTTACTGCAGAAAGCCTCAGTTAGCCCGTTTATATTACTCACCGCCACATCACAAGGCACTTTGATGGTAACCCTGCGCAGACCAGCACATCTCTATCTGCTAACCATGCTAATTCCTCTCATTAGGCTACTGCGAGATTTATTTAGCTGTACTGTTGTGATAAAAGGATCTTTGACTTCCGCGTTTGGATGTGGGAGATAATTGACCCTCGGGGGATATGGCACTTGCGGTGGTGTTTTCGGTTCATTGCTGGAGGCTGACAAGCTTCGCCCCGGGGCTGTTCTGTGTTCACCGCTTTAGCTGCTCTAGCCCCCGCAGCTGTAACATTAGCAACCATTTTGTCAAGCCTCTCTAGCGATCTGGAGTTGCATAAACTTGTCTGACCCCGGCTTGTCTCAAAGAGTGCTTCTCTCTCTACAAGTTAAGTTCACGGCGGACCCACCAATGGCTCCACTCTTTCTCTCTCTCCTGTTCATGCTGTGCTCTCACTAATGGACAGATGGCATCCCATTGTTTACTGAGCCAAGGTACAATGCCTTATTGGCCATAGTAGCGGAAACTGGGCTAGCGTTTCTGCTTGACCCAGCTTAAATCTGCCACCAAAAAGGAGGAGGGGATGGAAGACACGTAAAAAAAAAAGCAATGAGGATGTAGCAGGGTGTCTGACCAATAGAGATTGCAGATAATATGATTTCTGGCACGGCATGTTCACCTCTGTGACCCTGGATAGTGTGTGGATTTGTCCCCCTCTCCCCCTTTGTCCCTCCCTGTCGCTCCCTTCCACACCTCCGAGTAATCGAGTGAGCAGTGACAGCCATCATAGACACACACAAACATCAACAGTGGCACACGGGCGGCGATCGGCAGCCTCGAGGGCCGAGGTGGTTTCTATGGCGACGGGTTCCAATCTCCTCGCAGCCGATCTGTAATGAGGGTTAATCAGGTGATCGATCAGAAGAAACACCCTTTGGTTTTTAATAGCGAAGGGCGTGGGATCAGCTTTGTTTGAGAGGAGACTTGTCATTGTTCTTATACGTGGCTTATCAATAAACTCAAATTGCTGAACACGAGATGAAAGAGTGAACCGCTATAGGGAAATATTGTTGTACATAACACAGAAGTAGTGATACTAAATTCAAAAAACTAAAACTGTGGCAAACTTGGGACACCGTAATGATCATGGATACACCAGGAGAAGCGGGTGAATCTCTTGAAAGCAGGAAATCATCCACCGACCTCCACCACAGCGTCTCCTCCTGCATGCAACAAAGTGTTTATACGTGAAACAAAGCTCTGTCCTCAAACAACATTACACTGTGAAAGAAGAGGTCATGATACGCACCTTTACTCCGATACCAGCTACATGCAAACATGTCACAGGAACTTTAAGGACACAATTTATGCATAATTTGAAGGTTTTTCATCTGCAAATGTGATATTAATCAAATTGTTTACTTGGTTTCATCCGGGAGAATGGCACTTTTAGTTCATCAGTGACGTGCAGCGGGTCAAAAGTGATTATAAAGCTGATAAAATACTGTTTGTACTGAACGGAAAGGAAGAAAATAAAATGTATGCAACTTGCTGGTAGGGCTGTCCTTAAAATCTGGTTTCAATATTAATCCGAACAAGTATCAATGCAGAAAAAATCCCATTAAATTGGACATTTAGAGTGGTATCGATCAATAGTGGAAAGTAAACAAATAAAGTACTGTACTTAA
Source organism: Eucyclogobius newberryi (assembly GCF_026437365.1). Taxonomy (NCBI): domain Eukaryota; kingdom Metazoa; phylum Chordata; class Actinopteri; order Gobiiformes; family Gobiidae; genus Eucyclogobius; species Eucyclogobius newberryi. The sequence goes on from NW_027315812.1 coordinate 14,435,065, forward strand.
GTTGATTTTTTATGAATTAAGTACATTTTTCAGTGGATTCTATAATTTTACGTCACTACATTTGAAAGCAGGTATCTGTACTTTTTCCGTATCACACCTTTTACATAGTATCACCAAAATCAAGTACAAAATGTAGTATCTTATCCAGATTTGCAGGTCACATGCCAAAAGTAGACTTAAAATAACCTTGTCAATATAATATGGTCATTCATGTATGAAAGTACTCTAAATGTCCTCCCTCTGTGTAGACACTGATTTAAATGTGTGGTGCTCCTACATCACTCTGACTGACTGCTTCTGTTTCAGCTCCCTAAACCCTGGACTCCGCCCCTCGTTTTAACCCCTCAGGGCCTGGGATCTAGGGAACTTTTAATTACCCTGCTCTCCTCTCGGCTGGCGGCTGAATGGTCAACATGCTTTTCACTACTTACTGCGGCATCAGCGTTAGAAGACAATGTCAGCATGCATGAAGAGAGTTCTTAGGGGGCCTGGGCTGAGGAAGGGGTATCATTAGATAAGCCTGTTGGTTAATTAGGCCCGGGGACCCCCTCCTGGAGACAAGAATGGTCATCAGCCGTTAGCCGCGGTATTTTTTATGGTGCTTTGTAGGGTCTGTGACAAGGTTGTTAAGCAGCATGGCGGGCATATGGTGGCAGCAGGACGGACAGAGAGTAGGAAAAGTTGAAGAGTGTAGAAGAGGCGGAGCAGGGATGTTTGGCTCCAGCTGCTTGTTAGCCGCGCAGTCCATAAGAAGAACCCCCTGAAGTGCCTGAAGTGACAGAGGTTAGCTGTGTGGGATGGCAGGAGGAGTGATGACGCTGAAGGAGTTACTCTGCAAGACTGAATGCCATTTTGCACTTTCTTTATGTACGTGTGTGGAACAATCCAGGCAAATTAGAACAATTTCTGTTGAGTGCAATAACTGGATAGCTTCTGTGTTTGTGTATCTGTGTTTAAATTTGTGTCGTTATTGCTGTTTATAATATTGATTTATTGTAATTTTTGTAACACACCAAACACAGAACACAATTATGGCACCTTATGTCCCATAAGTCCCTCCAATGGGGACTTTTTTCAAATGTAAATTATAATGTGGGACCAATCCTTTTGCTCCTCATCCATTTATTTGTAACTACCTTCTTCCTGTAAAGTATGCTACAAAGGTATCCATTTATTGTGTCCATGGCATGAGTTTTGAGGCCCACATCTGGTTTTGTCCAACTTTGTATTCTAAAATATATAAAATAAAATAATAGAATAGAATAGAATAGAATAGAATAGAATAGAATAGAATAGAATTGTGACTTATTCATTTGGGTTACAGATAGTCGGATAACTCTTTCTCATATTTGGTGTTTCTGGAATAATAACTAGCAAAGACATCCTCTTCTGTTGAGCATCTAACTCCGACCACAACTATCAGATCACAGGTGTGAAAGTAAAAGTCAACAGAATGCACAAGACCAGGCCTAAATAATGCATTGCCTGCTCTCAACACTAGAGAAGTCCTCTGTTTGCACTATATTATGTGGCTCTCATTTAGTATTTATATCATTGTGTGCTCTAGCTTTGTACAGCCACTTCATAATACTCTACTTCTTTCCAATTAATCACAAAAGATTTGAGTTTAGCCTGCAGCATTTCAGGGCTTACAACAAGCACTCATACATCAAACACAACTTCCCCTTTATTTCTGTCCTTCTTTTTTACATCCTCTACCATCACGTTTTCTGCTTTATAAGCCTCTAAGCCCTTGATCTCTCTTTATCACTCTTTCTTTGTCCTGGAGTTAAAGTGTACCACTCCCAGTCCTGAGTTTTACAGATTTTGCCCCATGTTGTGGCCACCTTTCTCAATGCCTCCAAACCATCTCTCCAGCCTCTGAAGAACTTAAAATAACAATAATATAAATACTGCAAAATGTACACTGCATTTATCATAATGGTATTTAGAATTACTTGATTCTGCAACATGAAAAACAAAGATGACTCCAGAAATACTGTCACAGGCAAGTTGAGTGCACGTGTGGTAAAATGACTCAACTTTTGTCATTGATGTTGTCAAACGTAAATACAAACCCCTTGTGAATGGTTTCCTAAAGATCTGAAGATAAAACGTGCACAGTAGTTTTTCAACACCCAAAAAAACTTAAATTATGGGGGGGTTTCCGACATAAAGCAGTACAAAGATTACCACACAGGGGTAAAGTATAGACAATTAAATAGGACAAATGCATTTAAAGTATGTTAATATATTGTACCATTTATTGAAAAAGTTACACAAGCAAATACTGTATGAACTAAATATTACTTACCTTATCTTTTTTACATTGCTCTGTGATTTTTTTTTTTACTTTCACCAAAAACTTGCTGTTGTTGAGAATAATGAGAATAACTTTTGCACAAACTTGACTGGGTAAATACCTCGGAAGATATCCATGTAGTTTGTGGTATTCAGAGTAAAATGTGTTGTTGTTGAAGGGGGAGATGTTTAAATGCACATATGGTCTGGTGTTGAGGAGGAAGACCATTGTGCTCAGAGGAGATCGATGGAGGGGTCAGGACATGTCAGCAGAGGTAACGCACGGACAAGAACAAGATTGTTTTCTCTGTCTCTACTCGGACGTCTGCAGCCAAGTGGTCTGCGCTTCTGGTTTAAGAGGGCAAGCTGTTAGGAAAGGCCTACTCTCACAATATAGTGGGGGAATCGTAGAGCAAACACAGGAGAGGTTGCTGAAAGATATGTACATACTTATTCTGTAACTGTAATGTCAAAATGATTGTTAAATGTATCAGCAAAAAGATAATAATTACCTTGAGGTGCTAATCAATATGTATTTCACATTTTGGCAATATCCCTAATAACTGCTAAAGCAACCCCTGACCTATGCCAAACCAATCATTTGCTCAATCAATTTTATCCTAATTGCTTGTTGTAAGTAAGTTGCTAGTTTTGCTTTGCTGACATGAGTATATTTTATGTAGAATCAGCTTGAGTTGTTACTTTTTTCTTTTTTGGTGTGCTTAATTTCAAAATGTAATAAATAATAATAATAATAATAATAATAATAACTTTTATTTATATAGCGCTTTTCAGTGACCCAAAGACGCTGAACAAATAAAGGCAGAACATTCCAAACTTGACTGGAATGTGCGCTATTATTGTGAGGACATTTGCCTTAATTTTATCACAACTGTTAATTCTCACTGTGCCTTTCCATTAATAGACCATTAGCTGTTATTCTGGGATATTGGCCCCAACTGATAAGTGTGGGAACGAGACATGTGGTGTTCCATCATCGGACAATACGTCGCTTTGTCCGTCTCACCTCCTGCTCCGGTCCCGATGCTACTACATAGGGTCACCATTGTATTTAATAAAGTTACAGTGGTCCTAAGACGTCTGACTCTCTAAAGCCTCAGTATCAATGTCGGTACAGAAAGGCCATGAATTCTAATTTACCATAACCAAGCAAAAAGTGGCTCTGTTGAACTGGGGCCAAAAATGCCCATCACGGCTTGATCAGGCAAAGAAATGGAATTAGCATTTGAAAAAAACTAACTGCATGGTGAATTTCAGATGTATTTAATAAAGGAGATTCTGTCTTTAGGGCAAATCGGTGTCATAGCTAATGGGTGAGCTGGAGCTGGCACCGAACCAAGGTAATAATTCACTGAGGCTTTTTATGACCCCAAGTCCTCACATGGCCCGTGTCATGCCTTTTAGGGTCAGGGCAAGGGGCAGCACGGGGGGGGGGGGCTTGTCAGTTATACACCTCAGTATTATAAAACAGAATTAGCTCTAAGAAAAAGTAATTATAAAAAGGACAATTTTGGCTACAACTAATAATAATGACAAATAAAGAGTTCTATGGAAGACTTAAAGTGCATATGACTGGTTGGACTAAAACTTAGTAAACATGTTTACAAGATTTTACAAAGAAGAAAATCAGTTTGACAATTTTGGGTACTTTTGTAATTGTTCTTATATGTATGTATGTATGTATGTAAATTATGTGTATGTGTGTAGACTATTCCACCAAACATAGTAATAATATAAAAAAAAACATGCACTTAAATGAAGCGACAAGAACCAGCAGTGAAGTAATGATGTAATGAAATATTTGTCTTCAATCATTTCTACTTTATTTAATTTATACTTCTTGTTTTGCTTTGAATGTTTATGACCCTAAGACAGTGTATTTTCCAGCCACGCAGTTATCTCACCCATGTCAAAGCCAGCACAGGGCCGGCTCTTGACTGATGGCCTTTGCAGCTTCCCCAGAGCGGTCTATGGTCCCCTGGTAGTCTTATTCCCCCCGCCACGGCTCTCCCCGAGGGTGTCACCAGCCGCGTGTTAGGAGTGTGTGGTGGCTGTATCTCCTCTGTGCAGGTGCATAACTCTGACAGCTCAGTCCACAGGTAATAGTCAGGTGGCGCACCCGTGGGACGACCCGCATCCAGCAGCACCCAGGGGAGCGGCAGAGCGCACACCGGGAGCAGAGCAGGGTGGATAGGTCACTCAGCGAGGGGGTCTCAAAGTTAAGGTGAGTGGTCCCCTGTGACGTGCCCACTGCCACCATTCACTTTGCCTCATACATAAATAAAGATTTGCTTATTTGAGTTGTGTAGCGTCCTAAGTGGCTAAAGATGCCGAGCAACATCTGCCAAATAATGGTAAAAGAGGTCAAGATCTGACAAGTGTGTGATAAATGAGTCCATGAGGTCTCAATTTCCCAGAAGCACTTGGCTTGAAGCTCTAGACCCATGGAGCAAAATGTTGATGAATATTTGTAAGTGACCTGCTCTGTTGCCGTTTTGCTTGAATGTACTTTTTATGATTTTTGTTTTAACATGAAATATATGGTAGTCTCTTTATTACTAAATATTATGATCTAAAATTTCTTTAAAGATTTTTTCCCGCTTTATTGAACAGGACAGTATAGTGTAAAATGGGAATGAGAGAGTAAAGGACATTCAGCACATTGTCAGAGCTGGAATTAATCTCACGATGCTGCAGAGCTGCGATCCACTCCGATGTTTATATTGTGATTTTAATACAACTTAGAGTTAATTGTGCTCGACAAATAAACTTCCCTTGCCTACTCTAAACAAGCTCTACAAAGAAAACACTTCAGATTATTTGCGTATTTAATTAAGAAATAAAAATCATGGTATTATCTTTTTCAAACCTGTACCTATAGTGATTATATGGTGGTTCTAGTCCCATGGTGCACACAGGTGGTGATTTGATAGCCACAGTCAGACTTTATAGCAGGTGTTTGCAGGCTCTCATGTGCCCCAACACGCTTCCACCAAACTGACAGTAAGTGTGCATTCAAAGCACGGATCAAAGTGGATTTGCACGCATGTTCTTGAAGACGTTTTTTTTTTTTTTCTTGCTAGACAGGCATATTTGGTATGGATGTTGAAGGGAATGGGAGGGGAAGGAGCTATTATGTTGTCTGTTCCTGTAGCCGACCACAAAATTTGAGTCAGACAGTTTACTTGGTCATGGAAACATTCCTTCTCATGTGTCACAAGACTCCAAAGCCTCCCCAATCTCTAAACAGTATTAAGAAAACTCTCCAACTAGACAACACTAACAAGCCTCCCCATCCGCAGACGCTTGGCCTTTATCACCCTCTGTAGTTTTTATGAAGGGAGGCCTATCTTTGGACGATCATTTGACATCATGTACACATTCCTCCTACCAGATGCTCCCTTGTGATATGCTGTGTGTGTTCCCCCCTTGCTATGCGTCTCAATGGGCCGCTTTCTTCTCTGGCACCGTCAACACACAAACATATAGGCCATGTCAGCCACAGAGACCATTCAGCTGATGGAGAGCGGTGGCTGAGGGGGAAACAGCCACCACATGATAGCAGGTCCGGCCTCTTGCAGAAAACCACCTTTAGGTCCTGGAGGGGGAACAGACAATGCTTTGTGGAGGGTATGGTGGGAGTCTACCCGTCTATTGAAGCCACTGACGCCCAGCTGCTTAAGCATGTCAGCTCTACTATTGATCATTGTTCCGTGCATGCCTGCTTTAGTCACATCCCTTCCTCGATAGGAGCCTGGTGATGATCAATGGGGCGGCTCTGCTGGAATGGTCGAGGGTCTGGGGCACCCCACAGGTCCCCGTACTGGCCCCACTCATCTTGTGACTGATTGCCTGTCGCTCTCCTCCCTCTCCACGCCCCTGGTCTGAAAGAGGCACTCGTTCTGTCCCCTCAATTAAACCTAAACAGCAGGGCAGCGGCTGCTTCTTCTAGGGTCAACACCTTTTCAGTATGATGGCCCAATCAATATTTCAATAGGTACTAAAAGTATAAATTCTCAATGAAACCGTTTCTTTAATTAATGTTTTTTAATCAAATTATAAGACATTTTTGAGACCTGCATAATTCATATGTCAGTATATGTAATTGTTCAATCAGCTTAAGCAAGATTGTTACGCAAAAAATATAACCTCTGGAAAATTACTGTGGAGGAGTTTCAATTGATATTTATTGTTTTTTCGGTATCAAATCGATGTTGTGATACTTGATATCAGATTAAATAAGAATATACTGAAATAAAAAATATTTTTGGGGGGGAATATCTAGGATTAAAAAAAAGTAAACTGCATCATAACTTAATAAAGTCAATCCGAATAAATAAGCAAGAAAAATAAACTTTTTTTTATCACCAATAATGTACCACTGCTTATGAAAGGCATAATAATCCAGTCACAGCAGTTTACATTTAGCCTCTTTCAATCAGTCCCAGGTCTGGATAAATGCTAAAAATCTGTTTTCAATACAAAATAAAATGCAAATGACTGCATGCTTGGAGGGAAATTGTTGTAACCCCGGACCAGAAAAGCCAAGAAGGAAGAAGGAAATTGTCCCGCGTAACAAGAGAAACAAACCAATTCTTATATATTCTTGTCTCTGTAAACATTTTACGACAGCATTTAAAAAGCTAATGTCTGTCATCTCATCTGTTTGGTGCAATTAAATTTAGCTTTTAGTGGCAATGTAAGAAGGCCAAGGCTAAAATGTCCGTCAGAAATGGAGGTGCACATATAGGAGACATGCTCAGTTAGATAGTACGGTCATAAAGGTTGTATTAATGGTTTATGTACCCCACTGCAGCATTGTTAATGGCAAATGGCATTTACTTGGTGCTGCTGAGGAAGGCCATTCAATCCACTGTATGGTTTATCTATCATGTCAAGCGCTCAATAAAAAGCCTTCAGTAATATCAAAGGAGAGTCGTCACAAAAGCTGTGCCCCTGGGCTAGGTTTAAACCTTTTCTTGTGTTTTCTGTGTAACAAAATGAATAGTTTATATTTTCAAAATCCGTCTGAAATTAATCAAATTTAATTCCTGTTTGCGCCGTGCCTAAGTACATGCACATGGACACAGAGAGACAAGGCAACAAAGCCGTGCACACACGGTGAAGCAAACCCTATTAAAATGATTTGAGGGTTTGTTAAAATCTTCTGTTCTGTGAAATAGCCTGTGTCTGGACCAATGAGTGATTAAAATATTAACAAATTTGCATCTGCAATTTGTCTAGAGGCTTAGGATCACAGAGAAACATAACCACCTCTTTTATTGGCTTCCAGGGGTCTGATATGTACAGGTGACAGGTTCACAAAGACAAGAGGAAAGGTAAAGTTCTACACAGTTCCAAAATACAATGATGTATTCTAGTAATAACTATAAGATGTTCAACTATATAGGGTCTCCTGTTCTAATCAAATAAAGTCAACCAAAGAATAATATTTAGATTTATTCACATTATAATAGAACATATACATAACTGTGAAATGAATGAATGTCACACATTGTTAGTGTTCAGCAAAGTTTCTAAAACATTTATTTCAACATCAGCCCAATGTTAGATTTCATAAGCCTTTATTATCCCATAGGGAAATATGCCCTCTGCATTTGACCCATTCTTCACTGCCGCTATGGCAACCTGTCCGAAGTCAGGGACACATCTCCAGATTTTGAGCTGAGCTTGGTTAGGATCTTAGCTGGAGAATTTATGGTGCATGTTTTGGGTTGATGGGAGAAACCAAAGTGCCCGGAGGTAACCCACCCAGACACGAGGAGAAAGGCCCGGACAGCCTTGCTGTAGGGCAAGAGTGCTCGCCACTCAGCCAGCGGGCCAACATGTGAATGATGGGGGAGGGTGTGGGTTCAAAATGTAAACACACTGCATAGAATATTACAATGTCTTCATAACAGTCTTTAGAAACACAATTTTCCTGGCTCTGTTTGATGTTCCTTTATCACCTCTGATGTCATCAAAGTGAGCCTGTATGCAGCACCTCACCAGCTTAACACGAATGCTTAAGTAGATGCTGGTGGGGATAATGATGATGAAGGTTATCATAGAGTAATTACTGTGGATGGCGGATTCCACAGCTACGACAGGACGAGATTGAGAGGGGAATGAGGAAGAGGCAGTGAGATGGGGGAATATGGGCTGGGGGCGGGGGACGTATCTCTAAATGTGTCGCTTGATTGAAGTATGTAAGGTTCTGAGCTAATTACATCCAGAACCGCAGCTAGGAACAGATGCCACACTTGTGCATCAATAAATGCTTATAAGTTACTTATTTAGGGCTGCCTGCCATGCAAGGAAATGGCATGACTTAAAGCACAAGTGCCCGGGGCCATTCCCCAGCTCTTTGTCTTGTCATCCTGCATCTTTTAAATGTATTCAGAGCTTCAAAACAACACAGAGAGACAGCAGGCCAAGCAAAAAAAGAGAAAAGAAAAAATAGGAAAGAAAAAAGATACAAATATTCACAGTTTGCAGGCAGTATTATGTTTGCTGTACGGGTTGTCTGCCATCAAACTGCTGCTTGTCTAAGATTTTGCTGAGGTACAGAAGTGATGGAAGCTTTGTTTTTAAAGCTAGATGTATGTTTGATGGAAGGCAGCAAGACCCAGAGTTTTAAGATAAATATGAAGCAGTTATGCATTACCTCGTCTCTGCCACATTTATTAGTGCAATAAACAATGTCATTCCTGCATGTCAGATGTTAATAAATTTGTGTTTTGTATTTGATCACGGCTTCCAGAGAGAGTGACATCTTGACATGTTATTATCCTTACTGATCACTGAGAAACGATCACAGACAGGTGGGTTGCTTTGAAAATTGTTTTCAAAGATTGGATTTTGTTTCGAACCAGCGATTATACCTTTGCTATGACAACAGGCGCATATCATATTAGGACAAGTTAAAGGTTCAAGCGCATAATTGATTACTATAGTTCTAGTTATAAGTTAACGGCAAAACCAAAATAATCTATGGGCCTTTGTGATTACTAATGTTTATTTTTGCACAATGTGTTATTTTGGGAACTTTATTTGGATCAGTCTGTAAGTGCCACTCAAAACCCCGCAGTCATTTGACTCTTCATGAAAATGTACAAGAGCCAGCTAGAGCGTCCCTCATGAATACTCTGAAATGTGATGTAAAAAGCTGTTTTGCAATTGATGATTGTCCCAAAGAATAATTAGACAGTTGTGCATTTTTCATGAGATTAATTCACGTCTTTCTACTGTTCATTTTGTATTCTCGCACTGCATACATTCACTGCCATATTAACATATTTCAAATATGTATGATCTTTGAGGAATCGGCCATATGCTAGAAGAGGCATGTGTGCGCTGGGTTTAACCATGTGAAAATCCAATATAAATGGCCTTGTTTATTTGGTAAGATTTACTGTTATATGTTTAGAATTGCCTCTCACATATAGACTTGTCTGTTCTTGTTAATAATGGGCTGTGCAAATTCATGGGAGCATCTTGTGCCAAACTCACAGATGAGCAAACACATAAAGCAGGAATGCAATGTTGTGGGTGCTGTCAGCTCTCTGCAAAGTGTGAAGTTCATTAACCTTTATAAGCGTGCACGATTATGGGAGCCCTCTATCATCTCTGTATCTCCGTATGCATAAACATCTACAGATTTGGTTATAAACATGCACTTTACATGATTTTGTGAAAGCCTTGTGTGGGCATGGATTGGTGGAAGCAAACTTACTTTTCCATGACATCAGTGAATCGGTATTAGCAGACTTCGCACATTGATCTTGCCATCTCCCCTTGCCACCCAAACACAAGGCGCGGCGCGTATGTTGGCGTTTTTATAAGGAGGCCAATGGGCACGTTGCCAGATCCCCTGCTTAACATTTGGTCCCAGGGCTAATTTATCACATCCACTCCTTTCCATTGCAATCTAGCCATCTTATAAACAAGAGCTGGATGAAAAGTGTAGCTCTCATAGTTTAAACATCATCAATTGAGTTTCAGTAATCAGCGCAGGACATTTACACTGCACACTATCAGTAATGAATTCAGTATGTACAGTTTTTTGGGATTTTAATTAACAGTTTATTAAGGGTATGAAATGAAAAGCAGTTACACAAAAAACACTAAACTGTCATAGAGTCTAATTATTCTTGAAGCAGCTGGAGTAGACTTTCTCACAGTTTGGAGAGTCTTTAAAAGGCTCAGTGTGAGCTGAAAAAAATGTGATCCAAGGTGTCTGCTTTCCCCTCCAGGGCACGAGGGAGAGAAAGAGGGAGAGAGGGAGAGAAAGAGAGGGAGAAAGAGAGAGCGAGAAAGAGAGAATAAAGTGACATTTTAATGCCTTAAAAATTACAGTTCAGTTTTTAACTTGTTTGAGCAGTGAGCACAAACTCTTGTATATAATGTATTGTGTACTCAAGCTGTACACACAAAATGGCTCAAAAAAGTATGAGAAAATATTAGGTTTTCAATTAAACAGAATCCAAGCAAGTATATAAAGACTAAACCTGGATTAAATTAGAATTAAATCAGATTAAATAACAAGTGAAGTGAAAATAAACTGAAAAAGTACTAAACACAATTTTAAGGGGGACATATTATGCGAAATCAACTTTACTTTTTTTACACTTTTAATTTTGTCATAATGGTGTTTCCTCATCATTTGTGTGCTCAAAGTTGTATTTCTATTGCTTCATGCAGGTTTAAGTAAACCTGTATTGTCCTATAACTAAAGCTTGAGTGATCATAAAATTCCTGTTGTCACCTACCCCCTATCTCTGCCCATATCCCTGCACTTTAGATGTGATTAATTGAAACAAAAATCAATATTGTAGATTCAAATGGACAAAATGTAAAATGATGATCTAGCAGCAGTATGTCACAGTTCAATATTAAGTTCTTGAAAAGAGCATAACGTGGCTCCTTTAAGTATTTGTAAAACCCAGGACTAACCTCTAACAGAACTAAACCTTACGCTGCCTTTCTGTTGGGGAAATACAACTGCATATTTTATTCATGATGAACATAATCTTAAGAAAGTGACATCTTCATAAGAATAGCTTGTCCTGACCTGAAAACATTCAATCATATCAACTTGCCTTAGATAGTATGAGCTAAACTCTTCCTCCGCCTTGCTGTATAAAAGACTACAGCTTGTATTGTATCTTTTTTTGCTATTGACGTGTGCAAAACTGTTCCCTTGATGAAGAAATAAAACATCTACTTTTATCGTTTTCAAAGCTTTGTTCTGGTATAATTTTTATTCAACGCTCACATTTTTCATTTTTTCAATGCATTACCATTTTGCCAAACGAGGATTTCACTTTTGTGGTTTGGCTTATCAATGACTAACACAACAATAATAAAGCAAAACAATAACGTAGCCTAGCATATAGCATAGTCAAAAGAGCATCGCGTGCGTACCACTGGCGTTACCCGCACCGCTGGTTGAGAACCCCTGCCATATACGTGTCCACTCTCACTCACAGCTGCAGCACCTCCTCCCCTCAATCGCTCTGATCTAATTTCCTACTCCTTTCCCCTTCTTCCTTTACCTTTCCTGCTGAAATTGATTTGTGCTTGTTTGGTTTGGCAGTAATAAGATCAACAGAGGGATCATGTTTCAATGGCATACTACTTTGAACCCCAGGCAAATGATTTGTCCAAACTTAATAATGGAAATACTTAGGCTGTATTGGGAGATGTAAACAGTAGTTGTAATAAAACAGTGCCGGAAGCTAAGGGGAGGGCTCTTTTAAGTTGCAAAGCCTTTCCACTTAGGGCCGTGCACACCTCGGGCTCTCCCTCAACACTGTGAATAAAATGTTATCCCCATTTAGCCTCGGCAAAAAGTCACCTAATAAAAGCCACTTAGCCGGAGAGTGTGGTCTGGGAGCGCGGCGTGTTCCTGCCATGGCAAAGTTTGACCAGTAATGACAAAGCTGTCGACAGAGCAGGAAACAGCCGATGGTTCACTACACACACAATAAGATTATGGGCCACCACTGCACAGACACACATTGTTTGACTCCAGCTTTGGGACTTTGGGAGATGGTGCAACTATGCAAATCCAGTTTACATCTGTTTACAATGGGACTCCTGCATTATGTTGGACAGAGCAGCTACTGAGGGCATGAGAAGCACATGAATGTTCAAACATGTTATTTTGATATTGCACTGGGGATTTGAATGTGTAATCTGCCATCTTTAACTCCTCTTTGAACTGTCTGCATGATATTGCAATAATCTGCCAACATTCCCCATCAAATTATTTAAATATGTTAAATAAGTGTAAAATAACACCAGTACTTAATAATATGTTTTATTTTGAATTGAACAAGAAAAAATGTTTGTAAAAGGAGGGGAGAGTTGCCAAATGTTACTAAAATGAGTTACTTCAAAATAAAAGTGCAACGTTGTCTTAGAAATTAGAAATTTGCTCAAATTTGAACAATATTTTGGGAAATTGTTTACTCAAGCAATAATTATAAAAGTAACTTTCTGGACTTAAAATTATATTTTTACAATCTAGTTAATTCAATTAAAGGACAAAACATTGAATACTACATTAAATCTGGTATTTTCAAATGAGTGACCACACAAATTGGAAAGTGGTGCAAGAAACGCAAATGTTTAAATCTCTTTAATCTATTTAACACTGTCAACATAAAGCCTTGTCACTCACGGTGGTGGTAACCAAAGTTTTTCCTCGAACTGAGAAAGGGCACAAATAAAGACAAAGTTGGAGTAGTAGTAGTAGTAGTAGTAGTAGTAGTAGTAGTAGTAGTAGTAGTAGTAGTAGTTGTATTTGTAAACTACTCTGCAACTGTCCCTGAATATTTTGACTGGACTAAATCATAGTCTGTCTCAAATGTTGCTCTTAAAGTAGCTTTTCTGAGTGTCATGTATGTTTCTCATTGAAGCCTGGACGACTCTTGTTTGCTGGTCATGGTCTCACACCTTGTCTGCATTGCTCTTACATTCCTCAAAGTCAATTAAATTAGTTTCACTCCATGCAGGATGGCAACGTCTGCAGCCCCAAACTGAAAAGCTATCCATTCAGGAAACTCTTCACATCCTCTCTCCACTTTCCCAGGGAGAACACCACCTTCAATAATCGTGTTATCTTAGGTGCCCACATTAAACAGTGAGTTAGAGAAAAATCAAAAAACACAAAGGTCGTTAGTTGGTCCTAAATTGAGCCCATTTTTGGTTTGGTTCTGTTTCAATCCTTGTTAAGACTTGATCTAGTCTAACTTTAGTTTTGTGGTCCTGGTTTAGTCCAAATTTTGATTAATTTTCTACGTGTGAACGCACCCCAAATTATCTACTCCAATTGCTTTGTACTATTTTAGATTACTGCTTTTTGTTTTTTTTTACTCTATGTCTCTACACTATGTTACTTTTCTGTTGTGAGGAGTTCTATCACCATGTAGCTGTTACTGGAACAGTCCGATAGAATAAATGGATAAAAGATTCCCCAAAAAATAATAATACAGTCCAAAAACGGGGGAAATGTAGAGAAAACACAAGGTAAATCAGACTGGAACGCAGATAAATGATGAACTGACAAACTGGCACAAGACAAAGGGAAGGCGGGGCTTAAATTTTATTGCAAAAATAAAAATACCTTGAAAAACAAGCCTTGTTACTGTCATTGATAAGTTTAATGACATAGTGTGGATATTCCCAGACAAAGCAATGATGTCTGGAAACAAGTGGCAAACACTTCACTAGAAAAGTAGGGGAAAAAAAGTAGAAAAGAGAACGTTTGAAGTAATTTGTATTCTTGTATTCTTCACCACAGTGACTAGGATTCTGAACTTGCACAAATGTCATCATCAATCATTTTAATTCAAACTAATGCAGTTATCTTCTTGAATATGAATACAGATTTTGCCACTAAATGTATGAATTACCGGTAGTACATTTATAGATTGTGGAGGGCTTTACAGCAACTGTTTCTAAATGTGAGGAGAAAGTAGTTGGCCATGTGAAGTCCTTGTGACCGAGCCTCACTGAGATAAACTAAATACAGTCAATAGCAATGTGTATTTTAGACCGTTTTTTAGATCTGAACATCGAGATTGAGCCAGAACCTCCACAAAGTGCTCCGTCTTCTGTCAATACACCGTTTCTCCCCAAACAAAGAAATCGTTGAATCTGTCGTCACACATTGGACTAATTTAATCTGCGCCTGTCTAAATCTAATTTGTTATCAGGCTTCAGCTTTGCCACTGGTAATGAGTGAATTTGACACAAGTGAAAACAGAAACAACAGCGCACCGAGGCACAACTTTATACAGTATATCGGAGCAAATTGATTAGGGCAATTAAGTCTATTTAGTTCGGGGCTATCATGTGATGCGGTGTAATAATTGTACTTACCGTCAGGAACGTGAATGGAGGCTTTGGTGCAGGACTTGTGCCGGTGTGAGGGCGGACTCGTTAAACACCTGTTTGAGTGTGGGCCCTGAAAGCAGCAGTTGTTAATAGGTAGTCATAAATCGCTCACTTCATTGTTCTGTCACCAACTGCATTTCTTTGGGGGAGGCACGGGGCAAACTTTGTTCATCATACAGTACGCCTCTGTGTGCTTATTCACACCCTTATTCACACATTGTTATTACATACAACAAACCACCTTAACACGTAGACGAAGAAAATATTACAAACATAGTCTTTTCTGAAATGACATATTGACAATAATGTGACACTTCAAAAAAATTATTGCTGCTCTAATTGGCAATATAAATACTTAAGAATATTTTCCATCACTGCTTGTAAGTGCATTTACTTTGGAAAACATTTGAATGTACGCTTTTCTGTGCACATTTGGAGTAGAATCCCAGCTATCTCGATGACAACCCAAAATAGTGTTGAACAAAGGAGGCAGGAGATTGTCGCTGTAGAAGAAAAAGGGCAGAGGGTGCAGACAAGTCCAGACGGGACAGAGGCCGACCCTAACCCCCCAACAGCCCCCGATCCCACTCCCCTCTGAGCCGCCTCACATTAGGCTGAATACTGTAACAAACTGCACAAAGGCGGATCAGATGGACCCATCACTCACCTGCAGAGAGGAGTCTCTGACTAACCCTTTGTCTGACCATGTGATACTTTGGATTCCATTTTTATTTTGCAAATTCTGTTATTTGTCCCCTTAGATTATTATCATTCCACCATTTCTACCAAATATAATTGTACCTGAATATCTGCTGTGCACTTTTTCAAAACGATGTAGGGTTTGAGGCATTATTTAGGTTTATATGAGCAAATACCATTTGCCTTTCCATTGTGCTCTACGAGTGGTAAGAACTGTGAACCTATATCAGATAACTTCCCGACACAGATAGAATCCTACAATTCTAAGAACACATGTGATAACTTTTTAGATGATGCACCATGTGTCTTCATTGTATCATATATGAGCCACTCATGTCATAGTAAGTTATAGTTGAGCACATATATAGAACATTTCTTCCCACAGTAGTATTTTTGTATATTTAGTTACAAAAATGCTTTAAGAGAAGAGAGTAAAATAAGACTAACCCTAATTATATGTGAACATTACAAACAGCTGACCTCCATATCCATTTTACGACCTAAAAAGGCTGCCATAAGGAGCAAAGCTGCAGAAAGGGGCCACACCAGCTTTTCTCACATTCTCCGTCCAGTTAATGTCGGTAGGCTCTAATAAAAAGCCACCATGTGCCAATTGAGCGCCTACAATTAACAGATTAGAGTGATAAAGAGGCTGCATTGCTCCGAGGCACTTCTGGGTCCCGCCTCCACCCCGGACGGACCCTCAGGGCTCGGTGCTGGGCAGGAGCTGGAGCTGGAGCTGGAGCAGCAGCGTGGAGACGGGAGAGGGGTGGAGGGTTGCACCAACTGATGAAGGGCCTAGATAATCTCCCTTCCCAGCTCAACCCCACCCCATCCTATCCCAATCCCTAACACTGTGTGCCCTGGAGCACCTTTCACAAATACCTGCTCAATATTCCAGTTGGGGGTGCGGCAGAGGCAGGAGCAGCAGTGGTGGTGTTGTTGGGGAGGGCAAGAGTGCTGTGTCTGCAGAGACGAGATACAACGCACAACAAAAAACGGCTTGAAACAAAAAGCGTAACATCTGCTAAAGCGATTCCGGGGTAAATATGTTTGACAATTATTGTTTACAGTGACAGTGGTAACAGTCTTCCCAAACCCCAGCCATTGCGCTATTTGCAGTGAAACAGATGGGCCCACAGCGATCCATTAGCAAACTGTCAAACGCGTCATCCGCAAAGTAACTTTCATGTCTTTGCCTGGCTGCGAAGTGACTGAACACAGGCGTAATGATAATTATCTATTTGCCCAAGAATAAATCAGATACCTACCGCTCCTTTAATTTCTTTTAATGTTTCAATGAGAATGCACATTATTATTGTATTATTGATGCTGATGTGCTCAATGCTGCACTTGAAATAAAAGTAGATAATGATTTTCCATTGCTTCTTGTCTCTGTTTGTTTTTATTTCACAAAGGATCCATCGGGGCAACTTTTCATTGTGTTCATAAAATTATTCAACAATAGGAATTATTAACGACCCACCTTTATTTTCTTGCATTACCTTGAAAACACCCGTGTTATACTCAGGCGTGAAAAATAAAATGATGAAAAAATGGATTGTAATTGCAACGGCAAAAACATAAGAAATTCCACTGTCCCTATCTCGCAATGGTTTAGAGACCATGTGTCCATACCTCCAACTCAAAGATCTTTTTCTTTAGGAATGTCAATTTAACCACAAACTTGACAGTGGATTCAACTGAGAAAAATCGTATCTGTATATCGAAATGGTACAGAATACTTCAAAACGGTGATCTGGATCCACCCTAAAATGAATGATTTGTCCTTGGCTTTTTACTGACTCTCTCTGAAATGTTTTTGTCATGACATAAAATATCCTCCAGGGGATGAAAACTGGGCAAAAAGTGAGTGAGCGCTCATCAACTGAAGGTGTTATCTACTGTTAACCTTGTCACCATCTTTCCTTAGCAGTGTATCACCCTAAATACAATCAAATAATGTGTGGGGAATAATTAACCTCCGCGCCCCCCATTGCGTTTAATTGGCACCTATTAGAAGACTGTATGATTCCTTGATAAAGAGTGAGGAGCAGACAGGGGGCGAGTGGCAGTGGCGGTGGTGGGTGGAGGTTTGATTGGTAAGCAAGGAGCGAGAGCTATGCATACCGGGGGTAACCAACATTTAATTATCAATGAGGTTTTCGCAGCACTTTAGTGAGGCCCTGGGCGTCGTTTCCCTCAGTAGTAGTAATGGGCTCGTTTTAATGGAACTTGTGTTAAACACGGAGCTGCCACTGCAAAGCCCTGGCGTTCAGCCCCAGCCCTTAGTTGTGGCTGCTTTAATTTAGGTGACTACTGAAAGAAGACGGCACTCATTTAGGCTGCACACTATGAACGCACGGCCAAAGAGGAAGATAAAGACGGTACCCATTGTGAATTCACATAGGAGCCATTTAAATTTTTTCTCATTTGCATCTGCTTTGCAACTTCTTCAGAACAAGGGTTAGGAAAATGATTCATTTATTCAAGTTGCATGGAGAGGCTTATAACTAACTTTTCTTTGTGTGGATGGAGACACATTTTGGAGGATGATAGTAAAGTTACTGGAATGGAGCTACACTGGTTTTAATGGCGTGTTTCAACCCAATGCCTGGCTGTATTTTCAGTGACATCATTAGAAAAAAAATATTGTAATAACTTAGTAGGCCAATAGAGAGATACTTCTGGTTAATGTTGCTAACGTGGCTAGCATGGCCTGGTTTGTTCAAGCAAACCATGCTTGATCATCTTTCTCTCCAAATACTAAGTCGTGATATAAATAAAAACATGACTTTATTTTTTTTAATTTCTTTTTTTATTTGTGTTCTATTATTTGTGTATGGGTTATGTTTTTTTTTGGCTTGATTATTTTCAATAAATATAATTTCTTAAATATTAAAAATAATCTATTCTGTGATTTGTTTTATCTATTTATTTTTACACCGCTTTATCCTTTCCGTTTATCCTCTTTCTTAAAACAAAAATGAAACATACTTGTTTTAATGTTATTGGGCCTAACAGAACACCAGTGTTTTGGTAATTATCCAAAACCTAACATGGAAATGCATGTGTAACCCCAGATTTGAAATGTATGTGCATTGGTCTTCTGTATTGTCTTGGGTGTTGGCCTTCTTCCTAGAGGCCTCAGGCTGCAGCCTCCTCTCCCACTAGAAGTCCCCCCGTCCTGGGACCAGATCCTGGGCAGAGCAGCTTGAGGCATCGCCGGCCCTGTGTCTGACCCACTTTTTGAGGGGTTCCTCTGCTGTCCCAGGTTGGTCCTCCATCAACACCAGCTCCAGTGATGCGCCATAGCATGTGCCAATCAAGTCCAAAGCAATGACAAGCCTACAATGACACACAGCCTTCGTCCTCTGCCCTGTCCACGCCGCCTGGACGTCTCAAAGTCAAGAAAACCTCCCACTGATTATGGCATTTCAGTGTCAACGGGCATGTCGGCTTTGGATGGAGTCCTTAGACTGACACTGAAGAGACAACATGTTTACCGGGTTTGCAAAGTTTGTTGATGAAGGTTGAGTTTTTTGGCGCAGCTTTGTGTCACACGATGGTTGTTGGCCAAAGCAAACCATCAAGATGTGTTTGTGTGATCAGATAATCCCATCTGTCCAAAGGCAGCACTTTCTAGTAGAGCTTCAGTAGTCTAGTTCACAAGGCCGCTTCTTTGAGGATGCAGTCTTGTAAATTTACCATATCAAAAAAGGAACTAAACCAGGATGAAACTCAAAATTACACCTGGATTATAAGGACCAAACCAGGACAATACCAGGACCAAAGCAAGTCCACGTCAGGACAAAAAGGAGCTCAATTTACAACCTATATACCGCAAGCGTGAACATTCCCAAAATGCCACAATAGACCAAAGAAATCAAAATGATCCAAAACGAAGAAACTGGAGAGCACAGATTTTTACTAAAGCGCAGGTCCTATCAAAACATGTTATAGTTTACTTTTCTTTTTCTGGGGCCCATTACTGACCTGTACAAAAATTACAAAGCAGTTTAACCATCTCACATAAATTAAAAATACATGCGACCACAGTTCCCATTTGTTCCTGTTCTGGACACTCAGAAGTGCACACAGTGGAGTGAGAGAGGGTTGTCACGGAGCAGAACATCTGACAACCCACTGGCATGAAAGTGAGGCCCTCAAGCGTACAAATTCAGAGACAAAATTACAGTGTTGCACATTTGTGTCAATATGCATGTCAAAAGGTAATGGGGAAATTGTTTTGCAATTTCAAGTCCTGTTGGCAGTGTTTAGCCTGTGGTGAGATCAAAACCAAACTGAGTTCTTGTAAGGCCAGAACAGCTCCAGAACTCCTTCACCATGACTCCCCTTTCACCTAATAATGTGCTTATTTATTGTTTGAGGTAGATAGCTTGATACAGCAAATATGTATAAATAATAACAATAGTAATGCGTTAAAACAGGTTTTAGCTTGTATTCCACCAAGACACTATACCCAATGTGCCTACATTCTGTTGTCTTTGCCTTTTTTATTTTAATTCAGTTCTTTTTAATTTTATTTATATAAGAAAAAGGCACCACTCTACCTAAATGTATATTCTACTTTCTACTGAATATAAAGTTCACCGTGGCAAAATTCAACTTGATCTAAACATGTATTTTCAACAAAACTAGAGTATAAGGGGTAAACATAATTGCAGTTTCATGGTAGTTTTTTACTTTGTTAAATGTGAAATGCCAGACCAAACAATTGATTAGTGTGTCCAAGACTGAAATGGTTTGAGAACAAAATGTTTAAAGAGTCACTGGTTTTAAACTCATCACATGCTCTGCCTGAAGTGTGGCTCCTGACCCTTGTCACATGTCACAGGCTCCTGCAAAGAGGACAGATGTCACCAACCAAACAAAAGTGTGTTTCAGGACTACTAGTATTATTAATATTGGTAGTAGTAATCATAGCAGGTCTATTATTTTATTGTATTATATGTAAATAAAGCATTAATATTGTTGTTATTATTATTATCATCATCATTATCATTATCGTTATCATTATTATTATTATTATTACTATTATTACAGACTTAGGCTATAGCGTTTAACCATCAGAAAGTCAGGGTTGGAGAGGGGAAAGGGGTGAAATGTATGCGTGAGGGAGGGGTTGTGTACCAATCGTTAAAGGGCCAAGCCACTGAGTTGATTAGGTTCGGGAGAGAGAAGCTGCTGCGCTTTCTTTGCGCACAGACACAGTCTAAGTCCTTTATCATGGGGAGGCACCGGCGTGGCCCCGAGCTATTGCTGGCCCCGAGCGAAGTACCAGAGAGAAGGGGGGAAAGCCGGAGAAAAGAGAGAGGGGGGTCTATCATCAAACTTCATAATAACGCTTGGGGTTTGCCACAGCTGCGCAGTGACCCTTTTATTTTGCTGTGATGGAACAGATAGCTCACTATGAAATAGTGTGAAATTATCATGTCTATTAATTCAGTCAGACATCCACGGTTCTGCTGCACCCACCCCCGCGCCCCCACACCCCGTGAACTTTCTGTTTCATTTCCAATCCAAACGAATATCTGAGAGTTCTTACAAATGTTTCATTTTACTAGAATTAATTTTGGTTGTCTATAGAAAATACACTATAAAACCATACTGAGTCTGAGCGTCACGCAGGCTGAAACAGCACTTGCCCAACCTGAAACTTTGACTGTTATTATTACTATTGTTGTTTATGTTGTTTATGTTTATATTCATGTTGTTGTTGTTGTTGTTGTTTATGTTGTTGTTGTTGTTGTTGTTGTTGCGTTTGTTGTGGGGCCATTTTATATTACATGTGTATATTTGCAAGATCCCAGCCAAAGACTGCAGAAAAAGTCAGTTAATGTCAATTAGTGCTCTGCACGACCATTCTCCCATGCAATAAATACTGCCAAAGTCACAGGCCAGTGTCAATATTAATGGAGCAGCTCTGCAGATACGGGCCTGACTGTGGGCCCGACAACAGCACCAGGGAAAAGTCGAAAGAGAAAGGAGATTTTAAAGGAGGTTGCTGTTTTGAAGCGTAAGGCTCTGGTTTGATAAAACGTCTCGAGTTTGATACAGAAAGAGACTTGATTGAAATGGCGTGTGCCTGGCTGACGGGAGGCAGTGAGGGACAAAGCCTGTGCGAAGCCACGGCCACTCAAGCAATTATTCCTCCACGCTGCATTTGGATTAGTGCAATGGAAAGAAGCATATGTTTGGCCCGGGGCGACACTCCCCCCGGCTGACTGCAGAGGATGCAAAGAGACGGGAAAGACTAGAACTCCAATACCGCACCAAGCCAGAACAAAAACTGTAACACTAGCCTATATATATATATATATATATATATATATATATATATATATATATATATATATATATATATATATATATGCGCCTTTACGGGAAGATTTTTTAGTAAGCCTTTAGTATTAGTATTATATTGTATTATATCATTTTATATATATATATATATATATATATATATATATATATATATATATATATATATATATATATATATATATATATATATATATATATATATAAAATGATATAATACAATATAATACTAATACTAAAGGCTTACTAAAAAATCTTCCCGTAAAGGCGCAGTCCCAGGCCTTTGAAGGCAGCTTCAAATGTCCTCTGGTTCAGTTTATTACGAGACAAATGTTATATGTTATGTTGTTATTTAAGTAGTAGGGAAATGACACAAAACGATTTTATTTTGTTTCATTATTTGGTCTTCTTCTGACCCAATCAAACTTTAAACAAGTATTTAATTGTCTGCCATGCGTTTTCTATGTACTTGCAGCGCCTATCATGGGGCACATTGTTTATGCAAAGTCACTTAATGTTTTCTAATCGATTACCTAATGTCTCAAGTAATCAGGGCGATTTGGCGGAGTATCTGACCTCTCTCATAGCTCCGGCTTGCAGAGGGGCAAAGGGGCCCGTACAGGGTCAGCACTGGGCGGGGGGCCAAGACACAGAAAGCCCCAATTGACAGCTGATGTCAGAGTTTAGGACAATTAGCCATTTAGCGCTTCACTGAAAAGTTTAAAGTCTCATAATTCGATTGCACCAATAACCGTATCAAATGTCATTTCAAGAAAACTTGCCTCATGTCCAAACCACGGAATATTCTAATATGATAAACAGGTCTAACAAGTATCGTTCAAAGAAGAAAACAAAACATGACATTGGCAACTGATATCTTTGATGTGTGTGTTCGTTTGTTGAAGGATTGGCTACTCTTTGATTAAACCTGAATAACTTATTCATTTAATTTAATTATATTTAATGCCTTGAACTGAATTAAATTCCACTCATACCAACATACCAATAAAACATTAGTGGCAAAGCAGGGAACAAATGTGGGCCTTGAAGCGCTGCCCTTTCTCTGTGGTTCCAGACGCGCCTCTGCCCTGCGCCTCACTGCTCTGTTGTGTGGAGGGTGCTACGGGCTAATTAGGCCACAGACTGTTTTCACCAGGCTATGATCTGAACAGCATCAAACCTCGTGTGACCACAAACATGACGCACATGTGCTGCGTAAAAGCGCCTGTGTTACGCACGGATTAAAACAGAAATATATAACATTATTTTTTTTTATTTTTATGGAAAAATAAATATATCTTCTTTAAGTTTAAAAAAAAAAAAAAAAACCTTTTGATATTTTTTGTGGGTAAATGTATTTTACATATGTGGCACACTTATCCAAATGTAGCCCTATAATCATATATGGCCTCGTGTTAATTAGGCCCACTGGACGAATCAGCTGTAACGTCTTTAGCTGAGAAATTATTAATTGAATGCTTCAATTTTGCAGCTCTTCATTTGAGGGAAAAGGAATTTTGCCTGTTCATTCAAAAGTTAAATGTTATAGTAATATTATATTTATGTGCTGGTGAAACACGTAAATAAACGAAAAAAAAAAAATGGATTTTTAGCATCTCCAATTCCATTATGCACCGATTCGCCCCCATACATTTTATTAATACGCACTAAATGTTCACTATTGTCAAAGAACACAATTAAAGTAACTCTCTGAGACATTTATTAAACAACATTAGCATTTATGACACACGTGAGGGGCTTCCCTTTTGAATCCAGTTTAATACGATTGTTTTGACTATTTATGCCCTTTCCTCATCCAGCTCGCATACAAACACAGCCGGAGCAGCCGGGTAGTCTCTCTTTTTATAAGTGAGCTATTGTGCCCGAGGACAGGATCCCACACACAATCTGAGACTAGAGCCAACAAAAACAGGGGCCTGACAGACAATGCCTCGCTTCACCTGCTCCGGCACTATGCATCGCAATTATGCCAAGGACATGTACAGTTAGGCTTCATTCACCCAACCTCCTGCGGGAGAAAACACAACACACAAGTGGCTTAGAATTAAAGCCTGAAAAATGATAATAATAAATATGGCTGCTGAGATTTGAGCGATAAGGAGGATAGGATGCTGTGTGAAAACGATTTTACTGTGAAATGAGGCAAACAAGAAGAAACAATAAAATATTATTATGTGCCAAGCATCAAACCTGACTAATCTAGATTGATGCATGGACCACCGATTGTCTACGTGAAAATATGACGCATGCATCCGCTTGGCTGCTCAACACTGCAGAATAGACCAAAGAAAAGGCCAGCTGTCATTTTTGCTCGGGCCAAACAAAAGAGCACCTTTTGGAGAATATTCGTTATAAAAGCCTAATGATTACACTCGGAACATAAACATCCACCAGAGTGAGAGATGATCGCGCATTGATTACACAGTGAGGCAAACAACATCACAAATATTTGATGTGTGTCTTTGAATAAGGATCTAAATACAGTCTGTAACAAGCAAACATAGCGCACCAGGCCCATATACATCTCAGAGGGTTTTGGCTGGAGGGTGGCGCTGCGTGCGCACTTCAAACACGCATCTAACCATTGTTGGGAGCTATTTGGCCTGCATTGGATCCAGCGCTCTGATAGGAAGTTTTAAGATTTTTTTCGTTATACTTGAGGGAAACAATGAGTTCAGCTGCTTATTGCAAGGAGCAATTGTCAAAGGAGACGTAAAACTCAATTACTATCGCAGCTGACAAGCACGACTTAAAACTTCAAGAAAAACAGCCAGTGAATCGAAAAATTAAAAGATATGAATAAAATCGAGATGAAGCGTATCAAATATTTATTTTTTTTCTGGGAAACAAAGGACTATAATACATTGACAGGCATGGGAACTATTGCCAGCACATGTGTCTATACAATACAGCTAAAACCGCCTCCAGTTTCTGGACATTTTCCGACAGGACAAGATATCAGGTGGTCCCATGAAAAACGTGTTTCTTTTGAATCGAACATTTAAAAAAGACAACCATTTATTGCTTTTATGGTGCTTTCAAGGAGAGAACAAGAGGTGAAATCTGATTGGCACAACACAGAAGCTTGTATAAAAATAGAAACAAATAAGACTCTTGCGGGTGTCACTGACGTTTCAAATAAACTGGATGATATTCATAGAGAGAGAGATAAGAGTGAAATTGAAGTTTTATTTCTGGTCAATTTGTTCATTTTGCTTCGATGTCGCCTCAACATGCTACAAGAGGGCTGAATTGAAATATATCCCAGAGAAATAAAATTAAAAATACCCCAAAACTTCAGTTTTTCTAAGAACCATAAAATCACATGAAGAACAAACCAAATAGTCAAAACCCACTAAAACAAGGAGGCACCAGATAAATAAAAAAGAACAGACGCACCATATTTACAATTCCCATTAAATTACACATAAATAAATATATACATACATGAACACTGATTCCCTTATATAACCGCGAATCGTGTTGAAATTCAAAAAAAGTTCAAGTTGGTCACTTGGAGGAGATTGAAGAGTACAACTGATGGAGATCTGTTGGAAAGTTCATATTTATTCACAATACTGATAAGAATTCATCCGTTTTCAGCTTTTTTTCTTACGTTGAGAGTTCGTGTCACAATCAGCAAATTGAGAAGTAAATGGCTCGCAGGATTTCAGTCTTTGTAGCTCGTAAAAATAAACAGGGGAGAGTACATAAAAAGTTCTCTCTGTCTGAGGCAACAACAACAAAAATGTTTTCCTTCCTGGAGCTGTTCCTTTTTCAGCGTTCTCTTTTATTTTTTTTTAATAATAAGAAGAGGAAGTGGATGGCCTCTTGTGATTCCAAAGAAGTGGTGCGTAAAAAGGAAAGACGCAAAACAGGTCTGGAAGTGGCACGGTCAACTTTATCAATAGTATTTATATGGTATTTATAATATTTATATTGAATGGACGTGGGTGGGAACGGGAAAATTGAGCAGGTGAAAATGTGGCCCCCGGAAACGGATCGTAACGTCACTTTCTGTGCTTCTCGTCTTTGTCTCCGCCTTTAGTGCCGTTATCTGAGTGACTGTTGGGGTTGTTGTTGAGGTACATTTTGTCCATGGCTTTGATCGCCTCGGTGAGATAGTTCTGCAGCGCTGTGACTGCCGCACACAAGGCCGGCGTGCCGAAACCGTGCGAGATGAGACTGAAGTGGGTCAAGCAGCTCTGGATTCCCGGTTCGAGGATCGGTTGCGGCCGTGAGTTACCCAATGGCGAGCGGTCCTGGGACAACAGGTCTGTGAACTCTTTGCACACTTGCCTGGAGGCAGAGAGAAGCGCGTGTTAACAAATCAAGCATCAACCTTTGAGCACACACAGGCCTACAGTCAAATATATCTATATCAGAGTTTATCTTGCTTGAAAGATTTTTATGGAATATTTTTAAAAAAAAATGCTTTATGAACATGTCTTATGGTGGATTTTGAGATATCCCAAAGCTGTTATATGAATAAGGATCTCTATGACAGCAAAAAGACAAAGGAAGCGTGAAATAAATTGCTCCAATAAATGCACGCGGATCCTTCTGCGATAAGTTGCCATAGCCACCAAGTGTTTGATAAAATGGCCGCCATCAATACTGAAAACAGGCCTGCACTTGCGCCTGTGTGTTAGGAATTCCTGTTTAGTTTGACGCGCAGTAAAAAAAAAAAATAGCCAATGGTAGCGTTGGAAGGGAACCAGTAATGTGCCAGTGCCACTGAAATAACAGTCTAAACTAATTGCTACTGCAGGGAAAATAAATTTGCAAGTGAAGGAATAATATCTCCCCACATTCACCACAGGTAAAATGAGCGCTCCTGTATTTTACACAATACGGGCCTTTTAAAAAAAAAACTTACACGTGTTCAAAGAGGAATGAATCTAATCAAAACAACATTTGATGCATGCAATGTGACAGTGCGAATTTTAATTAAGATAAGATAAGATAAGATATTCCTTTATTGTCCCACATGGGGAAATTACACTTACTTGGTGGCCAATAGCATGTTTTTTCTTTGGACTTGTTCATTTGGATCGGAATGCTGACGGTTTACATATTCAGCTACTGCCTTGGCTGGAAACTCGGTCTCACAGACATAACCAAAGTCTCTGGCAAGATGCACGGCTTCGCCTGGGAAATAGAGAGAGGGATTGGTGATTATTCACTGCACTTCAGTCACACATTATGGATCTGATCTGAGCTCCACAGAGCAGTCAAGCTGTTACAACGCGCAGCTGCCCTCGCACCGTGAGAAGTGGGAGCCTAAATATGGAGTAAACAATGGTGACATGTCCTGTGCGCTCTTTGCCATTGATTACCAATGACTGTTTATTATTGAGTCCATCAGACAGGAAGACAGGGACAGAAAGCGCAATTTGGAAAGATTAGGCCTACACAAAACGTCGCATTCTTGTGACATAAACGACATTCCACGTCTCTTTCTTTTTGTACGAATTCTCTAGTCTTTGGTTTTAATTTCCTGAAGCAGTAGAGTTTTACTGCGGGGCTTCCGGCCCTGAGCCTGCGCTGCTGCGCTCCGGAAGAACGCATGCGCCAATTAGCATCAAAGCTCAAGTCCAGTGAAGTCGTTTCCATAAAAATGAGTAGATCATAAACAATGACAGTACTTAAGAAAACACACTGTCCCTTCACTAAGCAGCTGTCTGTTCACACATACACGCGTGCGCACACCCGCCCCCACGTGCCACCACCTCCTTATTACCTACAATACTTTTCTCGGGGCTCATTACAATACACCACCAAATTTCTACCAAGCTCAATGAATATTGCATTTGCTCCTCGTGCAATAATGATTAACAAGGACCAATGAACCAGCGCGTGCTTTCACCTTTGGAAACCCACTGCACCAAATACCACTGCACTGAATAGACTAATCAGTTCAACTGTGCGAGCGGAATGGATTCATCCACTCGCGAAAAGGCATCTTTGGTTTTCAGTGCACCATAATTGACTAATTTATTCTTTAATAGAGTCAAAACATATAGCTCCCAATAGGTCAGTGCCATGCCATTTGCATGCAACAGAAAATCTTCAGCAAAAGCCAAAGCAGGAGAAGCTATTAACGAAAGAATTAAGCCAACATTAAACCCAAGCCCCGTGCCGCCATATCCAGACTGTTTTAATGTTTGAAACAATGCAGGGTTAATAAATCAATCGACTTCTCTTCCACGAGGTGAAGCGGCTCAGCAGTGCCTAATAAACAAGCAATAATTAACTGGACTTCAACACAAATTCATCCAGTGGGTAAACTAGGCCAGGCGTGGACCTGCGCTGCTCAAAGCTGAGGCCAAACGCTGCAGAGCCACTAGCACCACTCTCTCTCCCAGCCTCGGCCTGGCTCTATCTCTATGTGTGTGTGTGTGTGTGTGTGTGAGTGTGTGTCTCTCACACACATCCTTCATGCTTTATTACTTGCGAGGCAAAGTCGGTCCACATTACACGGATGAGCGCATATGCTGATTTCCAACACAGAGAAAACGAGTGAGGGAGAGACAAGAGGAGAACAGAGAGGAGGGGGTCTCATCAGATATCGCGGGAATAACGACTCTGACAGTGAGATTTGAAAACTTACCTTCTACGAGTGACGTCAGCAAGGTGACGTTGGCTGCCTTGCGTCTGCCCGCAGGTAGATTCAAGCCGATTTTATCCAACTTCTCCCTCAAGGATCTCCCACCGTTTTTAGACTTGGCCCTGCAGACGACGAGACAAAGCAGAAAGACATTGTTGAGGCGTGTGCGTGGAGGAATGTTCAGAGGTAGCTCATTTGTGGACAAAGAAAGGGTGAGGAGAGTCCATGCCTCATGGCAAATGAAGGGCTGTCCCATATATTGGGCTATTTTTTCTAGTCAGGTTTTGATTTGTTTTGTGTGGTTATTTATTGGATGCCAATAATATGCTCAGAAATTATTCTTTTATCACGTGTAGATTCAGTTTTATTCTAACACGGATTATCAATGCATTAAGTCTGCTTGATTCCCATTATAAATAAAGCTAAAGGAGAGGGAGCGTATTTGCCAGACTACAGTAGCAAATGAATAAATAAAGCCCTACTTAATAGGCAGCACTACAGGCTGCGTGAGTCTGTGCAGCACTTCACAAGACTGTTCACTGGAGACCAATGTTTTCACGCGTAATGCCTTCACTGGGCCTATAGAGCTGGCTTTGAAAGCGCTAGGCCTACATTCATTTGAGATAGGAGGGAGAGGGAAGTTAATATGGAATTTAACAGACCCCTTCTGCTTTAAATGCAGGAGCTGGGTGTCATGGTTGGTCGATTTTAATTATTCTTGGTACAGAGCAGAGAGGGGAGAGGGAGGAGAAGCAGGCTGACTTCTAGAACGGAGCATTTATAAAAAGGCAGGTAGATTGTGACATGGACGCTCACCTCCTCAGCACCCCGCCCAGCAGCGACGCGTTCAGGCACTCAGGCGGCGAGAGGCGTCTCTGCACTTCGGCCACCGTGACCTTGTACTTTGATGTGGAGCTGAGCAGGGACAAACGACCCGGAACCGAGCAAAAGACCTCATTGGGGTTTACTACCCCGCCGAAAAGACCATCCTTATTGACGGGGATGGACACGTTGTTCTTGGATAAAGACACTGGACCTGTAAAATGGGCAGGGAAAGGAGGTCAGGGGAAAGCGAGATGGAGATGAGAGTCAGAGGAGTGAGAGAGACCGTGCTCACTGAATTTCATGCAATGCAAAGCCTTAACTAAATGAGAAGGGGGATTTAGACCCCGGATTTAGGAGTTTAATGCCACATGTAATACGGAAAGACCGAAAAATATTTAAAATATCACGATGATAATAATAATAAATAATAGTAATAATAATAATACAAAATAATAATAATAATAATAATAATACAAAATAATAATAATAATAATAATAATACAAAAAAATAATAATAAATACCATACATAAAATTATTGGACAGGTTAAATATAAAATGTATAATACATTGTTGACATTCGCCTGCAGTCATTTAAATTAGCCTCAACATTGCGCACGATAACACTCCATCCAAGATGCTTTTAAGTATTTTGGACGTATCCTTTTGAGAAGAAGCAAAGCAGCGGGTGAAATTTCAAGCTGGGAGAGGGCTGTGGCACGACTGGGCTTTACACGGTTTTTGGTGTGAGCGCAGTAACTGGAGACAAAGGCGACCGCGCGCCTTTGGATAGATCACTTGTGACATTAATGGCTCAGGGGAGCCTAATAGAGACAATAGGAGTTAAACGAACTCTAGAGATTACTAATATAAGAAGCCAATTATCCAGCTGATTTGCAGATGCATTTTTTCAAAAATGAAAAATGTCAAAACGGCAATAAAAGGAAGAAAATGTATTGGCCTAATTGTATTAGTAAACCGTGGAACGACACTGAATTAGCTCAAAAGTTAGCAATGCCTGTCATATTCTGCTCCAATAACCTATTAGATTTCTGAAAGGACACGAGCATGAACCGGAGCCCTCCGTTAATGTCACTATGACCAGCAGCTCGGAGCAGGCCTGAGCCACCAGCTTCCATTTTAGATCCGAGCAGCCGAGCCGAGCTCACAGCCGAAGAGCCGGCACATTATGTCCCTATTTAGGCCTGGATCTTTAATCATCAACACCATGGGCCTGTACTACAAAGCCCACTAGCTCCACTCATCTCCCTGCTGCTTTCAAACGCTCTCAGTAAATTCCATCATCGTGAGGGAAAAGGGTTGCAGCCCGTTTGATGCACTTGGAAAGCATGTAATGAAAAATAGGCTACTGCGTATTAGGATCAGTCAGGCATTACCGCAGTGCATCGAGCTCTCTGGAGCAGAATGGCGCATGGTGTGTATGTGCGCGTGCATGTGGAGCCTAGTGGTGGAAATATGCATGATATCTCAGAGGAAATTGCTTACCTTTTTTAATTACAGTCTGGTCGGGAATGTGGATTCCTTGATCCTCAACAGCCTGTGACACAAAATGGACAATTTTAGCACAATGCTTCAAAATATGTTTCTCACTTGTGTGGAACTGAGCGCTCCACATGGTGCAATAACAAAGAATCACACACAATTAGCGGCTACGATCAGCACACACTCTGTTCCCGAGGTCCATACCTGTTATTATTGCTATTATGTTTTAGCAGGTTACACTGCGGACACATTTGTCAGACTTAAATAACGCAGCGGTGTCGTCCCATAATCCTGACCTAATTTTGCGTTTGGATTGGCTTGGAAACTTGTATTCTATATGTTAGTAATTAAGGCAACGTAACCTATTAAAGCCCTATAAACGAATTAGAGGATCATTGCTGTTTCACAAAATACACCGGAAAAGGAAGAAGAATTTTGATTTATGAAAAAAGAACAAAAAAATTGAGCAAGAGAGATTCAGTATAACGTTTTATGGCTCATCGGTACGAACTTAATTCACAGCCTATTATTTCATTATGAGTTATTGCATAAAGGAATTATTATTCAACTTTAAAAAATGAATGTCTAATGCGCTATAACACAATAAATACGAACCCAATGTTGAAATTAAAACGTGTGTAAGATTATTATGTCCTAAATATGCGCTCGTTAGAAATATATAAAATAGCCTGTTATTTAAGGAGTACAACATCCAGCCAATTTAACATGATCTGTCAAGCCTCTATAAAACTGTATTACATTTCAGCTAATTTAACAATAACATTAAAATTAGTTTGGCGTAAAAGATGTGCCATTGTAAATCGAATGTATAGACAGCTCTCTCTCACCTGAACGTCTTCTAATGAGTGAGGTATTCCATGGATTTGGATAGAGTCCGAGAGTCCCGTGTCGAGGCCGTGTCCGGGCAGTAGCACCTCCCTGCGATACTCCCGGCACAGCTGATGGGGCAAGCTTCGGTGCTGGTGAAGCAGGCCGCTCTCCTGACTCTGCCTCTGGCCCGGCCATCCCGGGTGCTGCGGCTGTTGCTGTGCGTGTAGCGAGTTGAGTGAGTAAGGGTCGTTGACATGTGCGTAAGGGTCCTGAGACTGCGAGTAGATAGGCTGATAGGGCGGAGGGAAGTACGGAGGCTGGAAGTCCGAGTTTGGTGTGTGGGAGAGCGGAGGCGCGCTCGTGTAAGGGCTCTGGCCCACGCCGCCCAGCTGAGGTAGCCTGGCTGTCCCGTTGCTGGTGCCGTCATGACGATCCTGAGACGCACAGAAGGGTTTATTACAAATGATTACCTGAGATAATTACAGATTGCAAAGCATACGATCTCACATTATCTGGACGTTAGCTACGGACTGTAATTTTGTTCGGGTTCTCCAAAAATGGAATACGTTGAACGATACATTTTTTTTTTCATGTCAAAATAAAAAAGTCTTACAAAAATAAGCAAGCGACTATTAAAACACAACAAATTGATGAGAATTATTTAGTGTTTTTTTTTTAAAGAAACACAAAAACCACAAACATAATTCGTTGGTATAAAACAATATTACAAAATGAGTGACACACCAAAGCTTCACAAACTTACCATCGCGGAAAAACTGTGCACTAACATTTTACTGATTTTTGGTGCGTCTAAGGTAAAGAAAGTTCACAAAACACTTGTGCGTGTTTTAGGGGAGATGGTGCACGCGATGGCTCTGCCCAGCAGCAACAACGACCAAAATCTCCCACAAAAACAAAATGTATTTTCTTCTGCGAGATCGCGATGGCCCAGCGATCAGATGCGTGCCACAGCAGGACGATAATCCATTAGAAATGAGAGGTAAAATCCCTTCTGCCCTTCATTTGGCGATGAACAACGCAGGTTTTTCGTGTTTTTGCCTCAAAAAGTTTCTCTCGGTCCCTCTGGCTTCTATCACAATGCAGCCGTCCTCTTGCTTGCGCTCATTATAGCAATAGAGCCGTTTCTTCGTCTCCCTCTCAGACTCCTAATCGGACGCACTCATGACTATTAATATTAGAGCAATACTTAATAATAACAAGAGGGGAGGAAAAAGACTGGTTCGGAAATCAGGCGTGAAGTGGAGGACGCAACTCAAGGCAGGAGTCTGCGCTTAAATGACGTCCATTGAAAGGAGGAATCAGTATATCTAATCAGAGCAGCGGAGAGGGAGAGAGAGAGACAAAAAAGAGGGACATTCACTCCCCGTCTGACGAATCAGGAGTGAGGAGGGAGGGAGGTGGGGGCCGAGAGGGAGGGGGCAGTTTAAAAGGGTCCCAGGGCCAAAGCCTAAAAAGTGAAATAAATATATAGGAATAAAGGGAGGTGGACCAGAGACAAAAAGAAGGAGCAATGGAAGGAAACAATGTGCACCTCTGAGCCGGGTGAGCGTCCAGCACACGCCGCGACAGGCTTTCCCACCGTCGGCACGTTTCCAGCGCTAGTCCCTTTGTTTTCCACGTCAGAGTCCGACTGCGAGCCGCGTTCCATTGGGTCAGTGCGTCCCCCAGATCGCTGTCTGCCTCCAAAACCCCGCGTCGCACCTGCTGACTTTTAACTTTGGCCCGGAAAGACGAGGCGGAAAAAAACAACAACAACGCGAAAAATAAAGAGCCCTCTAAGCGCGTCCAAATTGGAAAAAGTGTAATTTCCTCACAATAAATTCGTTCAATCTGTTTTATAATTCTGTCTTCACGCATAAATCTTGAAAACACTGGGCAACATTTAGTGCACTGACTGCCACGTTTCCTCGTAGTGTTTCAAACACGTCGGACTGGCTTCTCCACTCCCTGACTTTCTGTCAAAGTTAGCCCGTAACAACACGCCATGTGAAGCACACAGAGCATCTGCAAACACACGCCAAACACCAGCTTTTTCAAAACATCAGCTAAAAACAAAGACCTTTTACCCAATGAATAAAGCAGTTCAATATTAGTAGTGACATGATCATTTTTAGCAGAGGAAAATACAATAGTTTAAATAAAAGCATGACTCACAATTTCCCTGTGATAAAAAATAAATAAATACTACTTGCTATAAAATATGCGATTTTTAAAGAATATTTAATTATGGTATTATTTAATACAAGTATTATAAATATAATAATTATAATGACAATAATAATACTAATTATCATTATTAGTATAATTGTTATAATAATCATTATTATTATTGTTATCAATTGTTTGGGAATACAGCAATAATATTAATTGTTAGAAAAAATAAATAAAGGGTGAATATTTGTGCTACTCTAGTCTAGTCTTAAACGATTTAGATATTTTAAGTTGCATGTCATGCATGTGTAAAATATGATATTCATAAAGCATCCTTACCTCGCAGTCTTCGTATTTAATGTTATCAGTTAATTTCCAGAGCATTTTCATGGATTTCAGAGGTGGCTATTGAGTAGAAAATCGCCTTATGGTCTTGTTTTCACGAAGTAGATTGTGGCTCCCGCTCAGAAAAACTACTTTTTATTGCAGCTGTGCAGCTCTCTGTCTGTCTGGTGCTCTGAGGTCTCCCTCTAATGGTGGAAGTTGAAGCAGGGCTGTGCAGTGTAAAATAACACACAGTGCACTGGGCCTCATTAGCATATCAACAGTCGTTTTGATTCCCCCATCTGCCTCTCCTGCGCCCAATGGACAGCGCACAGGTAACACAAAAAAAAAAAAAAAAAACTTTACGACACGCGCGTATTATTTCTACTGTTCACTCAGGTGTTTGTGGACGGGGAGGGGTGGAACATGGGTCAAAGCGCTCACCTGGGACTGTTTGGCATTATATCAAATCTGTTGGCGTTTTTATTTATTTGCAGTTAAAATATACCGTTGTAAAATTAATTAAATTAAAATACTCTTTTAAATATAATTTTGGCCCTGATTTTTGTCAATTTTATAGACTTTATAGACGTGTCAGCCGTTTTGTTGTCAATGTCACTCTTGATTTCTTCTTCTTTTTAAACTGTTATTTTAATCACAGTGAGAAGGAGCACTCTTTCTTTAAGCGTTATGGTAATAGCTCGGCTCATTTGGATCCACAGGTCCACAGACCAGAGGCGCAGGGTTTGGGCGCATGAAGGGGGCAGTGTAAATGATTAACACAACAACATGGGTCTGATTCAAGTGAATGAGCGGCTCGGGGAGCTGGCTCTGCTCTGTCGCCGACCCAGCTTTCACCTCAGCAGGTCGTGGGTCAGCAGACAGGTTGCCAGCTATTTAAGGTGTTGGCTTCACTTTCCCCTTAAAACCTGTATTACCATTTCTGGTGGAGTGCCCCTCATTTTCTAAATGAGCTGTTGTTATTAATGAGGAGTAAACGACGGAAATATAGCTGACAATGGCAGACCTTGGTGTTTTCTCCTGTGTTTTGGTAGAATGAGTGAAACTCAAAGTTTCAGAGAAAAGGCATTTTTCACACAACTGGTGCAGTGATTCTACGCACAAACATGCCTCCCATAAAAGTTCAAGACATGCCTCTTCTCCCAGCCTACACCTAAGGATTGTTTATACATCACACTCAGAACATTACAGGCATTAAGCAAAAAAGATGCAGTTTGGGGTAAATCAAACTGTAGTGTCATGGCTGCAAACGCACGAAACTTCGTAAACAAAGCTATATAATAATAAGGCTTGTAATAATGACAATTATACAAACAAAAGTACGAATGAAAAAACTAACAAAAACATGTCAAGTCAAATTACCGACAGAAAGTCTAACT
The DNA here is from genome assembly GCF_026437365.1 of Eucyclogobius newberryi. Classification (NCBI taxonomy): domain Eukaryota; kingdom Metazoa; phylum Chordata; class Actinopteri; order Gobiiformes; family Gobiidae; genus Eucyclogobius; species Eucyclogobius newberryi. The sequence continues at coordinate 14,470,520 of NW_027315812.1, forward strand.
GATGGATGCTTAAACATAGCATTTATTTGAAACAGACCTGATTGATTTTATAGAGCTACATGTTGAAAACATGATGACAGCTTTCACAGATTTTCTCTTTGTCATAAAAAGCAGCACATACCTGCCATTCCCCCATTTTGCCCATAATTGACATTCTCTGTCCAACGCTGCTTTTGGAATCCTTCTTTTATTATCTTCTGTGTTGATGAATAATTCTCATGGAGGTCTTCGATTGCAAAGTAAAAGCTTGACTTTTTAGCCTGGAGAAGAATTGTTTCACCTGGCCATAAAAGCGGTGCGGGCTACCTGGACACGCATGCGCACTTCTGCGGGCGTGGACTGGGAGGAATAACTCAGTGTGTGTGTGTGTGTGTGTGTGTGTGTGTCTACAGTAGACAGTTGATGATGAAGAATCTGCTGTCCGAGAATGAGCCTAATGTGAAATGAAGTAAAAGACTGTTCTTCAAAAATACCCAAATTCAACACAGTGTCTTTCACCATCAAAGTGTACTTAAAACCCGCCTGTTTGACATAATACACACAACAGCACGCGCACGTCACCTGCAGTGTGTGGGTTTGACTGTGCGGAGGAAAGTGCTACATGTGTAAGTGGAATGCTCAAAATTACAGTTTGTGGTTGTGCACAAGGAGAGAGCCTGATGGGACTCATGCAACGTGAACATTCAGCTCACATCACAGCAATTCAACCTATAATAACTATGCCTACTTACAAATACGGTAGCCTATCAATTCATATTTTAATATAAACTGATATTTACAATGTATTAGGCCTATTTATCAGGGTTAGTTTTGTGCAGACTCAACGCCAGTGCCTACAGCGCCAAACTTGTTGTCTATTCCACTTGAACTGCGTGGTCAGATTCATAACATTACTTACATGGTTTTGAGACTTTTGCGAATTCAGATCGGGAGGCGACATGGGCTGTGTTAGAGCGCCACGTAGCGGAAGTGAGTGGAAGCACATGGAAGACAAGACGTGCCATGAAGCGCACAGTTGCCTCAGGTTTGTCTTGTGCATCTTCAGCAGGTCACACCACGGCGCAAACAAAATATTGTTTAACCTAATGTGTTATTTTTATTTGATTGAAATCACGTAAAATAAGGCAAACTAAGACTAAGTAAATACACATGGGATACATTTTGAGTGAGGGTGCATTAATTCGTGTTAATGTAGGCTTACTGTAAAGGGTTTATAGAGTTTATATTAAAGGAGCACTCCACAACTTACTATTATGACCAAATGAGTCCGTCTCTGATCATGTACAGTCCTGTGGCGCCCCCCTGCGGTCATGCATGTCATAACTGTTATTCCACATGGTGACTTTACGGCGTTTACGGTAGAAAATGATTGCCCTAAACTTAACTATTGAAGTATTGAAGCATTAAACAACGTTTGGCTTAATAAATAAATTAAATTTGACACAACTGGTAGGATACAGAGTGGGAGAAAACAATTGGGCAACAAATGGGCAACAGATTTAACATTTAGTTTTACAAGAGTTTATGAACACGATCCGTAATTTTGCTTCAATAGCTTTAGCTTTTTCACATAATAACTATATTTTAAAATGGATAAAAGATGTAGACCACAAGACTACATATCCCATCAGGCACCACGCGGCGTCATAACACTTGTGCACCCATATTTTGTGCTCGGTGGAGAACACGCTTCTGCAGATCCCGAAGGTCGTCTGAAGCAGCCATAAGAAGCAGCAGCGCGGTGCAGCATTTTGGGTTGATATTTACACATTACAAACAGGTAAGAAGACCATTAAAACAACACGTTCGTAGTTTGTCTCTATATGTCTCTATATGTCACGTAGCTGCAGTTTGTTAGCTCTACTACTCCAGTGCGAACGCGTCAGTGTTTCTTATCTCCCCAAACCAGACGCTCAGTTCTAACGCTCCACATTTACAAACACCCAACGACACAATCTCTTTTTGTGACCCGATGGCGGTAGATTTGGGGCAACTATAATGTTTCTTTATTTGCTGGTTGCTCCGATCGTTTTGAATAGTGTTGTATCAAACACTACTCCGAGTCCTCGTTATAATTTAACTGCTGTAAGTGTTGGATAATTCGATTTATGGATGTGTTTGTTTGTCTTAACTCTTGGACTGTGTCTTTTTCAGGGGTCCGACATGTCTGTGGACTGGGTGGGATATGGATACGCAGCTCTGATCGGCACTGGGGGCATCGTGGGCTATGTGAAAGCAGGTATGTGGACAAAAATGAAATATTATATGGTTTATTGAGTCAAAGAAGATGCTCAGTGCCAGTAGATCCACACATTTGTACTGTGTAGTTACTTGCCTTGTTGCATGAAGTGCATTTTCATGCAACAAGTGTGCAGTTTTCTCTCCAGATGTCAGGTACAGTTTGAGTAATTGTAATTGTATTTAATTACCAGGCAGTGTTCCCTCTCTGGGTGCTGGGCTTCTTTTTGGAGGACTCGCTGGTTTTGGCGCCTATCAAATCTCCAATGATCCTAATAATATTTGGGTTTCACTTGGTAAGGAAGAGCTGAACTAAACTTACTACGGCAAAAAGATGTGGCATGAAATTGACCTGGTTTAATCTGGATTTTCAGGTACGTCCGGAGTATTATCAGGTGTCATGGGGAAGAGGTTTTATGGATCTAGAAAGCTGTTTCCCGCCGGCGTAATGGCCGCAGCAAGGTAACCGTCTACTAGCACAACTGCCCAAATGTCTTTATTGTATTCTTTATTATTAATGCATGTTTTGTGTGTTTATAGTCTTCTGATGGTTGGAAAACTTGGCCTAACATTGCTCCAGAAACCCAGCAAGACTTTATAGAATTCCCTTTTGTTTTAATAGTTTTGTGTAATGTAAATAAAATGCAAAACACAATCCAGTGTTTATTAAAAAAAACAGAACCGTTTCATTTATTGCGTTTGCAAACTGAAAAATGTCAATGTATAAAATGTAGCAAAACAAGACTTCATCCATTTCATATTACAAAGAGCACATGTTTTTAAACTGTATAAAAAAGTGGGTGTGCTTGTATTTGTCGCTCAGCTAAAGGGAAGTACTGCTACATTACTGTTATCGAGGCGATCGTTTTACCTGTTTGATTAAAAACAGCAATGCATAAAGCAAGTGAAACATTGAAAAATATCAATATTCCCAACATTGGCTAAAACCAAACCGTGTACAAGGTCACAGTACAGATCCAGTGATAACGTCCAGTTCCAAAATGGGTGGAGCAAACCAAAGTTTTGACAGTATTTTTTTACCCAACAACTATTGCAAGTACTACAGTGTTAAAGATCCGAAGTGCATTATTCACCGAGTCCAGCTGAAAGTAAACACAAGTCCCTTGTACTACCTATTCCCTCCATATTTGGAGGTCCAGTCTATCCTCCCGTGGACCGGCTGCACTGCAGGGGCCCGGGGCAGCATGTTTCCAGAGGTCTTCCCCAAAGCAGAGTAGCTGCTCCCCTTTAACAGAGGCCGGTCGGTTCTCCTTTTCCAGTCTTCATAATCTAAAAGAAAATATTGTTAGCTTGTTTCATAAAACTTACTGCATGAAAAAGTGCCCTCTGAAAGGCTGCATGATTTGGGGAAAATAACAAGTTGTGATTTTTCTGAAACGATTTATGTTTTAATAATTGGATTCAACGCTCACATTTTTAACATGTCTCAACAAGACTGAAATAGGCCTTTGAACTGGCATACTAATAAACGGATCTAATCTGTTTTATACCGAATACGACTAAAACAATTTGGTTGTTTTAAGGTGAAAAAGATGGTACTACAGACATTGCAATTTGCTAAATTTGTTCAATGAAATTGCAATTTCGATTTGATTGCGATAAATCTCGCAGCCCTAGCCCTATGTGACTCCTCTGGAGAAAGGTCCCCCGCCTGCTCGTCTCTGTGGACAGCTTATTGCCTGTAAATTTTACAGTATGGCATTAAACTTATCTCCATGGAGACGAGCAGGGAGCAGACCCTGAAAAGTTACACAGTGCACCTCTAACTAAAGAAACTCTCAAATAAAAGCCCCAAATGAAAACAGTAAATAGTTGCTGGAAAGGAGAACGTTTACCTTCACTGTTTTCACTCAAAGGTGAGCCAGAGAGCTGCTTAGCTTTTGCAGATTTAGATTGTTCTTTTTTAAGATCAGAAGAGGATAGGCTAGCTGGAAAAGAACAGAGAGAGAAACGTTGGTAGGTTTTAGTTTAGGGAAAGTCTGAAAAAAGTTTAGTTGAAGAATTTGCATGTGTGTGTGTGTCGGGGCAGTTATTTATGAAATAGAGACTTACTGGAGTGCGGCCCAGCCAAAGGAGCGAGCTGGATTCGCTGTCCCACTGAACCCACTTCTTTCTTTTGGAATGAAGGGATGTATCCGGCAGAAAGGTTGTACTTGGTGCTCACAAAACTGCCTTAAAACAGGTCAAACTAGTGTTATATTCATTTCCATACAAGCAAAAGTCAACACAACCTTTGCTAGTTGAACCTGTGTCTTTTTGTGACTCCTGTGTGTGTGTGAGAAGTGTGTCCTCCGTATTCAAAAGTGAAGGCCAAGTGATTGATGTCATTGAGTGCTTTGCTCCGGCAGCAGTCTCGGATCGTTATCGGCGTAATTAGTGAAATGTGGCATTGTTAGCATGATGTCACTTAAGGCCGTTGCTCAGTTTAGCATCTATTGAGAAGAGGCACATCTTTAGCTCACAATGTAAACTGTGTATTTGTTACCGGGGCCCCCGCTGGGACGTTAGCCGCTCTTGTCAGTCACATGTTAAGTGTTTGAGTGAAAGGCTCGTCACATCACACTGGTTGTTAGTTTTTCCTCGAATTACCCTCTAGCTGTTTTAAACTTTGAACAATAAACAAGTGAATGTTAGACAGAAGTGAAAAGAAAGGGAAATAGCCATGAAAAGAAAACTGTGAGTAATGTCTGTTAAAAGGTGGTTGTGGTCTACTTTTAACAGACAAACTCCTGTAGCTCATGAAAAACAAATCTTGCATTGATTAATCACAATTTTTGATTAAATGTCATTAAAAACAATATTAATTTGAAGAACACAGACTTTACATCACTGCTATCTAGCCACAAAACTGGTCTTTAACTAGTCTGTATATGCTCCAGAATCATAATGCTGATAATTTACGATTTGAAATGATTGGATTTCAAAATAAAATGAATTAAAAAAATGTGAATGAAAAATGATTGGATTTCAATTTGATTACATTTTAATGAACTGCACAGCCCAACCTAATAAAATAATGTTTATTCACACAAAAGCGTCAGAATACACATTGCATTGGCTTGTTGTGGAGGTTTTCAGTATTGGCAGGTCATAATTAGGTAGAAAACACTTCATAAATATGCACAACACAAACATCTAACTACTTCAATACCTTTGGATAGATCAACTTTCTCCAGCGTCCTCTCTTTTACAACACTTTTCTCTTGTGGGCTATCCAGGGGTTTAGGTTTATTCTCTTCTAGTCACAGCAAAGAGAGCATGCAACAAGGAGGAAAAGGAAAAACAGAAGTGATATACAAAGCCAACCAAAATAATGTAATAATTGGATCAATATATACTCTCGAATCCTAGCCTTGTTTTCCACATCTGAAGCTCTTTTGTAGTCCTAAAACAAACATTAGCGGTTGCTCGGGGGTGGGACCAGTGGGCAGGGGGTACTTTTAAGGGCACTTTAAGGAGCACTTGATCTTTTTGCTGAAAGTCTGAATCCCATGAATAAAAAATGAAGACGGAGAGACAAGGTGAAAGAAAGAGACAGAAGACTGGGGAAAGAGGCAGGCACAGTAGGGAGCCATATTGTGTGACTGTCTACATAACAAATGAATTATACAGGTCGCAGACACTTGGGCTGAGTCCTAACTCCACTGATCAGAACATTAGCCCAGCCATTAGCATTTAGAGTCTTCTTTGTGTCAGAGAGTGCAAGAAGTGTCAAATTATATAACGTTAGGTGTCACAAGTCATTCAGCTCAATTTAAATTGTATTTATTATTAAAATAGAGTGACCAGGTAATTGTTTTTGACAAATGTGTAGTATAATTATATTAAGAGGATTACAAAGGGAACAAAATAGTGCATTGTATTACATTTATCTGTTGATGCACAGAAAAAATAATACATTTGGCTGATAAATCAATTCAGTAGTAAAATACCAATAATGAAGTAGTCAGAGAAAATATTTCAGGCTTTTATTTTACTTTAAATATTTCAGGCTATTATAGTTATGAAATAGAATGTGAAATAGAGTAAGCCATACTATATAACAAAACTAGATTAGTGAAAAACATTTTTAATCCTTCTCTAAAATTATTATTTGGCTTTATAATGATTGAAAAATAATAGTATTTCCATCATGTGTTTTGGGACTGCCCTACTCATTCATAATTACTGGACTGAGATTAATGAGACACTGCAGATGCTTTTTGCCTCAGATTTTCCATTTGACTTTAAAACAAAGTATCTCAAATGTAAAACTCTGTGGAATGTACTTTTGGCAGCAGAAAAAAAGAGCATGACAGGAACAGATCCGACTCTCAAGAACTGGACTGAAATATCTTTGGACATTTACAAATATGGACAACTTCACCAGACGTTGGGACGACTTGGATAATTGTACTTAGTTGTCAAGTTTCTAACCGACTTTCCCCCACGCCATCTCTTGTGTCAGATAACTGTGTGGACACCTCGGTCATGTAGTGCAGTGTTGTAGAGCATCACTGGACACGAGTCTTTACCTGCGTTGGCTCTGGTGACAGATAATCCCCCTCCAATGGGCGCCAGTGGTTTATTTACAGTGTTTGACGAGTTCTCCCACAAGTCTCGGAACGTCCTGGCTCCCAGCACCTTATCGCCGGACTGGTTTTTACCAATGAGCCCTTAAAGCAGAGCAAACGTGTCAGAAATGCGTTCGATAAGCAACATCAAAATGGATAGCACTGTGTTTTGGTGCAGTTGCTTTACCAGGGAGGTATCGTGACTGGCTGAGATAGTGTTGGCGTGCAGCGGATCCCGGAAGGTTGGGGTCAGTTTGGCTAACCTTAACATTGCTAGGTAGCTTGGTAACAGAGCTGAAGGAATACAAAGGTTTTGGATCCTTCACCCTAGAAAAAAAAAAACAAGCCTTATTCATGAATATTTGATATGTCTCACACAAATACTCAAACCTAGTACCGGTAATAGGGATTTATCTGTGTAAGAAGCTGAAAATGTGTGTTGAACTACTTAGATTGCAAGTGTATTAGAGAGCAATTTCAAAAAAGTATAAACAATGCACTATGAGATTATTTAAAAGCTCATGTACAATAGTAAAATGTATTTACAGGGCCCACAAAGTAAGAATACTTTTAATTTCAGATACATTTCTCTTCTTATTCCTACTAATACAAGTCACTTTGACCAGATGCATTGATCACATACGAGTTCCAGGTCTATTTAAGTAAATATTCAAATGCACTGACATATCAATTTATTTTCCAAAATGTATTAGCACTTTAGCATTATTCAAAGTGTTAATAACTTACAGTGGGAGGTGTTTAGCCTTCTCCTCTTCTGATTGTATTAGACTGGGTTTTTTGGAAATGGACGCCGCACTTTCCGACACATCAGATTCCCAACTGTCAGACGTCTTGGCCACGGTTTGACCCCAGCGTCGGCGGCCATTTTTCAGCATCCCCATCCCCCCCACGCCGTTGTCACTGCCAAGAGAGCCGGCCTTCTGCAAGAGAGACTCAACCGATACAAAAACCGCCACGTAACAAATGTGGAAAAATAGGAATACTTACTGCTTGGTTGAGGCGTGTTGTGTCAGTTTGTTGCACAGAGACGGGCTGAAGAGGCGGCTGATTGTGTGGCCCATTGTCCGATGGTGACGCTTTCGACTCGGAGGAAGACTGTTGGAGATCTGGTTTGGGTTGATGTGGCTGGTTCGGAGCCTGGGGCCGGGCCTGGACCTTCTTCACCTCCTGACTCGCACCTAAGATTTGACCCACTTGGAAGTATGGATACCGCAGCGACTGAATGCAACAGAAAAAATGGTTTAATTCATCTTTTTTGTGTGTGTATTTTGAGCATATCTCAGGCTCTTTGGGGGGATTCACTCTGGACTGAAGTTAGACTCATGTTTGATCCATATGTTTAATGAAAATGAAATAAGTGGAGTTTATCGGAAAGTTAATGATGCAAGTGCTCAATGTTCAAAAGTAATGCATTATTTTATTATTTTATACAATAACTTTTAAACTAAATGAAATGAAACTGCAAATATATGTTGTAGAAACTTGCATAAGCTACAACTTGCATGCACAAACTAAGTTAGTCAAATAACAATTTTTCATGACGCTAGATTTCACTAAACATAAATTTACACCTAAGAAAACACTTGGGAGCCAAACGAGCAGAGAATACAGAAAGCACTCCCATTAGAAAGGTGTTTCCTGGTTATTCCCTCATCTCAGCGGATTGTTAATTAGGTCTAATCAGTCAATTCCCTTGAGTGAGGCACAGATAATATACGTCATTCGACTTAGACAGTGAAAAAACATGACCAAAACAGGTCAGGTGAGGCCGCATCAGAAGACACTGCATCTAAACGTACCTGTACAGCCGTGGGTCTCTTCTTAGGGTCCCACCGGAGCATGTCTCTCATTAAAGTGATAGCATCGTTGCTGGCGTTTGGGATCAGCGTCTTCAGATGGGTCGGCACGCACTGGGGAAAGCGGAAGTTCATCGCCGTGGCCAACTGGTATCCCTCCGGCCAGTCTCCCTGAGAAGAAACCCGCCTCAGCAAATCACAACCAGACTTACAGGGGAGAGAAGGCGCGTACGTGACCCCCGCCGTGCACTTTGAGAACCTCCGTGTAGTTATAATGAAGGAACACAACACCAGCCGGCCAGCATCAGCATCAGCTCAACATCAACTATGACTTTGATGGTTATCTTTAATGCTTTTGTACAATAGCTCATAAAACATGTATGAGTCTTTGTACGCACTTGCCCCTCCGTCAATAATTAAATGGTTGAACTAAGGTCAAGCCACCTTAAGGCTCCACTAACCTTTTTGACAGTGCCCAGGACTTGGCAGATCTTAAAAATTTCATCGACTTCACTGTTGCCGGGGAAGAGCGGCCGGAGAGTGTAGAGTTCGGCCATGATGCAGCCCACTGCCCACAGGTCGATGGGGGAGCTGTACACGGACGACCTCAGTAAGACCTCTGGAGCTCGGTACCTACACGAACACACATATTTAATAATGAGGTGTCATTGATTAGACTGGATTATAGATGTCAGAGTGGAAAATGCTGCTGTTTTAGGTTACATTTCAACATTTTGAATATTAGTAATGCCGAATACTAAACCACATGTGTATAGATGAGGACATTTAAGTCTAGAAAAGTGATCTTACCACCGCGTTGACACATAATCAGTGTATGGCGGTTTAGAGCGGATTTCTCTGGCCAGCCCAAAGTCTGCTATTTTGACCAGTTCGGGGCCCATGCACAGCAGATTTTCTGGTTTCATATCGCGATGGAAGAACCCTGAAAACATTTATTTTACACATTTGAGAATATTGAAACAAGCCTCACAATTTACATTGAACAAAAGCAAAGATGTTTCACGCAAAGAAAAGGCTTTGTGTGATACAGCAGAGGCATTTGGAACTAAAAGGTCTGTAAAATATCCTTTTGAAAGTGCGGTTGTTGTGCTTTTTGAAGACATTCATACAAAAAATGCTTAATATCAAATTGAATATATGAATTATTAGATTTTAGGCACATATTTCTCAAGACAAAATAATTGTAAAGGATTTGTCTACTGCGTTGTATCAATGAAATTTCCCCATGTGTGGACAATAAAGGATTATCTTATCTTATCTTATCTTATCAAAATTAAATCAAATGCTGTTCCTATATTTCATTGAACAATACTAGCAATAACCTATTTATTAATATTTTCATTAAAAGCAGTCGTTGCACTACATTATGTTTCTGATTATTTATTGCACTCTTTAATCTAACGTAATGTAGATTGCTGGAGGATTATTTTCCACTGGGACGTCACATTTTGCTGCATTTTGTCCCTTCGTTATTCACTTTGAGCTTTACACATGACAGACAAATAACACATTACACAGCACAACAAACACAAAACTACAAAAGCGTTGCCCAGTCTACACTACAGACTGACAGTGAAGCCCTTACCATGCTTGTGTACAAAAGCCAAGCCAGAAAGCACCTGAAACATCATGTTCCTAATTTCATTCTCAGAAAACATGTTATTCTCCCTGACAGCGGAAAGCGACCAAGAGAAGAGAAAAGAAACAGGATCAAGAAAGATGTTAAAAGAGGGGACAGTAATGATGAATGGATGCCTGCGATAGCAACAAATGCCGTTTTAAATGAGTTTAAGAAACATCCACACATGTAAAGACAGAGTTGAAAGCTAAAACCACAAGATTCTCATGCATTTTACATTTTCTGTGCACGTCACATAAAATGCTGGGCAGAATCTTGCAGCGTGGCCCATTCCCATGCGGTAACCATGCATAAAGGGAACACAGCACCACCTACCATTTTTATGAATATATGTTAAGCCTTGTAAAATTTGAAAGCTTATGTTTCGTATCACTGACTCTGGAAACAATTTTCTTCTGTAAAATAAAATCAGTGCAATTGGACTGTTGTATTTGCAGATAGAAGATGTGATGTTATAAATGGCTCTTTACCTGTCCTTCATTAGCTGGTAGAGATTTTCTTTCATGTACTCAAACACGAAATACAGTTGGTCATTCTCTCTGATGACTTCTTTCAACTTCACAACATTGGCATGGTTCAGCTTCTTTAGAGACTACGAGAAAATACAAAAGGAAAAATGTGCTTTTCATTGTATTGTATATAATAATAACAAAGGTGAAGCACAAGTGATTTACACGACTTTTACCTTGACCTCTCGTAAGTTCATACACTCATCCCAAGAATAGAACTTTCTTTTCATCCTACAATGAAAAAAAAAAATCAAATAATGTGAAAGTTTGATTCATTTCAGTTAACATATAACTGTAGCCCAACGTGAGGGTGCGTCTTATAACTGGGCTTTTTATGGTTTATTTCTTTAAGCTGTACTCCTTCTGATAGTGTGGCTTTTAATCTCTAGATTTGGCATTTTTGTGTCTATAATATGTGTGTTTTGATGCCTCCACATTTATTCAATTAGGTCATTTATTTTTTTATTTTTGATTGACCAAGTATTGTTTATTCAACATGTAAATTGAGACAAGCAGGTGATGCCAGGTTAAAGGTCAGATCTGTAAAAAGATGATCCCACTCACATAAGAATGCCTGTTTTTCAAGATCGTACTTAAATAAATGCAAGCTCGATGTGTTTAATGTCATACAGTGGACACAATCGGACCGCCCACCATAAAAGTTACATATTGCACTTTAAGGCCCCATGCTTGACTGACTGGGGTGGCCTAAAGGCCCAGAATTATGTAAGAGTTACAGCTTGTGGAAACAGAGATCCTCGGAGCCCGGGCAGAGCCAGGTACTGTCAGTCCTTCCTCGGTGTCAGGAACCTGACACAGCCGTACTTTCACTGCCTTTCACCAGCCGCACATGTATTGTCTTGCATGGTAACCAAATGATCCACACGTCCACCCGCTTCCCCATTCATTATTGAAATACGCTGCCATGCTGCTGAGGCAACAGCTCAGAGTTTGTTTGCCTTGTATTCCCTCTTCTTCATTTCAACATTCACCACAGCAAATCTTCCTCATCATCAAACCAAAGAAATATAAAATGATGTCCAGCCAATGTTTCTGAAAGTTTGTGCAACTATCAGTGACTGCAGCGAAGGCATTGGATCACATTGATGACGGCAGTGAATTAGAAACGTGCACTATAGTGTCTTTAGTCCTCACCTCTTTATGGCCACCAGTTCCCCAGATTCATTGCTCCTCCCCATCTGCACACTCCCATAGGTGCCATCGCCCAGCTGCCTCAGCGTGGTGTAGCGGTTCATCTCAAGTCGCTGTCAATAAGCATTCCTCAGGGCAAAAACGGCTTCCTTAGGGGTGAGGATGGTCAGTAACTCTCACTCGCTCACTTTTTGGCATTCAAAACAACGGATCCACTGGAAAAGGCTGAAGTGGTCCACAGTCCAGTTCATGTCTTTGGCTGGTCTTTAACACCTGTAACAACATTATAATGGTCAAGGGTTCTGTCGGTGACCACAGAGAAAGCCTAAGCCTGCTGTTGATCCTGCTTGTGAAGAGGCTTAGGTGTGTGTTGTTCCGTAGTGGGACGCTCCAGTGACCACCTGAGGGAGATGACATGGCAGCGCTGAGACGATTAAGCCAACAGGGATGTAAATAGGATGTTACATCACTTGTGCTTACTGGCACTCGCCGCCTCCCTCCAACTGGCAATATCATTCCATTTGCCTGTCACAATAATGACTACATCGACTTATTGTTAAAGGTTTAAGAGCTGCCAATGGTCTAATATGGATTTTTACCGATATCTGTCATGCTGTTGTTGTCGAAGACTGATATTTGCCGAAACAGATATTAAGAGTTGAAAATCCAAGGCAATGACCATAAATTGTTAAGTTATAGAACAGTTCTCAAATTAACTTACAACATAATAACAAAATGTATTACTTTGGGATATAAAACTATTTTTGGCCCAATTGTGTAAACCTACAGTCATATTTTAGCCAAATGAATCGTCGATATCCCTTTGTACTCAAGTCTGTTCCAAGACAAATCTGATGCACAAACTGGGGATGACACAGGGCCCTCGATAACGTTACATATAACACATCCTCAGTGTTCATTGTGTCCTAGTGTAGTGGGTAGTGTGTAGTGTGTAGTGTGAAGTGTGAAGTGTGTAGTGTGAAGTGTGAAGTGTGTAGTGTGTAGTGGGTAGTGTGTAGTGTGTAGTGTGAAGTGTGAAGTGTGTAGTGTGAAGTGTGAAGTGTGTAGTGTGTAGTGTGTAGTGTGTAGTGTGTAGTGTGTAGTGTGTAGTGTGAAGTGTGAAGTGTGAAGTGTGTAGTGTGAAGTGTGAAGTGTGAAGTGTGAAGTGTGTAGTGTGAAGTGTGAAGTGTGTAGTGTGAAGTGTGTAGTGTGAAGTGTGAAGTGTGAGGTGTGAGGTGTGAGGTGTGTGTGAAGTGTGAAGTGTGTAGTGTGTAGTGTGAAGTGTGTAGTGTGTAGTGTGTAGTGTGTAGTGTGTAGTGTGTAGTGTGTAGTGTGTAGTGTGTAGTGTGAAGTGTGTAGTGTGTAGTGTGTAGTGTGTAGTGTGTAGTGTGTAGTGTGAAGTGTGAAGTGTGTAGTGTGTAGTGTGTAGTGTGTAATGCGTAGTGTGTAGTGTGTAGTGTGTAGTGTGTAATGCGTAGTGTAGTGTGTAGTGTGTAGTGTGTAGTGTGAAGTGTGAAGTGTGTAGTGTGTAGTGTGTAGTGTGTAGTGTGTAGTGTGTAGTGTGAAGTGTGTAGTGTGTAGTGTGTAGTGTGTAGTGTGTAGTGTGAAGTGTGAAGTGTGTAGTGTGTAGTGTGTAGTGTGTAGTGTGTAGTGTGTAATGCGTAGTGTGTAGTGTGTAGTGTGTAATGCGTAGTGTAGTGTGTAGTGTGAAGTGTGTAATGCGTAGTGTAGTGTGTAGTGTGTAGTGTGAAGTGTGTAGTGCGTAGTGCGTAGTGTGTAGTGTGTAGTGTGTAGTGTGTAGTGCATAGTGCGTAGTGTGTAGTGTGTAGTGCGTAGTGCGTAGTGTGTAGTGTGTAGTGTGTAATGCGTAGTGTAGTGTGTAGTGTGAAGTGTGTAGTGTGTAGTGCGTAGTGCGTAGTGTGTAGTGTGTAGTGTGTAGTGTGTAGTGCATAGTGCGTAGTGTGTAGTGTGTAGTGCGTAGTGCGTAGTGTGTAGTGTGTAGTGTGTAATGCGTAGTGTAGTGTGTAGTGTGAAGTGTGTAGTG